>NC_092711.1:49456713-49773380 GCF_047496885.1 Scyliorhinus torazame | reverse complement strand
AGGGATGGAGGGATGAATGGATGGATGGATGGATGGATGGATGGATCCCATCAACCATTCCCAGGACTGACGGACTGGATGAATGGATGGATGGATGGATGGATGGATGGAGGGATGGATGGTTGGAGGGATGGAGGGATCGAGGGAGGGAGGGAGGGAGGGGGGAATGGTGGGATGGATGGATGGATGGATGGATGGATGGATGGCTGTTCCCCCGCCGCCAGAGGCCGCTCTCCCCCCGCCCCCGCCAGAGGCCGCTGTCCCCCCGCCGCCAGAGGCCGCTGCCCACCCCGCCAGAGGCCGCTGTGCCCCCCCCCGCCAGAGGCCGCTGTCCCCCCCCGCCAGAGGCTGCTGTCCCCACGCCACCAGAGGCCGCTGACCCCCCGCCGCCAGAGGCCGCTGTCCCCCCCCCGCCAGAGGCCGCTGTCCCCCCGCCGACAGAGGCCGCTGTCCCCCCCCTCCAGAGGCCGCTGTCCCCCCCCCGCCAGAGGCCGCTGTCCCCCCCCGCCGCCAGAGGCCGCTGTCCCCCCCCCACCGCCAGAGGCCGCTGTCCCCCCCCGCCAGAGGCCGCTGTCCCCCCCGCCAGAGGCCGCTGCCCCCCCCGCCAGAGGCCGCTGTCCCCCCTCCGCCAGAGGCCGCTGCCCCCCCCCCCCGCCAGAGGCCGCTGCCCCCCCCCCCCGCCAGAGGCCGCTGTCCCCCCTCCGCCAGAGGCCGCTGTCCCCCCCCCCACCGCCAGAGGCCGCTGTCCACCTCCCTGCCGCCAGTGGCGGCTGTCCCCCTCCCTGCCGCCAGAGGCCCCTGCCCCGAGCGCCAGAGGCCGCTGACCCTCCCCCCGCCGCCAGAGGCCGCTGTCCCCCTCCCTGCCGCCAGAGGCCGCTGTCCCCCTCCCTGCCGCCAGAGGCCGCTGTCCCCCGAGCGCCAGAGGCCGCTGACCCTCCCCCCCCGCCAGAGGCCGCTGTCCCCCGAGCGCCAGAGGCCGCTGACCCCGCCGCCGCCAGAGGCTGCTGTCCCCCGAGCGCCAAAGGCCGCTGACCCCCCCGCCGCCAGAGGCTGCTGTCCCCCCGCCGCCAGAGGCTGCTGACCCTACCCCTGCCACCAGAGGCCGCTGTCCCCCCCGCCAGAGGCCGCTGCCCCCCCCCGCCAGAGGCCGCTGTCCCCCCCGCCAAAGGCCGCTGTCCCCCCCCCCGCCAGAGGCCGCTGCCCCCCCCCCCGCCAGAGGCCGCTGTCCCCCCCCCACCGCCAGTGGCCGCTGTCCCCCGAGCGCCAGAGGCCGCTGACCCTCCCCCGCCGCCAGAGGCCGCTGTCCCCCCGCCGCCAGAGGCTGCTGTCCCCCCTGCCGCCAGAGGCCGCTGTCCCCCCTGCCGCCAGAGGCCGCTGACCCTCCAAGGAAAGTGGAATGGGTGATTGAGAACCGAGAGTGAAGCCGGAGTCAGGAGGCGGAGGCGAGCTTGTCGTATGAGGAACGGTTGAGGACTCTGGGTCTTATGGCAGTAATAATGCTTCAGACAATGGAGGCTTCACACAGAGCTGTCCGTGCGGATGTGCGGGAGAGTCACTATCCCAGCAGGCAGTGCGCGGGCCACCCACTGACTGACATCGTCTCCTCTGGCAACACAAGATGGCTGAGGGAAACTCCCCTGGCAACACAAGATGGCCGCCGGGAGTCTCCCCTGGCAACACAAGATGGCTGCCGGAAGACACACCTGCCAACACAAGATGGCCACCGAGAGTCTCCCCTGGCAACACAAGATGGCTGCCGGGCGTCCCCCTGGCAACATAATATGGCTGCCGGGTGTCTCCCCTGCCAACAGAAGATGGCTGCCGGGAGACTCCCCTGCCAACACAAGAGGGGGCAACAGAAAGCTACTAAAAAAGCTATAAAGAAGAATGAGATAGATTATGAGAGTAAACTTGCTCAGAATATTAAAACAGATAGTAAAAGTTTTTACAAATACATAAAACAAAAAAGAGTGGCGAAGGTAAATATTGGTCCTTTAGAGGATGAGAAGGGAGATTTAATAATGGGAGATGAGGAAATGGCTGAGGAACTGAACAGGTTTTTTGGGTCGGTCTTCACAGTGGAAGACACAAATAACATGCCAGTGACTGATGGAAAGGAGGCTATGACAGGTGAGGACCTTGAGAGGATTGTTATCACCAAGGAGGTAGTGATGGGCAAGCTAATGGGGCTAAAGGTAGACAAGTCTCCTGGCCCTGATGGAATGCATCCCAGAGTGCTGAAAGAGATGGCTAGGGAAATTGAAAATGCACGAGTGATAATTTACCAAAATTCTCTAGACTCTGGGGTGGTCCCGGCGGATTGGAAATTAGCAAACGTGACACCACTGTTTAAAAAAGGAGGTAGGCAGAAAGCGGATAATTATAGGCCAGTGGGCTTAACTTCGGTAGTAGGGAAGATGCTGGAATCTATCATCAAGGAAGAAATAGCGAGGCACCTGGATGGAAATTGTCCCATTGGGCACACGCAGCATGGGTTCATAAAGGGCAGGGTCGTGCCTAACTAATTTAGTGGAATTTTTTGAGGACATGACCAGTGCGGTAGATAACGGGGAGCCAATGGATGTGGTAACTCTGGATTTCCAGAAAGCCTTTGACAAGGTGCCACACAAAAGGTTGTTGCATAAGATAAAGATGCATGGCATTAAGGGGAAAGTAGTAGAATGGATAGTGGATTGGTTAATTAATAGAAAGCAAAGAGTGGGGATTCATGGGTGTTTCTCTGGTTGGCAATCAGTAGCTAGTGGTGTCCCTCAGGGATCAGTGTTGGGCCCACAGCTGTTCACAATTTACATAGATGATTTATAGTTGGGGACCAAGGGCAATGTGTCCAAGTTTGCAGACGACACTAAGATAAGTGGTAAAGCAAAAAGTGCAGAGGATACTGGAAGTCTGCAGAGGGATTTGGACAGGCTAAGTGAATGGGCTAGGGTCTGGCAGATGGAATACAATGTTGACAAATGTGAGGTTACCCATTTTGGTAGGAATAACAGCAAAAGGGATGATTATTTAAATGATCAAATATTAAAACATGCTGCTGTGCAGAGAGACCTGGGTGTGCTAGTGCATGAGTCGCAAAAGGTTGGTTGACAGGTGCAACAGGTGATTAAGAAGGCAAATAGAATTTTGTCCTTCATTGCTAGAGGGATGGAGTTTAAGACTAGGGAGGTTATGCTGCAATTGTATAAGGTGTTAGTGAGGCCACACCTGGAGTATTGTGTTCAGTTTTCGTCTCCTTAATTGAGAAAGGACGTACTGGCACTGGAGGGTGTGCAGAGGAGATTCACTCGGTTAATCCCAGGGTTGGATTACGAGGAGAGGTTGAGTAGACTGGGACTGTACTCGTTGGAATTTAGAAGGATGAGGGGGGACCTTATAGAAACATATAAGATTATGAAGGGAATAGATAGGATAGATGCGGGCAGGTTGTTTCCACTGGCGGGTGAAAGCAGAACTAGGGGGGCATAGCCTCAAAATAAGGGGAAGTAGATAGAGGACAGAGTTTAGGAGGAACTTCTTCACCCAAAGGGTTGCGAATCTATGGAATTCCTTGCCCAGTGAAGCAGTAGAGGCTAATTCATTAAATGTTTTTAAGATAAAGATAGATAGTTTTTTGAAGAATAAAGGGATTCAGGTTTATGGTGTTCGGGCCGGAAAGTGGAGCTGAGTCCACAAAAGATCAGCCATGATCTCATTGAAGGGTGGAGCAGGCTCGAGGGGCCAGATGGCCTCCTCCTGCGCCTAGTTCTTATGTTCTTATGTTCTTATGGCAATACAAGATGGTTGACGCCAGCACGCAGGGCATGCTGGGATGGGTGTGGCAGAGTCGCAGTGGCGGCATCTAATGCCCATTGGCCCCATTGGGTCGTCGGGATTGTTGTGTCCCAATAGACACCACAGCACTGCCCCTTCGCCCACCCCGGATATCACCCACTCCCCGATATCACACCCGCCCCGATATCACTCCACCACGGATATCGCCCCCTCCCCGGACATCACCCCCCCCCCCCCCGTTATCACCCCCACACCAATATCACTCCCACCCCGATATCACCCCCTCCCCGATATCACCCCCTCCCCGATATCACCCCCTCCCCGATATCACACCCTCACCGATATCAACCCATCCCAGATATCACCCCCTCCCAGATATCACTCCCTCCCCGATATCACCCTCTCACCGATATCAGCCCGTCCCAGATATCACCCCCTCCCAGATATCACCCCTTCCCCGATATCACCCACTCCCCGATATCACCCCCTCCCCGATATCACCCCCTCCACGATATCATCCCCTCCCCGATATCACTCCCTCCCCGATATCACCCCCTCCACGATATCATCCCCTCCCCGATATCACCCCCTCGCCGAAATCACCCCCTCCCCGATATCACCCCCACCCCGATATCACCCCCACCCCGATATCACCCCCTCCCCGATATCACCCCCTCCCCGATATCACCCCCTCCCCGATATCACCCCCTCACCGATATCAGCCCGTCCCAGATATCACCCCCTCCCCGATATCACCCACTCCCCGATTTCACCCCCTCCCCGATATCACCCCCTCCCCGATATCACTCCCTCCCCGATGTCACCCCCTCCCCGATATCAGCCCATCCCAGATATCACCCCCTCCCAGATATCACCCCCTCCCCGATATAAGCCCGTCCCAGATATCACACCCTCCCCGATATCACCCATTCCCCGATATCACCCCCTCACCGATATCACCCCCTCACCGATATCAGCACGTCCCAGATATCACCCCCTCCCCGATATCACCCATTCCCCGATATCACCCCCTCCCCGAAATCACCCCCTCACCGATATCAGCCCGTCCCAGATATCACCCCCTCCCAGATATCACCCCCTCCCCGATATCAGCCAGTCCCAGATATCACACCCTCCCCGATATCACCCATTCTCCGATATCACCCCCTCCCCGATATCACCCCCTCACCGATATCACCCCCTCCCCGATATCACCCCCTCCCCGATATCATCCCCTCCCCGATATCACCCCCTCGCCGAAATCAGCCCCTCCCCGATATCACCCCCACCCCGATATCACCCCCTCCCCGATATCACCCACTCCCCGATATCACCCCCTCCCCGATATCACCCCCTCCCCGATATCACCCACTCCCCGATTTCACCCCCTCCCCGATATCACCCCCTCACCGATATCACTCCCTCCCCGATGTCACCCCCTCCCCGATATCAGCCCATCCCAGATATCACCCCCTCCCAGATATCACCCCCTCCCCGATATAAGCCCGTCCCAGATATCACCCCCTCCCCGATATCACCCATTCCCCGATATCACCCCCTCTCCGATATCACCCCCTCACCGATATCAGCACGTCCCAGATATCACCCCCTCCCCGATATCACCCATTCCCCGATATCACCCCCTCCCCGATATCACCCCCTCACCGATATCAGCCCGTCCCAGATATCACCCCCTCCCAGGTATCACTCCCTCCCCAATATCAGCCAGTCCGAGATATCACACCCTCCCCGATATCACCCATTCCCCGATATCACCCCCTCCCCGATATCACCCCCTCACCGATATCAGCCCGTCCCAGATATTACCCCCTCCCAGATATCACTCCCTCCCCGATATCACCCCCTCCCCGACATCAGCCCGTCCCAGATATCACTCCCTCCCAGATATCAGCCCCTCGCCGATATCAGCCCGTCCCAGATATCACCCCCTCCCAGATATCACTCCATCCCCGATATCAGCCCGTCCCAGATATCACCCCCTCCCAGATATCACCTCCTCCCCGATATCACCCCCTCCCAGATATATCCCCCTCCTCGATATCACCCCCTCCCCGATATCACCCCCTGCCAGATATCACACCCTTCCCGATATCACCCCCGCCACGATATCACCCCCACCCCGATATCACCCCTCCCCGATATCACCCCCTCCCCGATATCACCCCCTACCCGATATCACTCCCCCACCGATATCACCCCCTCCCCGATATCACCCACTCCCCGATATCACCCCTCTCCCGATATCACCCCCTCCTCCCGATATCACCCCCTCCCCGATATCACCTCTCTCCCCAATACCACTCCCTCCCGATATCACTCCATCCTCAATATCACCCCCCACCCCGATATCAACCCAACCCCGATATCATCCCCTCCCCGTTATCACCCCCTCCCTGATATCACCCCCACCCCGATATCACCCCCTCCCCGATATCACCCCCTCCACGATATCATCCCCTCCCCGATATCACCACCACCCCGATATCACCCCCACCCCGATATCACCCCCTCCCCGATATCACCCCCTCCCCGATATCACCCCCTACCCGATATCACTCCCCCACCGATATCACCCCATCCCCGATATCACCCCCACCCCGATATCACCCCTCCCCGATATCACCCCCTCCCCAATATCACCCCCTCCCCAATATCACCCCCACCCTGATATCACCCCCTCCCCGATATCACCCCCTCCCCGATATCACCCCCTTCCTCGATTATCCCCCTCCCCGATATCACCCCCTCCCCGATATCACCCCCTCCCCAGTACTACTCCCTCCCCGATATCACCCCCTCCTCAATATCACCCGCTCCCCGATATCTCCCCCTCCCCGACATCACCCCCTCCCCGATACATCCCCAGGGGGGTTACTGGGTTACGGGGATGGGGCAGAGGTGGGTGCTTAGATGAGACGCTCTTGTAAGGGCTCGTGCAGACTTGATGGGCCGAATAGCCTCCTTGTGCACTGTTGATGCTATGATTCTACTCTATGGTCCCACCCTCGATATTAACCACCGGAAATGCCCAACAACCCCCTGATGCGCCCAGCCAGGTATCATCCCGCCCGATGACACCCCACCCCCATCCTAAACAGCCCAACAGGGGCTGGTTTAGCACAGTGGGCTAAATAGCTGGCTTGCAATGCAGAACAATGCCAGCAGCGCGGGATGAATTCCCGTGCCGGCCTCCACAACAAGCGCCAGACTATGGCGACTAGGGGCTTTTCACAGTGACATCAGTGAAATATACTTGTGACAAGGGATTATTAATTTTATTATAGCACCCCCCCCCCCACGGATATGAATCCAGTCTTGAATTCATGCCCCGGCAAACATTACCGCAGAACAGATATCAGCACCCAACGGATATCACCGAAGCCCCCCCCCCCGCGATATCACCCAATCCCAGATATCAACCAACCCCTGATATCACCCAGCCCCAGATATCACCCAGCCGCAGAGATCACCCAGCCCCAGATATCACCCAGCCCCAGATATCACCCAGCCGCAGAGATCACCCAGCCCCAGATATCACCCAACCCCAGATATCACCCAGCCCCAGATATCACTCAACCCCAGATATCACACAACCCCCGATATCACCAAACCCCAAAGATCACTCAAACCCAGATATCACCCAACCACCGAGATCACCCAACCCCAGAGATCACCCAACCCCAGAGATTACCCAACCCAGGATAGCACCCAGCCCAGATATCACCCAACCCCCGATATCACCCAACTACAGATATCACCCAACCCCAAATATCACCCAACCCCCGGTATTACCCAACCTCAGATATCACCCAACCCCAGAGATCACCCAACCCCAGAGATCACCCAACCCCAGATATTACCCAACCACAGATATCACCTAACTCCAGATATCACCCAACACCAGATGTCACCCAATCCCAGATATCACCCAGCCCCAGATATCACCCAACACCAGATGTCACCCAATCCCAGAGATCACCCAATCCCTGAGATCACCTAAAGCCAGAGATCACCCAGCCCCAGATATCAACCAACCCCAGATATCACAGAACGCCTGAGATCACCCAATCCCAGATATCACCTAACCCCAGGTCTCACCCAACCCCAGATATCGCTCAACGCCAGAGATGACCCAACCCCAGATATCACTCAACCTCAGATATCACCCAACCCAAGATATCACCCAACCCAAGAGATCACTCAACCCCAGTTATCACCCAACCCCAGAGATCACCCAACCCCAGAGATCACCCAACCCCAGAGATCACCCAACCCCGGATAGCACCCAACCCCAGATACCACCCAACCCCCGATATCACCCAACTACACATATCACCCAACTCCAAATATCACCCAACCCCCGATATCACCCAACCCCAGAATCACCCAACCCCAGAGATCACCCAACTCCAGAGATCACCCAACCCCAGATAATACCCAACACCAGAATCACCCAACTCCAGATATCACCCAACCCCAGAGATCACCCAGCCCCAGAGATCACCCAACCCCAGATATCACCCAACTCCAGGTATCACCTAGCCCCAGATATCACCCAACACCAGAGATCACCCAACCCCAGATATCACCCAACCCAAGATATCACCCAACCCCAGAGATCACCCAACCCCAGTTATCACCCAGCCCCAGATATCGCCCAAGCCCAGGTATCACCCAACCCCAGAGATCACCCAACCCCCAGAGATCACCCAACCCCCCCCCATATCACCCAGCCCCAGATATCACCCAACCCCAGACATCACCCAACCCCAGATATCACCCAACCCCAGATATCACCCAACTCCAGATATCACCCAACCCCAGAGATCACCCAATCCCCCCCATATCACCCAACCCCAGACATCACCCAACCCCAGATATCACCCAACCCCAGATATCACCCAACTCCAGATATCACCCAACCCCAGAGATCACCCAATCCCCCCCATATCACCCAGCCCCAGATATCACACAACCCCAGACATCACCCAACCCCAGATATCACCCAACTCCAGATACCACCCAACCCCAGATATCACCCAACCACAGAGATCACCCAACCCCCCCATATCACCCAGCCCCAGCTATCACCCAACCCCAGACATCACCCAACCCCAGATATCACCCAACCCCAGATATCACCCAACCCCAGACATCACCCAACCCCAGATATCACCCAAACCCAGAGATCACCCAACCCCAGACATCACCCAACCCCAGATATCACCCAACCCCAGATATCACCCAACCCCAGATATCACCCAACCCCAGACATCACCCAACCCCAGATATCACCCAACCGCAGATATCACCCAAACCCAGAGATCACCCAACGCCAGAGATCATCCAACGCCAGATATCACCGAACGGCAGAGATCGCCCAAGCCCAGATATCACCCAACCCCAGAGAGGGGTGAGTGGGCTGCGGGATTTGGAGACAACATCAGTCACTGCAGCAGGTCCCTATTCAAATGTCCTTTCGTTGGGATTGTCCTGAGGGCCAATACATTTTATACTGCTTGGATTTCGCATAAAAGTGAAGAGCTAATTCTTCATCAGTCCAAGAGTTAGAGTCACTAACTTTTAATCATTATACCCAATAATCAAAGTGAATATGGAAGAACTATTTGTTAAAATGGCTCAGATATTTTAATGAATGTCCCAACATTAAATGTTTTTAAACTGGTGAAGTTCTGACGGATCTACTGATTTTTACTTGAATTATTTAATTATTTTCTGTGGAAGATTAACCACCTGTTGACATCGTTCATCCCAATAATCAGAGTGAACTTGAATTGATTGTTTGGTCCAATAAACAATGATCTCATTCATTCATTGCCAGGTTGAATTAAATCAGCGAACAGCTCATTATGTCAATGTCCAACAAGCATGACACAACTAATTATTATTTGTGCAACATTGATAGAAAATAACAAATTAGTTTTCAGTCCATTAAACACAGCAAATAACTAAAAACATTTCATTGCATCTTTCACTGTGATTGTCAAAGGATTGTTCATTGCAATAATCACAGGCGGTTTCTAATTACTGTTCCGACCACAATCAAATGAAGATTGTTAATCAGTGGAATAGAATCTGTAATTCCTGACCACACAACAATAAAGGCATCAATAAAAAATGCATTTGTTCAGCTCACAATCCCAATCAATGGGATTCTCCCTGGGCAGGATCCTCCCCTTCGCCGGCAGCGCCCCCATGTCCGCGGGTTTCCCCACGCCGTGGGGTGGCCACAACGGGAAACCTCACTGAACGGCTGCGGGAACGGAGAATCCCGTTGTGGCGGTGGATGGGCCGCGCTGGATAACGGGGCTGGCGGGACGGAGAACCGGGTACAGGACATTAAACCGATGATCATTTTCCAAGAGAATTATCATGGCAAGATACTGATTAATCCATTGATCACTAACGGTATGAATAAATCTTTTAACTTCCCACAATAATATGTAATGGGAAATATTCCCCATGTCCATGATACCAGCAATTATATCTCAGGATTTAATTCCATTAATCATAGTTGTGCCATGACTGAATAGTGTGAGAATTCTCTCTGCCTGTTTCTACCAAAGAAAACTGAGCAACTCGGGCAGCACGGTAGCACAGTGGTTACCACTATGAAGTCACAGCGCCAGGGTCCCAGGTTCGATTCCCGCTTGGGTCACTCTCTGGGCGGAGTCTGCACGTTCTCCCCGTGCCTGCGCGGGTTTCCTCCGGGTGCTCTGATTGTCTCCCACAGATGTGCAGGTTAGGTGGATTGGACACGTTAAATTGCTCTTAGGTTGGATGGGGTTGCTGGGTTATGGGGATAGGGTGGAGGTGTGGGCTTGGGTAGGGTGCTCTTTCCAAGAGCCGGTGCAGACTCGATGGGCCGAATGGCCTCCTTCTGCACTGTGAATTCTATGATCTCTGAAATCCAATGATGGAAGGCAGGATGACATATATTTCACCATCATGTTTGCACAACATTGATAGAAAGCATCACATTCGTTTTCAGTCCATTGAACACAGTAAATAATGAAAAACATTTAATTGCAACTTTGAAAGTGATTATTGAAGGATTGATTATTCTAGTAATCAGAGGCGTAAATTAATATTGTTCAGACAATAATCATAATAAGATTGTTCTTTCAAATAGAGTCAGTAATTCCTGACCTTCCTATAATAACACAATAAACTGAACATGCACATTTCTGCTCACAATTAACTAAACTGTGATTATCTTTCTATCGAATCATCATGCCAGGAACATAATTATTTTCCGTCCAATGATTAGCGAATATGTCTAGAAACCTTTATGCTTTTCACAATAATATGCATTTAGAAATGTCTATGAGTACCAGAAATTATCTTTCAGGTTTTAATTCCATTAGTTACTAGACATATCGCTGCTATGTGGTGGAATACATTGTGATCTCTCTGCATGTTTCTACTGAAGACGTCCCAGCAATTTAAATAATGGAATCCGGGAAGTAATGGGCTGAGAAACAATTATATATTGTGTCACATATTTATTTAAATTATTGAGGTTATCTGACTGCTGGAACTGGATAACTACAAACTCCCGCTGGTGTTGTTGGGGAGACTGGTCCTTTTGGTTGCCTTCTGTATCCTGTAGTGTTTCTCCTCGGGAAAATACTGACTGTTTCACAATAAGAGAGTGATCAACCATTGTTTCCATTCATTATTTCTCAACTAGAGTCTGTTCCCCAGGTTTAACGGACTGATCGATGCCGAGGTCTAATGCGATGGTTAAGATTGGAGCTGGCGGATTGGAGGAGAATCAAACCCTGCCATGGCCTTGGTGATTTATTTCTCAGTATTACACAGCAGATCCATAGCTCTCCGTGATACCGATACTCTCCCAATTCTTCAGGATTCCTGATTTGAAGGCCGGCATGATAGCACAGTGGTTAGCACACTGGCTTCACAGCTCCGGGGTCCCAGGTTCGATTCCCGGCTTGTGTCACTGTCTGTGTGGCGTCTGCACGTTCCCCCCGTGTCTGCGTGGGTTTCCTCCGGGTGATCCGGTTTCCTTCCACAAGTCCCGAAAGACCTGTTGTGAGGTGAGTTGGACATTCTAAAATCTCCCTCTGTGTATCCGAACAGGTGCCGGAGTGTGGCGACTAGGGGATTTTCACAGTAACTTCATTGTAGTGTTAATGTGGGACTACTTGTGACAATACATATTTTTATTATTAATAAAGATTATTATTATCATATTAATAGTTGAACACATGATGCCTTCTCTTCCGCTGTCTGGCCCGGAAGGTATGGGATTATCTCCTCCAGTCTCTCAGTCCCAATACCTCGTGTTCGTTGTTCAAGACAAACACTTGTAACATAGACTATTGATTGCGATTTTGGTCTCCGGACTCAGCAATACCTGATACAAATAGTTAGAACAAGGAACAAGGCACAAATAAAAGTACAACATAGATAAGAGAGGAGGGGGAGTGGCGTTTTTGATTAGGGAGAACATTACGGCAGTACTTAGAGGGCATATATCCGAGGGTTCGCCCACTGAGTCTATATGGGTGGAACTGAAAAATAAGAAGGGAGAGATCACCTTGGTAGGACTGTACTACGGGCCCCCAAATAGTCAGCGGGAAATTGAGGAGCAAATATGTAAGGAGATTACAGATAGCTGCAAGAAAAATAGGGTGGTAATAGTAGGGGACTTTAACTTTCCCAACATTGACTGGGACAGCCATAGCATTAGGAGCTTGGATGGAGGGAAATTTGTTGAGTGTATTCAGGAGGAATTTCTCATTCAGTATGTGGATGGCCCGACTAGAGAGTGGGCAAAACTTGACCTCGTCTTGGGAAATAAGGAAGGGCAAGTGACAGAAGTGTTAGTGAGGGATCACTTTGGGACAAGTGACCATAGCTCCATTAGTTTTAAGATAGCTATGGAGAATGATAGGTCTGGCCCAAGAGTTAAAATTCTTAATTGGGGCAAGGCCAATTTTGATGGTATCAGACAGGAACTTTCAGAGGTAGATTGGGGGAGACTGTTGGCAGGCAAAGGGACGGCTGGTAAATGGGAGGCTTTTAAAAATGTGTTAACCAGGGTTCAGATAAGCACATTCCCTTTAGAGTGAAGGGCAAGGCTGGTAGAAGTAGGGAACCCTGGATGACTCCAGATATTGAGACTCTGGTCAAAAAGAAGAAGGAGGCATATGACGTACATAAGCAACTGGGATCAAGTGGATCCCTTGAAGAGTATAAAGATTGTCGAAATAGAGTTAAGAGGGAAATCAGGAGGGCAAAAAGGGGACTTGAAATTGCTTTGGCAAATAATGCAAAGGAGAATCCAAAGAGCTTCTACAGATACATAAAGGGAAAAAGAGTAACTAGGGACAGAGTAGGGCCTCTTAAGGATCACCAAGGACATTATGTGCAGAGCCACAAGAGTTGGGTGAGATCCTGAATGAATATTTCTCATCGGTATTCACGGTGGAGAAAGGCATGGATGTTAGGAAACTAAGGGAAATAAATAGTGATGTCTTGAGAAGTGTGCATATTACAGAGGAGGAGGTGCTGGAAGTCTTAAAGCGCATCAAGTTAGATAAATCCCCGGGACCTGGTGAAATGTAACCCAGGATGTTGTGGGAGGCTAGGGAGGAAATTGCGGGTCCCCTAACAGAGATATTTGACTCATCAGCAGCCACAGGTGAGGTGCCTGAAGATTGGAGAGTAGCGAAAGTTGTGCCCTTGTTTAAGAAGGGCAGCAGGGAAAAGCCTTGGAACTACAGATCGGTGAGCCTAACGTCTGTAGTAGGTAAGTTGCTAGAAGGTCTTCTGAGAGACAGGATCTACTAGCATTTAGAGAGGCAAGGACTGATTCGGGGCAGTCAGCATGGCTTTGTGCGTGGAAAATCATGTCTCACAAATTTGATTGAGTTTTTTGAGGGGGTGACCAAGAAGGTAGATGAGGGCAGTGCAGTAGACGTTGTCTACATGGACTTTAGCAAAGCCTTTGACAAGGTACCGCATGGTAAGTTTTTGCAGAATGTGAAAGCTCACGGGATCCAGGGTGAGGTTGCCAATTGGATTCAAAATTGGCTGGACGACAGAAGACAGAGGGTGGTTGTAGAGGGTTGTTTTTCAAACTGGAGGCCTTTGACCAGTGGTGTGCCTCACGGATCGGTGCTGGGTCCACTGTTATTTGTGATTTATATTAATGATTTGGATGAGAATTTAGGAGGCATGGTTAGTAAGTTTGCAGATGACACCAAGATTGGTAGCACAGTGGATAGTGAAGAAGGTTATCTAGAGTTGCAATGGGATCTTGCTCAATTAGGCCAGTGGGCCGACGAATGGCAGATGGAGTTTAATTTAGATAAATGTGAGGTGATGCATTTTGGCAGATCGAATCAGGCCAGGACCTACACAGTTAATGGTATGCGTTGGGGAGAGTTATAGAACAAAGAGATCTAGGAGTACAGGTTCATAGCTCCTTGAAGGTGGAGTCGCAGGTGGACAGGGTGGTGAAGAAGGCATTCGGCATGCTTGGTTTCATTGGTCAGAACATTGAATACAGGAGTTGGGACGTCTGGTTGAAGTTGTACAAGACATTGGTACGGCCACACTTGGAATACTGTGTGCAGTTCTGGTCACCCTATTATAGAAAGGATATTATTAAACTAGAAAGAGTGCAGAAAAGATTTACTAGGATGTTACCGGGACTTGATGGTTTGAGTGATAAGGAGAGGCTGGATAGACTGGGACTTTTTTCCCTGGAGCGTAGGAGGCTTAGGGGTGATCTTATAGAGGTCTATAAAATAATGAGGGGCATAGATAAGGTAGATAGTCAACATCTTTTCCCAAAGGTAGGGGAGTCTAAAACTAGAGGGCATAGGTTTAAGGTGAGCAGGGAGAGATTCAGAAGGGTAATTTCTTCACTCAGAGGGTAGTGAGTGTCTGGAATGTGCTGCCAGAGGTAGTAGTAGAGGCGGGTACAATTGTGTCTTTTAAAAAGCATTTAGATAGTTACATGGGTAAGATGGGTATAGAGGGTTATGGGCCAAATGCGGGCAACTGGGACTAGCTTAATGGTAAAAACTGGGCGGCATGGACTGGTTGGGCCGAAGGGCCTGTTTCCATGCTGTAAACTTCTATGATTCTATGATTCTATATTGGCCCTTCGGCCCTCAAGCCTGTGCTGAACTTGCTGCCCATCTGACCTATAATCTTCTGCGCTTCCTGTGGTCCGTATCCCTGTATTCCCATTCTGTTCATGTGTTACTCATGTAATTCAGGTTCTATACAACTGCAGTAACTAATTCATTGAATGGGCAGAGGAGTAAGTAAACCTGAGAGCAGGGATTAGAATTTAACATTTATTTACAGTAAAAATCCAGCGCAGGACCATATAGTTAATTGTAACTTAATCTGATAATAATTTAAGTGATTATTTTGAATGAATTAACTAGTGCATAAATGTCACTCAGAGGGTGCAGTGCTCTAACTGTGAGATGTGGGAGAACCGTGACGCTTCCAGTGTTCCAGTCAACTGCGTCTGCAGCAGGTGTAGCCAATGGCAGCTCCACACAGACCGCGTGGTTCGGTTCGAGCAGCAATTGGATGCACTGAGGAGCATACAGGTGGCGGAAAGCATCATAGGTAGACGTTCTGGAGGCGTGGTCACACCTAAGGTGCAGGCAGATAGTTCGGTGGATGACTGCTGGAACGGGCAGGCAGTCAGCGCTGGAATCCCCTGTGGCTGTCCCCCTCTCTAATAGGTATACTGTGTTGGATACAGTTGGGGGATAGCATCTCAGGGGAAAACAACAGCAGCCAGAACAGTGGCACCACAGCTGGCTCTGTTACTCAGCAGGGGAGGGTAAAGTGAAGGAAAGCGATAGTTACAGGGACTCTATAGAAAGGGGCACAGATCGGCGCTTCTGTGGACAGGAAAGAGACTCCAGGTTGGTATGTTGTCTGCCTGGTGCCAGGGTCAAGGTTGTCTCTGAACGAACACAGGACGTCCTGAAGGGGGAGAGTGAACAGCCAGAGGTCTTAGTTCACATCGGTACTAACGACATCGGCAGGAAGAGCGATGAGGCCCTGCAGAAGGAGTTCAGGAAGTTAGACAGTAAGCTAAAAACCAGGACCTCTCGGGTTGGAATCTCAGGATTACTCCCTGTGCCACGTGAGAGTGAGGCTAGAAACAAGAGGATAGTACAGCTAAACTCGTGGCTAAACTGGTGGTGTAGGAGGGAGGGTTTCAGATTTCTGGGCCATTGGGCGATATTCCGGGAAATGTGGGACCTGGACAAAAAGGGCGGGCAGCTTCTAAACTGGAGGGACATCACTATCCTCGCTGGGAGGCTTGTTAGTGTCACCCGGGAGAATTGAAACTAATATGAAAGGGGATGGGAACCAGAGCGGTAGCTCAGCAGGTGTAATAACTGAATGGGAAATGGAGAACACAAATACCTGAACAACATCACCCTCAGGCAGAGCAAAAAAGGTGCCGAGGGTGAGAAGGGAGGTGCTCAATGCAGCATTGAGGGTGGTGGACCTAAATGTGCGCAGTGTACGGAACAAGGTGAATTTGCATGTTGCGCACATTGAAATTGGCTGGTACGATGTTGTTGGAATCACAGAGACGTGGCTGCAAGGTGATCAGGGCTGGGATCAAAATGTGCAAGTGTTCTATCTAAAGGACAGGCAGATGGGCAAAGGAGGCGGGGCTCCATTGTGAGGAAGGAATGAAGTTAAATCGATAGCAAGGAGCGATATAGGATCAGAAGGCAGAGATTCCCTATGGACAGAGTTGAGGAATCGAATCGATAAAAAGACTCTGATCGGACTTATTTGCAGGACTCGGAGCAGTAATCAAGAGGTGGAGCAAAAAATAAATCAGGAGATAGAAAAGGCATGTAAAAAAGGAAATATTACAATAATCATGGGGGACTTCAACATGCAGGAAAATCAGGTTGATCGTGGATCCCAAGAAATGGAATTTGTGGAATGAGATGTTTTTTTGGAGCAGTCTGTGACAGAGCCGACTGGGGAACAGGCAATTCTGGATTTGGTGATGTGTAATGAAGCAGACTTGATTAGGGAACTTAAGCTGAAGGAACCCTCAGGGAGCAGTGACCACAATATGATAGAATTTACCCTGCAGTTTGAGAGAGAGAAGCTGGAGTCAGATGTAACAGTATTACAATTAAATAGGGGTAACTACAAAGGCATGGGAGGAGCTGGCCAGAGTTGATTGGAAAAGGAGACGAGCAGGGAAGACAGTGGAACAGCAATGGCAGCAGTTTTGGGGGTTATTCGGGAGGAACAACAGAATTTCATCCCAAGGAGGAGGAAACATGCCAAGGGGAGGACAAGGAGTCCATGGCTCACGAGGGAAGTCAAGGAGAGCAGTAAATCAAAATAAAAAACATACAATGTGGCGCGGAATAGTGGGATGCCAGAAAATCGGGAAGCCTTTAATAGCGAGCAGAGGAAAACTGAAACAGCAATAAAGGAGGAGCAGATGAAATTTGAGGACAAGCTAGCTAGTAATGTAAAAGAAGATAGGGAGATGTTCTTTTCAATATATAAAAGGTAAGTGAGAGACAAAAAAAGACATTGGACCACTGGAAAATGTGACTGGAGAAGTAACAATAGGTAACAAAGAAATGGCAGACGAACTGTATAGTTACTTTGCATCAGTCTTCACGGTGGAAGACACCAGTGGGATGCCAGAGCTCCAGGAGAGCCAGGGGGCAGAGGGGAGGGCCGTGGCCATCACTAAGAAGAAGGTTCTGGGGAAACTGAAAGGTCTGAAGGTGGATGAATGACCTGGACGGATGGACTACATCCCAGGGTTCTAAAAGAGATAGCTGAGGAGATTGTGGAGGGAGTGGTGGTGATCTTTCAGGAATCACTGGAGGCAGAAAGGGTCCCAGAGGACTGGAAAGTGGCTAATGTAGTACCGCTGGTTAAGAAGGGAGGGAGGCAGAAGACGGGAAATTATCGGCCGGTTAGCCTGACTTCGGTCATTGGTAAGATTTTAGATCCATTATTAAAGATGAGATTGCGGAGTACTTGGAAGTGCAGGATAAAATAGGACTGAGTCAGCACAGATTCGTCAAGGGGAGGTCATGTCTGACAAATCTGTTAGAGTTCTTTGAGGAAATAACAAGGAAGTTAGACAAGGGAGAACCAGTGGATGCGATTTATGTAGATTTCCAGAGGGCCTTTGACACAGTGCCGCATTCCAGTCTGTTCAATTGGTTAAGAGCCCATGGTGTTCAGGGCAAGATCCTGGGATGGAAAAAGAATTGGCTGACTGGCAGAGGCAGAGAGTGGGGATAAAGGGGTCTTTTTCAGGATGGCAGCCGGTGTCTCGTCATGTGCCTCAGGGGTCTGTGCTGGGACCACAACTTTCCACAATATACATTAATGATCTGGAAGAAGGAACTGAAGGCACTGTTGCTAAGTTTGCAGATGACACAAGGATCTGTAGAGGGACAGGTAGTATTGAGGAAGCGGTGGGGGGAGGGAGGGGGGGGGGGGGCTGCAGAAGGACTCAGAGGCTGGGAGATTGTGCAAACAAGTGGAAGATGGAATACAATATGGAAAAGTGTGAGGTTATGCACTTTGGAAGGAGGAATGGAGGAATTGACTATTCTCTAAAAGTGGAAATGCTTCGGAAATGAGAAGCACAAAGGGACTTGGGAGGCCTTGTTCACGATTCTCTTACGGTTAACGGGCAGGTTCAGTCGGCAGTTAGGAAGGCAATTGCAATGTTAGCATTCACGTCGAGAGGGCGCGAGTACAAGAGCAGGGATGTATTTCTGAGGCTGTATAAGTCTCTGGTCAGGCCCCATTTGGAGTATTGTGATCAGTTCTGGGCCCCGTATCTGAAGAAGTACATGCTTCCCTTGGAAAGGGTCCAGAGGACGTTCACTGGAACGATCCAGGAATGAAGAGCTTGTCGTATGAGGAATGGTTGAGGACTCTGGGTCTGTACTCGTTGGAGTTAAGAAGGATGAGGGGTATCTTATTGAAACTTCCAGGATACTGTGAGGCCTGGACAGAGTGGATGTGGAGAGGGTGTTTCCACTTGTATGAAAAACTAGAACCAGAGGACACAATCTCAGACTAAAGGCACGATCCTTTAAAACAGAGATGTGGAGGAATTTATTCAGCCCGAGGGTGGTGAATCGGTGGGACTCTGCCACAGAAGGCTGTGGAGGCCAAATCACTGAGTGTCTTTAAGACAGAGACAGATAGGTTCTTGGTTAATAAGGAGATCAGGGGTTATGGGGAGAAGGTGAGAAGGTAGGAGAATGAGGGTGAGAAACGTATCAGCCATGATTGACTGGCGGAGCAGGCTCGCTGGGCCGAGTGACCAAGTTCAGCTCCTGTGTCTTATGGTCTTATGGCCGTAAATGTCCAACTCGGTTTGAAATATGGCTTTGGGTGTCTGCCTCCATTATTCTTACAGAAAATGAGGTCATGAAAGGATGTGAGGAACAAGCGGGAAATGACATTGAGGCAAAAGCTGAGCAGTGATTAAATTGAATGGTGGAGGAGGTGTGAGTGACCGTGTAGTCTCCCCATGTTGCCATTTGTTATCAGTTCCGGCTCTGCATTACTCCTGATGAATGTAGCTGCATGATCATATATTTCAGTTACATCTTTCCCACAGATATATATATTGTTCATGGAAACAGTTCATTTACATCCAGATTATCCAAAACTAATATCATCTTAAATGTGTGGAACGAATCTCACATCATCGTCTTTTATTCCCAATAACCCAGCCCCAGCCAATCCAATCATCCCGAAGGGAAAACTGCTTCTAAACGATTCACACAGCGAGTGGTTCTGATCTGGTCTGCACGGCCTGGGACACTGGTGCCGGCAGATACAACAGTGGTTTCACAGGGAATGGTAGGAGTGACAGAAATCAAATGTATGTCTCCAGGGAAAGAGCGGTGCAGTGGGATTGAATCATCTGCTCATCTACAGAGCCGCTGAGGTCAAACGGAATGAAATTAAATGAAATGAAAATCGCTTATTGTCACAAGTAGGCTTCAAATGAAGTTACTGTGAAAAGCCCCTAGTCGCCACATTCCGGCACCTGTTCGGGGAGGCTGGTACGGGAATTGAACCGTGCTGCTGGCCTGCCTTGGTCTGCTTTAAAAGCCAGCGATTTATCCCAGTGTGCTAAACCAGCCCCAGGAATGAATGTCCTCCTACGGGACTTCACGCATTTTAAAGGCTTTGGATGTGGTCTGGCTGTGAGATGATGGGACCAACACCTGCAGGTTCCCTCCAAGTTCCCCAGCACCGCGAGTATTCTCACTGTAATCCTTTCTATTCACCGTGTCCATGTGTGAACCCAGCGCCCGCTTTAGCTCACTGCTTACTTCACAGCATCAACTTCATTGTAAGTTCCAATCTGTCTGACCCTGGGCGCTGCCTGTGCTTTAATATTGAAAACATCTGTGTTGCTCCCAATAAAAGCAGACGCACATTTAATCATTAGAGGGAGGTCTATCTTTTTTCAGGTTGCTTTACAATTATTTTTAAAAGCGGCTGTGCCACGTGTTTGCGTTCTGGCCTCTGACTGGGGAAAGACAAGTTCTATTCCAGCTCTGCACAATAACTGACCTATCACACTCTGTCAGTTATTCACAACTTAAATGGTGCAATACTGCATGGAGGGCATTTACTTCATCCAGGATCTGATTTTATAATTTAGGAACAAGTTTGTTTCCTCAGCAAATATATTAATCCGGATTGTGTTTCCCCCTGATACCCAGTTCCACATATCTTTACGATAGTGACATTTAAGGGGCATCTTGACAAATACATGAATAGGATGGGAATAGAGGGATACGTACCCCGTAAGTGTAGAAGATTGGAGTTTAGTCGGGCAGCATGGTCGGCACGGGCTTAGAGGGCCGAAGGGCCTGTTCCTGTGCTGTACATTTCTTTGTTCTTTGTATCTCCAAGAGCACTCCCTCACACTCTATCTCTCCCTTGCACTCTCTCCCTCCCTCACCCTCACTCTCTCACACTATCCCTCTCTCACACTCTCTCCCTCGCTCACACTCTCTCCCTCTCAACAATCCCTCCCACTCTCACACTCTCTCCCTCTCCCACACTGTCACCCACTCTCACACTCTCTCCCTCTCCCACACTGTCTCCCTCTCTCACACTGTCGCCCTCTCTCACACTCTCTCCCTCTCTCACACTGTCTCCCTCTCTCACACTCTCTCCTCTCCCACACTGTCACCCACTCTCACACTCTCTCCCTCGCTCACACTCTCTCCCTCTCAACAATCCCTCCCTCTCTCACACTCTCTCCCTCTCCCACACTGTCTCCCACTCTCACACTCTCTCCCTCTCCAACACTCTCTCCCTCTCAACAATCCCTCCCACTCTCACACTCTCTCCCTCTCCCACACTGTCACCCACTCTCACAGTCTCTCCCTCTCTCACACTCCCTCCCTCGCTCACACTCTCTCCCTCTCTCACACTCTCTCCCTCTCAACAATCCCTCCCTCTCTCACACTCTCTCCCTCTCCCACACTGCCTCCCTCTCTCACTCTCTCTCTCTCTGTCTCTCACATACTCCCTTCCTCTCTCACAGTGTCTCACTCTCTCCCTCTCTCACACTCTCTCCCTCTCCCACACTGTCACCCACTCTCACACTCTCTCCCTCTCCCACGCTGCCTCCCACTCTCACACTAACTCCCTCTCCCACACTGTCACCCACTCTCACACTCTCTCCCTCTCTCCCACCCTCTCCCTCTCCCACGCTGCCTCCCACTCTCACACTCTCTCCCTCTCCCACACTGTCTCCCTCTCTCACTCTCTCTCTCTCTCTCACACACTCCCTTCCTCTCTCACAGTGTCTCACTCTCTCCCTCTCTCACACTCTCTCCCTCTCCCACACTGTCACCCACTCTCACACTGTCTCCCTCTCTCACACTCTCTCCCTCTCTCACACTCTCTCCCTCTCTCACACTGTCACCCACTCTCACACTGTCTCCCTCTCCCACACTGTCACCCACTCTCACACTGTCTTCCTCTCCCACACTGCCTCCCACTCTCACACTCTCTCCCTCTCCCACACTGTCACCCACTCTCACACTGTCTCCCTCTCCCACACTGCCTCCCACTCTCACACTCTCTCCCTCTCCCACACTGCCTCCCACTCTCACACTCTCCCCCTCTCCCACACTGCCTCCCACTCTCTCCCTCTCCCTCTCCCACACTGTCTCCCTCTCTCACTCTCTCTCTCTCTCTCTCTCACACACTCCCTTCCTCTCTCACAGTGTCTCACTCTCTCCCTCTCTCACACTCTCTCCCTCTCCCACACTGTCACCCACTCTCACACTGTCTCCCACTCTCATACTGTCTCCCTCTCTCACACTCTCTCCCTCTCTCACACTGTCTCCCTCTCTCACACTGTCTCCCTCTCTCACACTCTCTCCCTCTCCCACACTGTCACCCCCTCTCACACTGTCTCCCTCTCCCACACTGTCACCCACTCTCACACTCTCTCCCTCTCCCACACTGTCACCCACTCTCACACTGTCTCCCTCTCTCACACTCTCTCCCTCTCCCACACTGTCACCCACTCTCACACTCTCTTCCTCTCCCACACTGTCTCCCACTCTCACACTCTCTCCCTCTCCCACACTGCCTCCCACTCTCACACTCTCTCCCTCTCCCACACTGTCACCCACTCTCACACTCTCTCCCACTCTCACACTGTCTCCCTCTCTCCCTCTCCCACACTGTCAACCACTCTCACACTCTCTCCCTCTCCCACACTGTCACCCACTCTCACACTGTCACCCACTCTCACACTGTCTTCCTCTCCCACACTGTCACCCACTCTCACACTCTCTCCCTCTCCCACACTGTCACCCACTCTCACACTCTCTCCCTCTCCCACACTGCCTCCCACTCTCACACTCTGTCCCTCTCCCACACTGCCTCCCACTCTCACACTGTCTCCCTCTCTCACAATCTCTCTCTCTCCCAGACTGTCTCCCTCTCTCACACTCTCTCCCTCTCTCACACTGTCTCCCTCTCTGACACTCTCTCCCTCTCCCACACAGTCTCCCTCTCTCACACTCTGTCCCTCTCTCACACTCTCGCCCTCTCCCACACAGTCACCCACTCTCACACTCTCTCCCTCTCCCACACAGTCACCCACTCTCACACTCTATCCCTCTCCCACACTGTCACCCACTCTCACACTCTCTCCCTCTCTCACACTCTCTCCCTCTCCCACACTGTCACCCTCTGTCACACTCTCTCCCTCTCCCACACTGTCCCCCTCTCACACTCTCTCCCTCCCCCACACTACCTCCCACTCTCACAGTCTCTCCCTCTCTCACACTCTCTCCCTCTCCCACACTGTCTCTCTCTCTCACACTGTCTCCCTCTCTGACACTCTCTCCCTCTCCCACACTGTCTCCCTCTTTCACACTCTGTCCCCTTCGCACAATCTCTCCCTCTCCCACACTACCTACCACTCTCACAGTCTCTCCCTCTCTCACACTCTCTCCCTCTCCCACACTGTCTCCCTCTCTCACACTCTCTCCCTCGCTCACACTCTCTCCCTCTCAACAATTCCTCACACTCTCTCCCTCTCCCACACTGCCTCCCACTCTCACACTCTCTCACACCCTCTCCCTCTCCCACACTATCTCCCTCTCTCACACTCTCTCCCTCTCTCACACTCTCTCCCTCTCCCACACTGTCTCTCTCTCTCACACTCTCTCCCTCTCTCACACTGTCTCCCTCTCTGACACGTTCTCCCTCTATCACATTGTGTCCCCCTCTCACACTCCCTCCCTCTCTCACAGTGTCTCACTCTCTCCCTCTCTCACACTCTCTCCCTCCCTCACACTCTCTCCCTCTCTCCCACTCTCTCCCTCTTCCACACTGTCTCCCTCTCTCACACTCTCTCCCTCTCTCACACTCTCTCCCTCTCTCCCTCTCTCACACTCTCTCCCTCTCCCACACTGTCTCCCTCTCTGACACTGTCTCCCTCTCTCAAACTGTCACCCTCTCTGACACTCTCTCCCTCTATCACATTCTGTCCCCCTCTCACACTCCCTCCCTATCTCGCAGTGTCTCACTCTCTCACACTCTCTCACTCTCTCACCCTCCCTCTCTCACCCTCCCTCTCTCACACTTTCTCCCTCTCTCACACTCTCTCCCCCTCTCCCCTTTCGCATTCTCTCTTTTGTACTCCCTCCCTCTCGAGCACTCTCACCCTCTCTCACACTCTCCCCCTCACTTTCTCTCCCTCTGACACATTCTCTACCTCAGTCACCCTCCCTATCTCCCACTGTCTCCCACTTTGTCTCCTGTCAGACGCTCTCCCTCTCTCACACTCTCCCCCTGTCTAACACAATCTACCTGTCTCACTCACTCTCCCTTCCTCACACTCTCTCCCTCTCTCACCCTCCATCTCTCACAATCCCTCCATCTCTCACACTCCCTCTCTCAAATTCCTGCCTCTCACATACTTTCTTCTTCATAGATACTCACTCCCACTCTCCCACTCTCTCTAGCAGATTTCCCTTGTCTCACACTTACCCCTCTCTCACATTCTGTCCCTCTCTCTCACTCTCCCCCCCTCTCTCTCTGCATCATGCCTCCCTCCCTCCCTCTCTCACATATCCGTTAGACACTTCCACACTCTGTCCCTCTCTCTCTCCATCCCTATATCTCTCTCCCTCCATGCCTCCCTCCCTCTCACAAAACTCCCTCAATGACACTTTCTCTCACACTCTTTCTCTCTCTCACACTTTGTCCCTCTCTCACACTTTCTCTCACTCTCTATCCCTCTCTCACAATTTCTCTAACACTCTTTCCCTCTCTCACACTTTCTCTCACTCTCTATCCCTCTCTCACACTTTCTCTCACACACTTTCCCTCTCTCACACTTTCTCTCACTGTCTTTCCCTCTCTCACAGTTTTTCTCACTCTCTTTCCCTCTCTCACAATTTCTCTCACTCTCTTTCTCTCTCTCACAATTTCTCACACAATCTTTCCCTCTCTCACACTTTCCCTCTCTCACACTTTTTCTCACTCTCATTTCCTCTCTCACAATTTCTCTCACTCTCTTTCCCTCTCTCACAATTTCTCTCACACTCTTTCTCTCTCTCACACGTTCTCTCACATTCTTTCCCTCTCTCACACTTTTTCTCACTCTCTTTCCCACTCTCACACTTTCCGTCTCTCACACTTTCTCTCACACTTTCCCTCTCTCACACTTTCTCTCACACTCTTTCCCTCTCTCACACTTTCTCTCACACTCTTTCCCTCTATCACACTTTCTCTCACACTCTTTCCCTCTCTCACACTTTCTCTCACACTCTTTCCCTCTATCACACTTTCTCTCACTCTCTTTCCCTCTCTCACACTTTCTCTCACACTCTTTCCCTCTCTCACACTTTCGCTCATACTATTTCCCTCTATCACACTTTCTCTCACACTCTTTCCCTCTCTCACACTTTCTCTCACACTCTTTCCCTCTATCACACTTTCTCTCACTCTCTTTCCCTCTCTCACACTTTCCCTCACTATCGTTCCCTCTCCCGCTCCCTCAGTCACTCAGTCGCTCTCTCCTGTACTTATGTCTAAGATTATGTGAGTATGTAATACACCATCCTTCTCACCCAATCTGCCTCCCTCAGCCACTCACCCTCTCCACTTTCTGCTTCCCTTTCTCTCAGACAATCCACCTCCTTCTCCCGTTTTATCCTTTATTTCTCCACCCTCTTTCTCTCCCAATATCTCTCCTCACACCCTCTTTCTCTCTCACCCTGTCTTCTATCAGCACATCTCACAGACCAGTTCTCTCTTCCTCCACATCTCACCCCGCCTCTCTCCCAGTTGAAGTGTGTATCAGATGGAGGCCGGTGTCAGTTAGAGACGGGGTACTAGTTTTCACTGCTGACTGTATTAATGCTGCTCTCTGAGGTGATGAGTTTGTTGCTGCCGCAGCGTCTGAGTTTTCTGAGGTTCCAATGATGCTAACTATTTTCTTAGTTTGAGGGGCTGAATCAGATTTAGATTTGGGATCACATACTTTGCGCTTTAAATAGTTCCAGATTTTGGAGACATTGAAATGTTCTACTTATGCTCAAACAGAAACTACTGAAATAAAATAAAGGAATGGTCACAGTTACAGAGACAGCTACACCCCAGAGTGCAGTGGAACCACCCAGAGAAACACACTGACAATTGGAACAGAATCATTGAATGGTCACAGTTATAGAGACAGCTACGCCCCAGAGCGCAGTGGACCCACCCAGAGAAACACACTGACAATTGGAACTGAATCTCTGAATGGTCACAGTTACAGAGGCAGCTACACCCCAGAGTGCAGTGGACCCACCCAGAGAAACACACTGACAATTGGAACTGAATCACTGAGTGGTCCCAGTTACAGAGGCAGCTACATCCCAGAGTGCAGTAGAACCACCCAGAGAAACACACTGACAATTGGAACGGAATCACTGAATGGTCACAGTTACAGAGGCAGCTACAGCCGAGAGTGCAGTGGACCCACCCAGAGAAACACACTGACAATTGGAACTGAATCACTGAATGGTCACAGTTACAGAGGCAGCTACACCCTAGAGTGCAGTGTAACCACCCAGAGAAACACACTGACAATTGGAACGGAATCACTGAATGGTCACCGTCACAGAGACAACTACACTCCAGAGTGCAGTGGAACCACACAGAGAAACACACTGACAATTGGAACTGAATCACTGAATGGTCACAGTTACAGAGACAGCTACACCCCAGGGTGCAGTGGAACCACCCAGAGAAACACACTGACAATTGGAACTGAATCATTGAATGGTCACAGTTATAGAGACAGCTACACCCCAGGGTGCAGTGGAACCACCCAGAGAAAAACACTGACAATTGGAACTGAATCACTGAATGGTCACCGTCACAGAGACAACTACACCCCAGAGTGCAGTGTAACCACCCAGAGAAACACACTGACAATTGGAACTGAATCACTGAATGGTCACAGTTACAGAGGCAGCTACACCCCAGGGTGCAGTGGAACCACCCAGAGAAAAACACTGACAATTGGAACTGAATCACTGAATGGTCACCGTCACAGAGACAACTACACCCCAGAGTGCAGTGTAACCACCCAGAGAAACACACTGACAATTGGAACTGAATCACTGAATGGTCACCGTCACAGAGACAACTACACCCCAGAGTGCAGTGTAACCACCCAGAGAAACACACTGACAATTGGA
Source organism: Scyliorhinus torazame (assembly GCF_047496885.1). NCBI lineage: Eukaryota > Metazoa > Chordata > Chondrichthyes > Carcharhiniformes > Scyliorhinidae > Scyliorhinus > Scyliorhinus torazame. The sequence goes on along the minus strand of NC_092711.1, from coordinate 49,746,264 downwards.
ACTGAATCACTGAATGGTCACAGTTACAGAGGCAGCTACACCCCAAAGTGCAGTGGACCCACCCAGAGAAACACACTGACACTTGGAACTGAATCACTGAATGGTCACAGTGGAGTGAGGGATGTCACTGAAACAATCTGAGATGTAGAGATGGGACTGATGGTGTCTGAGTGGACAGCATCCTTTCTGTTAATGTTAGTTGAACAATGTGATCAACACCGTCCGGTGTTTGCAAAGAGGTCACTCACTCAGAAAAATAATATTTTCTTTCACTGAACACAATATCGTAATCTGTTTGTTCACATCTTGAAAAATAAGTTAAACGATGTCACAACCTCAATTTCCCTTGTGTGGTTCCACAGGGTATTAATTAAAAGCTTGGAGAATATATAACCTCAGAGTTTTAGACAGAGAGATTGCCAATCGCAGGAAGGGACACATCACTTCACACTGAAAATGCATCGTCCAATTGATATGGTTGAGAAAGTATTCTACCCAATCCTGGCTATTGTTGGTGTTCCTGGTAAGTGACTGTCACCATTGAAGTTGTGTTAATCTGTGTGTGAGCGGCTTCTGATTTTAAACTGGGACTGAAAATATCTGATCCTGATCTCGTGCTCACTGTGAAATAGACACCTGGCCAACGATATAATTGTCAAATGTATTCAAGCATGTCAATGGTTTGAATCCCTTTCATCAACTCACAATAAACCTCTGTTTGTAACTCACTGGATCTCTGACCGGGAAAGTTATTATATTGAGTGGAATTTTGTATAATATTAGATTGGATCTCAGTGAAGGCAATCTCTCTGAACGGAGGTTTAGGAGGAGAAAGAATTAAATCACACTGAGTGTGGGTATCTGTCAGTGTGGAATTGTACTAACTGTGGGTCACTATCAGAGTGGAATATCTCACGGCGGTGAACAAGGATTACTGGAAGTGTCTGTCAGTGTAGAATTGTACTGACTGTGGGTCACTATCAGAGTGGAATATCTGACAGCGGTGAACAAGGATTACTGGAAGTATCTGTCAGTGTAGAATTGTACTGAGTGTGGGTCACTATCAGAGTGGAATATCTGACAGCGGTGAACAAGGATTACTGGAAGTATCTGTCAGTGTGGAATTGTACTGAGTGTGGATCACTAACCAGAGTGGAATATCTGACAGCGGTGAACAAGGATTACTGGAAGTATCTGTCAGTGTAGAATTGTACTGACTGTGGGTCCCGCACCAGTGTGGAATATCTGACAGCAGTGAAGAAGGATTACTGGAAATGTCTGTCAGTGTAGAATTGTACTGACTGTGGGTCTCTCACCAGAGTGGGATATCTGATCCAATTATCTCTCTATTACTGGGACTATCTGTCCGTGTAGAATTGTATTGTGTGTGGGTCAGTAACTGGACTGAAATTAGTTGGTTCTATTTTTAAATGATGTATTTTATTGGTGAGGGGTCGCTCCATTCTGTGGAGTTCTCTCTGTGTGTTTTAACTTTGGAATAGGTTGAAAACAGGAAGAGTTTGGCTGTGTTTTGAAGATGTTTGATATTTATTGTATGAAGTGCAATGTCTCTATCTCTGTTTTCTATTGATCTACTCTAACAGGAACAGATATCACCCACACTCTAATGTTTCATAAAACCCACAACAGTGCAGTATTCCACTAGGTTTTGTGATATTTTCTCATTCCTATTCATCCTGAAATGAACTCACATGTTTGATCAATTTTTATGGGTGTTTTTAAACTGTCTTTCTGCTTCACACGATTTGTGAATCTATTCACCTGAAGCCAGAAACCCCTCCAGTCCATTCACACACTTGTTTTCCAAGGAGTGATTGGGGGACTTATTGTTCTGATCAAAATGCAGCAGCGGACACTGATCTGTCGGAACATTAATGTCCCATCGAAATACCCACTTTGCAAATTCATAATTAATGATAAATGTGTGCCTGTAATTAGTTGTATTCTGCCTCTGTATTCACTATCACTCTCAATTTGATTCTGTCTGTAAATTGTGTAATTATCATTCTGCTTCCCGATCCCATACTGTTGATGGGAATGGTGAAGGAGAGTGATCCCAGTGCTGATCCTTGTGGAACACCACTTCCCACCTTCCACCAATCAGCCTAAATCCCTTTAACTCCTCTCCCTGTTTTCTCTGTGTGTCGCCAGCATGTGTCCATCCTGCTGCTGTGTCCCCTAACTCCACTGGCTCTGAGATTACCCATCAGTCTGTTACGTCGGATCTTACTGACGGCCTTTAGAAAATCAAATTGTTTAACATCCATCATACTACTCAGATCTATTATTTCTGGTAGTTATTGAAATAATTGGATGAAATGTGTCAGGAATAATGTTGACTTTGGAATATGTGCCGACTATTTAGTATACTCTGTGTTACTGGATTTCTTTTAACTCAGAATTCTAATTCAATGCTTCCAACTGTTGACATTGTGACTGGAAGATTTGATTATATTCTGTTCTAAATTCAAGAATAACAGAGACCGACTTCTGCTTCTCAATTCTTTGGTAATTATTCTAATGTTGATCAGTGAATAGATAATATTGTCTCTGCTGTTTCTGTCTATTTTATGAATATTTGTTGTGAAATCCATCCGCCTCCAGTAATCTCCCTCTACCTGGACCCCGCCCTCTGGCCTCCTATCAGCTCTTGATCTTTTCATTGAGATCTGTCAGTGCGACATCGACCGTCTCAATTTCCCTGTGCCTCTCACCAACTCTATCCTGACTCACTCTAAACTTGCTCCAATCCTCTCTCGAATATCCAACCCTGGCCTGGTGATCTAAGCTGCTCACAAGGGTGGTGTCATTATTGTCTGGTGTCCTGACCTCTTCCTCACAGAGGCTGACCGTCAGCTCTCAGGCACAGCCTGGTACCTCCCCCTGGACCAGCAGCACACCACCAAACATCATGATGTTGTTTCCAGGTCTTTCACTGACCTTGTTGACTCTGGATATCTTCTGTCCACAGTCTCAGAGATCAGAGTCCCACAATCCCACACATCCTGCATCAACCTCCCGCTTCTACCTCCTTCCCAAAATCCACAAACAGGAAAGTCCCAGTGCACCCATTATTTCGGCCTGTTCCAGCCCCACCAAGATCATTTCTTCCGATCTTGATTCCATCCCCTTTACCCTGTTCTGCCCCTTCCCAAAGACAGTGGTGCCACAGTGACACAGTGGTTTGCACTGCTGCCTCACAGCAGCAGGATCCCGAAATCAATTCCTACCTTGGGTGACTGTCTGTGTGCAGACTGCACTTTCTCTCCCTGTCTGTGTGGGTTTCCTCCGGGTCTCCGGTTGCCTCCCATAGCCCAAAGATGTGCAGGTTAGGTGGATTGGCCATGCTAAATTACTCGGTAGTGTCCAAAAAGATGTGTAGGTTAGATTAAGGGGTTAATGAGATAGGCGGGGGAGTGAGCTTGGTTGAGGTACTCTTTCAGAGGTTTGGTGCAGACTTAATGGGCCGAATGGCCTCCTTCTGCACTGTGGGGATTTTATGTTTCCTGATTCCTCTGGTGTCATAAACAAGGTCCATTTCCCTGGCCCTAACCGCCTAATCTTCACAATGGACGTCCAATCCCTCTGCACCTCCTTTCCCCAACACGAGGGTTGTGTACAGATCCTCATATCCTGCTTCCTGTAAAGACTGCATCTCATTCTCCCACTTTCTCCGCCTCCATCGCCTCTGTTCTGATGCTGGCGTCTTCGAAAATAGTCCCCCTGGCATGTCTGTCTTTTCCTTAACCGGGCCGTCCCCACCACCTTCCTTTGTTAACAGGGCTCTCAATCGTGTTCAATTCACTTCTCACACCTCTGTCCTCACACAGCCCCCTCCCTCCCGGAAACATGATAGGGTTCCCCTCCTCACTTTCCACACCATCAGCCTCCCCATTGAAAGGAAAATCCTCCTCCATTTCTGCCAACTCCAGCATGATGTCACCACCAAACACATCTTCACTTCTCTCTAACCACCCCCCTCAATGTCTGCATTCCTCAGGTACCGCCCCCTCCCCCTTGTCCACTTCCCCCTCACACCCCACACCCCTTTCCCTTCCCCCAGCACCTTCCCCTGCAATCACAGACGGTGCAACAACTGTCCCTTTACCTCCTCCCGTGTCCCGGTTCTCAGCAGCAAACTCTCCTTTCTGGGGAAGCAGCGTTTCACTTCTGTGCCTTCAGTTTGTTCTCCTGTATTCGCTGCTGCCAATACCGTCTCCTCGACATTGGGGAGACTAAACGCAGACTGGGAGACTGCTTTGTGGAACACCTTCACTCAGCCCACAGCATGGCCCCAGCCTTCCTGTTGTGGCCATGTTAACTCAGCACCTTGCGCTCAGGCCCACATGTCTGTCCTTGGCCTGCTGCCAGAATGCAGTGAAGCCCAACGCAAGCTGGAGGAGCAACATCTCATCGTCCAATTAGGATGTTAGGTCCCGCAGGACGTAATTTTAATTTCAACTCCTTTATTCTGGGAACTTTCTCCTCCATCTTAACGCTCTTGTTTTGGAATGTTCCTACTTTTTTGTCGTATGCAATGAGTCCGAATCTGGAGAGAGTCTATTCCGGCCAAGTGAACCCTGGGGACTGTCCAATCCCGGAGCGGGAATACTCCTGAGAAAAGTTTGGCAGGGATTCTTTCCAAACAGGGAGAGGATGGATTCCTGGGAACAGTGATGTTGGGATGTTCGAGGCATGGCAATGGGGGATTCCTGGGAGCGGGTGCTGTACGAATGACTAAACCTGGGAGGGGTGACCCCTCGGGATGTTCTGGAGAATGGATAGACTCTATTCTGGACAGGCTGGGTTGCACGATAGCACAGTGGTTGGCACAGTTGATTCACAGCTCCAGGGTCCCAGGTTCGATTCCCGGCTTGGGTCACTGTCTGTGTGGAGTCTGCACTTTCTCCCCCGTGTCTGCGTGGGTTTCCTCCGGGTGCTCCGGTTTCCTCCCACAGTACAAAGATGTGCGGGTTAGGTGGATTGGCCAAGATAAATTGTGTTTAGTTTCCAAACAATTTTGATGGGGTCACTGGGTTATGGGGATGGGGTGAGCTGAACTGGTTTTCTCTTTCCAAGGGCCGGTGCAGACTCGATGGGCCGAATGGCCTCCTTTTGCACTGTACATTCTACATTTCTATTCCTCCCATGGTTATGAAGTGGGAAGGTCCCGCGTTTGTTTTATTGTTTTCCATTGATCGTGGGATATTCAAATAAACCAGGAGTGGGGTCCAACCCCATCAGAAATCCAGTCCAGGGAACGGACCAATCCAGGGTGTGGTCCAATAATTGAGCTGGGATGACAATCTCGGGTATGTTTGTATCCGGTTTGGGAAACCTGGCCGGCCTGAGTGAATCCTGTAAATCAGACTAAATGAGAAATGTAACCTCTCCCAAAGGTCTCTGAATTATAAACATTTTCCTCCCACTGCCATCAAACTGACAGGGCTGCAATTCACACTTTCCCCCCCATTCCCCACCTTTAACACTGGAGTTACATTTCCTACTCCCCTCTCTGCAATGTTAATCTCTGTGCCCACTCCTTTCCCAGCACCCCCACCCACCCACTGTCCATTATATTGGTGCTGCAATTGTGCCCTGGTTCAGACAGGGAGATTCATTACCCAGTAATTTCCCGCGTCTCTCCTTTCTCTCTCTGACAGTTAATATACTGGGAATTGTGATTCTGTGTCGGGGGAAGTGTGGCCTCTCTACCTGCACCACTCGCTACCTGGTGGCCATGGCAACGGCGGATCTGCTGTTTATTATCACTAAACCCATACTGAACAGGATCAATGTTTATTATTTCCCCTGGAATTTCCTGGATCTCACCCCTGTGTGTCGTGTTAACTCTGTCCTGCAGGCTGCAGCCAGGGACTGTTCTGTCTGGTTCACCCTCACTTTCTCCTTTGATCGATTTGTGGCCATTCGCTGCCAGAAACTGAAAAGTAAATATTGCACCGGGAAAACTGCGGCTGTGGTTCTGTCCACAAGCGGCCTCCTGCTCTGTGTGAAAAACATCCCCCTGTACTTTATATTGGAACCTGCGAGGATAATCGACAATGTCCAGTGGGACTGCGTCACAAAGAGCAGCGTTCTCACTGACCCGGGATGGGGTGGGTATCTCTGGTTTGATCAGGTTGTAACCCCATTGGTGCCGTTCTTCTCAATCCTGTTGACCAACGCTCTGACAGTCAGACACATTTTACTCAGCAGTCGGGTCCGGAAGGCACTGAGGGCCCAGAGCCAAGGAGACAATCGCACCGACCCAGAGATGGAGAGCAGAAGGAAGTCAATGATTTTACTCTTCAGCATCTCCGGAACTTTCATCCTCCTCTGGACCGTGTCTGTTATTAAATTTTTCTATATCTATGTGAGAGGATTATATTACCTCACCCTACCTCAATATAATTTACAACAAGTCGGATTTATGCTGCGGGATTTAAATTGCTGCACAAACACATTTATTTATGTGGTGACTCAGTCCAGGTTCAGGGAGCAGAACAAGGTCGCGGTGAAATATCCGGTTAAATCAATTATTAAATTAATGAGAAAATAAAACGGACTGACAGGCTCTCAGCCAATCAGGAGCCCCAACCGCTGACTGACAGCCTCTCAGCCAATCAGGAGCCCCAACCGCTGACTAACAGTCTCTCAGCCAATCAAGTGCTCCAACCGCTGACTCACAGACGCTCAGCCAATCAGTAGCTCCTGGCGCTGACTGACAGCCTCTCATCCAATCAGCAGCTCCAGCCGCTGACTGACAGCCTCTCAGCCAATCAGGAGCCCCAACCGCTGACTAACAGCCTCTCAGCCAATCAGGAGCTCCAGCCGCTACTAACAGCCTCTCAGCCAATCAGGAGCTCCAGCCGCTACTAACAGCCTCTCAGCCAATTAGGAGCAACCGCCGCTGACTGAAACCATCTCAGCCAATCAGGAGCTCCAGCCGCTGACTGACAGTCACTCAGCCAATCAGGGGCTCCAACCGCTGACTGATAGTCTCTCAGCCAATCAGAAGCTCCAACCGCTGACTGATAGTCTCAGCCAATCAGTAGATCCTGGCGCTGACTGACAGCCTCTCATCCAATCAGCAGCTCCAGCCGCTGACTGACAGCCTCTCAGCCAATCAGGAGCCCCAACCGCTGACTAACAGCCTCTCAGCCAATCAGGAGCTCCAGCCGCTACTAACAGCCTCTCAGCCAATCAGGAGATCCAGCCGCTGACTGAAACCATCTCAGCCAATAAGGAGCTCCCGCCGCTGACCGACAGTCTCTCAGCCAATCAGAAGCTCCAACCGCTGACTGATAGTCTCTCAGCCAATCAGGAGCTCCAGCCGCTGTCTGACAGTCTCTCAGCCAATCAGGAGCTCCAGCCGCTGACTGACAGCCTCTCAGCCAATCAGGAGCTCCAGCCGCTGACTGAAACCACCTCAGCCAATCAGGAGCTCCAGCCGCTGACTGACAGTCTCTCAGCCAATCAGGAGCTCCAACCGCTGACTGACAGTCTCTCAGCCAATCAGGAGCTCCAGCCGCTGACTGAAACCACCTCAGCCAATCAGGAGCTCCAGCCGCTGACTGGCAGTCTCTCAGCCAATCAGGAGCTCCAACCGCTGACTGATAGTCTCTCAGCCAATCAGGAGCTCCAGTCGCTGACTGACAGTCTCTCAGCCAATCAGGAGCTCCAGCCGCTGACTGACAGTCTCTCAGCCAATCAGGAGCTCCAGCCGCTGACTGACAGCCTCTCAGGCAGTCAGGAGATCCAGCCGCTACTAACAGCCTCTCAGCCAACCAGGAGCTCCAGCCGCTGACTGACAGTCTCTCAGCCAATCAGTAGCTCCAGCCGCTGACTGACAGTCTCTCAGCCAATCAGGAGCTCCAGCCGCTGACTGAAAGTCACTCAGCCAATCAGGAGCTCCAGCCGCTGACCGACGGCCTCTCAGCTAATCAGCAGTTCTAGTCTCTGACTGACAGTCTCTCAGCCAATCAGTAGCTCCTGGCGCTGACTGACAGCCTCTCATCCAATCAGCAGCTCCAGCCGCTGACTGACAGCCTATGAGCAAATCAGGAGCTGGGTCTGGGGCGTGGGCTGCACTGACGGTGCTGGCTGTGTGGTGGGAGCACTGACAGTGCTGGCTGTGTGGTGGGAGCACTGACAGTGCTGGCTGTGTGGTGGGAGCACTGACAGTGCTGGCTGTGTGGTGGGAGCACTGGCAGTGCTGGCTGTGTGGTGGGAGCACTTACAGTGCTGGCTGTGTGGTGTGTGGTGGGAGCACTGACAGTGCTGGCTGTGTCGTGGGAGCACTGACAGTGCTGGCTGTGTGGTGGGAGCACTGACAGTGCTGGCTGTGTGGTGGGAGCACTGACAGTGCTGGCTGTGTGGTGGGAGCACTTACAGTGCTGGCTGTGTGGTGTGTGGTGGGAGCACTGACAGTGCTGGCTGTGTCGTGGGAGCACTGACAGTGCTGGCTGTGTGGTGGGAGCACGGACAGTGCTGGCTGTGTGGTGGGAGCACTGACAGTGCTGGCTGTGTGGTGGGAGCACTGACAGTGCTGGCTGTGTGGTGGGAGCACTGACAGTGCTGGCTGTGTGGTGGGAGCACTTACAGTGCTGGCTGTGTGGTGGGAGCACTGACAGTGCTGGCTGTGTGAGGGAGCACTGACAGTGCTGGCTGTGTGGGGAGAACTGTCAGTGCTGGCTGTGTGGTGGGAGCACTGACAGTGCTGGCTGTGTGGGGGAGCACTGACAGTGCTGGCTGTGTGGGGGGAGCACCGACAATGCTGGCTGTGTAGGGGAGCACTGACAGTGCTGACTATGTGGTGGGAGCACTGACAGTGCTGGCTGTGTGGTGGGAGCACTGACAGTGCTGGCTGTGTGGGGGGGGCACTGACAGTGCTGGCTGTGTGGGGGAGCACTGACAGTGCTGGCTGTGTGGTGGGAGCACTGACAGTGCTGGCTGTGTGGGGGAGCACTGACAGTGCTGGCTGTGTGGTGGGAGCACTGACAGCGCTGGCTGTGTGGTGGGAGCACTGACAGTGCTTGCTGTGTGGTGGGAGCACTGACAGTGCTGGCTGTGTGGTGGGAGCACTGACAGTGCTGGCTGTGTGGGGAGCACTGACAGTGCTGGCTGTGTGGTGGGAGCATTGACAGTGCTGGCTGTGTGGTCGGAGCACTGCCAGAGCTGGCTGTGTGGTGGGAGCACTGACAGCGCTGGCTGTGTGGTGGGAGCACTGACAGTGCTAGCTGTGTGGTGGAAGCACTGACATTGCTGGCTGTGAGGTGGGAGCACTGACAGTGCTGGCTGTGTGGGGAGCACTGACAGTGCTGGCTGTGTGGTGGGAGCACTGACAGTGCTGGCTGTGTGGTGGGAGCACTGACAGTGCTGGCTGTGTGGGGAGCACTGACAGTGCTGGCTGTGTGGGGGGCACTGACAGTGCTGACTGTGTGGGGGAGCACTGACAGTGCTGGCTGTGTGGTGGGAGCACTGACAGTGCTGGCTCTGTGGGGGGAGCACTGACAGTGCTGGCTGTTTGGGGGGAGCACTGACAGTGCTGGCTGTGTGGAGGGAGCACTGACAGTGCTGGCTGTGTGGTGGGAGCACTGGCAGTGCTGGCTGTGTGGGGGGAGCACTGACAGTGCTGGTTGTGTGGGGGGAGCACTGACATTGCTGGCTGTGTGGTGGGAGCACTGACAGTGCAGGATGTGTGGGGGAGCACTGACAGAGCTGGCTGTGTGTTGGGATCACTGGCAGTGCTGGCTGTGTGGTGGGAGCACTGACAGTGCTGGCTGTGTGTTGGGATCACTGACAGTGCTGGCTGTGTGGTGGGAGCACTGACACTGCTGGCTGTGTGGGGGGAGCACTGACAGTGCTGGCTGTGTGAGGGGAGCACTGACAGTGCTAGCTGTGTGGTGGGGGCACTGACGGTGCTGGCTGTGTGGTGGGAGCACTGCCAGTGCTGGCTGTGTGCGGGGAGAACTGACAGTGCTTGCTGGGTCAAGGGGAGCAATGGCAGTGTTGGCTGTGGGGAGCACTGACAGTGCTGGCTGTGTGGTGGGGGCACTGTCAGTGCTGGCTGTGTGGGGTGCACTGACAGCGCTGGCTGTGTGAGGGGGAGCACTGACAGTCCTGGCTGTGTGTTGGGAGTACTGACAGAGCTGGCTGAGTGGTGGGAGCACTGACAGTGCTGGCTGTGTGGTGGGGGCACTGACAGTGCAGGCTGTGTGGTGGGAGCACTGACAGTGGTGGTGGTGTGGTGGGAGCACTGACAGTGCTGGCTATGTGGGGGAGCACTGACAGTGCTGGCTGGTTTTGCGGATCACTGACAGTGCTGGCTGTGTGGTGAGCGCTGACAGTGCTGGCTGTGTGGTGGGAGCACTGGCAGGGCTGGCTGTGTGGTGGGACCGCTGGCAGTGCTGGCTGTATGGTGGGAGCACTGACAGTGCTGGTTGTGTGGTGGGAGCACTGACAGTGCTGGCTGTGTGGTGGGAGCACTGATAGTGCTGGCTGTGTGGTGGGAGCACTGACAGTGATCGCTGTGTGGTGGGAGCACTGACAGTGCTGGCTGTGTGGTGGGAGCACTGACAGTGTTGGCTGTATGGTGGGAGCACTGACAGTGCTGGCTGTGTGTTGGGAGCACTGACAGTGCTGGCTGTGTGGGGGGAGCACTGACAGTGCTGGGTGTGTGGGGGAGCACGGACAGTGCTGGCTGTGTGGGTGGAGCACTGACAGTGATGGCTGTGTGGGGGAGCACTGACAGTGCTGCCTGTGTGGGGAGCACTGACAGTGCTGGCTGTGTGGTGGGAGCACTGACAGTGCTGGCTGTGTGGGGGAGCACTGACACTGCTTGCTGCGTGGGGGGGCACTGACAGTGCTGGCTGTGTGGTGCTAGCACTGACAGTGCTGGCAGTGCGGGTGGAGCACTGACAGTGCTGGCTGTGTGAGGGGAGCACTGGCAGGGCTGGCTGTGTGGGGGGAGCCCTGACAGTGCTGGCGGTGTGGATGGAGCACTGACAGTGCTGGCTGTGTGTTGGGAGCACTGACAGGGCTGGCTGTGTGGGGGTGCACTGGCAGTGCTGGCTCTGTGGGGGAGCACTGACAGTGGTGGCTGTGGGGATTACAGACATTCTGAGTGTGGGGGGAGCACTGGCCGTGCTGGCTGTGTGGGGGAGCACTGACAGTGCTGAATGTGTGGGTGGAGCACTGACAGTGCTGGCTGTGTGGGGGAGCACTGACAGTGCTGGCTGTGTGGGGGGAGCACAGACATTTCTGGCTGTGGGGGAGCACTGGCAGTGCTAGCTGAGTCAAGGGGAGCACTGGCAGTGTTGGCTGTGGGAAGCACTGACAGTGCTGGCTGTGTGGTGGGGGCACTGACAGTGCTGGCTGTGTAGGGTGCACTGACAGTGCTGGCTGTGTGGGAGGAGCACTGACAGTGTTGGCTGTGTGGTGGGAGCACTGACAGTGCTGGCTGTGTGGTGGGAACACTGACAGTGCTGGCTGCGTGGGGGTAGCACTGACAGTGATGGCTGTGTGGGGGGGTGCACTGACAGTGCTGCCTGTGTGGGGGAGCACTGACAGTGCTGGCTGTGTGGGGGAGCACTGACAGTGCTGGCTGTGTGGGGGAGCACTGACAGTGCTAGCTATGTGGGGGTTGCGCTGACAGTGCTGGCTGTGCGGGGGAGCACTGACATTTCTGGCTGTGTGGGGGAGCACTGACAGTGCTGGCTGTGTGGGTGGAGCACTCACAGTGCTGGCTGTGTGGGGGGGGCACAGAAACTGCTGGCTGTGTGTGAGAGCACTGACAGTGCTCGCTGTGTGGTGCTAGCACTGACAGTGCTGGCAGTGCGGGGGGAGCACTGACAGTGCTGGCAGTGCGGGGGGAGCACTGGCAGTGCTGGCTGTGTGGTGGGAACACTGACAGTGCAGGCTGTGTGGGGGAGCACTGACAGTGCTGGCTGTGTGGGGAGCACTGACAGTGCTGGCTGTGTGGATGGAGCACTGACAGTGCTGGCTGTGTGGTGGGAGCACTGACAGTGCTGGCTGTGTGGGGGAGGACTGACAGTGCTGCCTCTGTGGGGAGCACTGACAGTGGTGGTGGTGTGGTGGGAGCACTGACAGTGCTGGCTATGTGGGGGGAGCACTGACAGTGCTGGCTGGTTTTGCGGATCACTGACAGTGCTGGCTGTGTGGGGAGCACTGACAGTGCTGGCTGTGTGGTGGGAGCACTGGCAGGGCTGGCTGTGTGGTGGGACCGCTGGCAGTGCTGGCTGTATGGTGGGACCACTGACAGTGCTGGCTGCGTGGGGGGAGCACTGACAGTGATGGCTGTGTGGGGGAGCACTGACAGTGCTGCCTGTGTGGGGGAGCACTGACAGTGCTGGCTGTGTGGGGAGCACTGACAGTGCTAGCTGTGTGGGGGGTGCACTGACAGTGCTGGCTGTGTGGTGGGAGCACTGACTGTGCTCGCTGTGTGGGGGAGCACTGACACTGCTTGCTGTGTGGGGGGGGGGGGCACTGACAGTGCTGGCTGTGTGGTGCTAGCACTGACAGTGCTGGCAGTGCGGGGGGAGCACTGACAGTGCTGGCTGTGTGAGGGGAGCACTGGCAGGGCTGGCTGTGTGGCGGGAGCCCTGACAGTGCTGGCGGTGTGGATGGAGCACTGACAGTGCTGGCTGTGTGGTGGGAGCACTGACAGGGCTGGCTGTGTGGGGGTGCACTGACAGTGCTGGCTCTGTGGGGGAGCACTGACAGTGGTGCCTGTGGGGATTACAGGCATTCTGACTGTGGGGGGAGCACTGGCCGTGCTGGCTGTGTGGGGGAGCACTGACAGTGCAGAATGTGTGGGTGGAGCACTGACAGTGCTGGCTGTGTGGGGGAGCACTGACAGGGCTGGCTGTGTGGGGGGAGCACAGACAGTTCTGGCTGTGGGGGAGCACTGGCAGTGCTAGCTGAGTCAAGGGGAGCACTGGCAGTGTTGGCTGTGGGGAGCACTGACAGTGCTGGCTGTGTGGTGGGGCACGGACAGTGCTGGCTGTGTGGGGTGCACTGACAATGCTGGCTGTGTGGGAGGAGCACTGACAGTGTTGGCTGTGTGGTGGGAGCACTGACAGTGCTGGCTGTGTGGGGGGAAGCACTGACAGTGCTGGCTGCGTGGGGGGAGCACTGACAGTGATGGCTGTGTGCGGGGGTTCACTGACAGTGCTGCCTGTGAGGGGGAGCACTGACAGTGCTGGCTGTGTGGGGGAGCACTGACAGTGCTGGCTGTGTGGGGGAGCACTGACAGTGCTGGCTGTGTGGGGGTTGCGCTGCCAGTGCTGGCTGTGCGGGGGAGCACTGACATTTCTGGCTGTGTGGGGGAGCACTGACAGTGCTGGCTGTGTGGGTGGAGCACTAACAGTGCTGTCTGTGTGGGGGGGGCACAGAAACTGCTGGCTGTGTGTGAGAGCACTGACAGTGCTCGCTGTGTGGTGCTAGCACTGACAGTGCTGGCAGTGTGGGGGGAGCACTGACAGTGCTGGCAGTGCGGGGGGAGCACTGGCAGTGCTGGCTGTGTGGTGGGAACACTGACAGTGCTGGCTGTGTTGGGGAGCACTGACAGTGCTGGCTGTGTGGGGAGCACTGACAGTGCTGGCTGTGTGGATGGAGCACTGACAGTGCTGGCCGTGTGGTGGGAGCACTGACAGTGTTGGCTGTGTGGGTGAGGACTGACAGTGCTGCCTCTGTGGGGAGCACTGACAGTGGTGGTGGTGTGGTGGGAGCACTGACAGTGCTGGCTATGTGGGGGAGCACTGACAGTGCTGGCTGGTTTTGCGGATCACTGACAGTGCTGGCTGTGTGGGGAGCACTGACAGTGCTGGCTGTGTGGTGGGAGCACTGGCAGGGCTGGCTGTGTGGTGGGACCGCTGGCAGTGCTGGCTGTATGGTGGGAGCACTGACAGTGCTGGCTGTGTGGGGGGAGCACAGACATTTCTGGCTGTGGGGGAGCACTGGCAGTGCTAGCTGAGTCAAGGGGAGCACTGGCAGTGTTGGCTGTGGGAAGCACTGACAGTGCTGGCTGTGTGGTGGGGGCACTGACAGTGCTGGCTGTGTAGGGTGCACTGACAGTGCTGGCTGTGTGGGAGGAGCACTGACAGTGTTGGCTGTGTGGTGGGAGCACTGACAGTGCTGGCTGTGTGGTGGGAACACTGACAGTGCTGGCTGCGTGGGGGTAGCACTGACAGTGATGGCTGTGTGGGGGGGTGCACTGACAGTGCTGCCTGTGTGGGGGAGCACTGACAGTGCTGGCTGTGTGGGGGAGCACTGACAGTGCTGGCTGTGTGGGGGAGCACTGACAGTGCTAGCTATGTGGGGGTTGCGCTGACAGTGCTGGCTGTGCGGGGGAGCACTGACATTTCTGGCTGTGTGGGGGAGCACTGACAGTGCTGGCTGTGTGGGTGGAGCACTCACAGTGCTGGCTGTGTGGGGGGGGCACAGAAACTGCTGGCTGTGTGTGAGAGCACTGACAGTGCTCGCTGTGTGGTGCTAGCACTGACAGTGCTGGCAGTGCGGGGGGAGCACTGACAGTGCTGGCAGTGCGGGGGGAGCACTGGCAGTGCTGGCTGTGTGGTGGGAACACTGACAGTGCTGGCTGTGTGGGGGAGCACTGACAGTGCTGGCTGTGTGGGGAGCACTGACAGTGCTGGCTGTGTGGATGGAGCACTGACAGTGCTGGCTGTGTGGTGGGAGCACTGACAGTGCTGGCTGTGTGGGGGAGGACTGACAGTGCTGCCTCTGTGGGGAGCACTGACAGTGGTGGTGGTGTGGTGGGAGCACTGACAGTGCTGGCTATGTGGGGGGAGCACTGACAGTGCTGGCTGGTTTTGCGGATCACTGACAGTGCTGGCTGTGTGGGGAGCACTGACAGTGCTGGCTGTGTGGTGGGAGCACTGGCAGGGCTGGCTGTGTGGTGGGACCGCTGGCAGTGCTGGCTGTATGGTGGGACCACTGACAGTGCTGGCTGCGTGGGGGAGCACTGACAGTGATGGCTGTGTGGGGGAGCACTGACAGTGCTGCCTGTGTGGGGGAGCACTGACAGTGCTGGCTGTGTGGGGAGCACTGACAGTGCTAGCTGTGTGGGGGGTGCACTGACAGTGCTGGCTGTGTGGTGGGAGCACTGACTGTGCTCGCTGTGTGGGGGAGCACTGACACTGCTTGCTGTGTGGGGGGGGGGGGCACTGACAGTGCTGGCTGTGTGGTGCTAGCACTGACAGTGCTGGCAGTGCGGGGGGAGCACTGACAGTGCTGGCTGTGTGAGGGGAGCACTGGCAGGGCTGGCTGTGTGGCGGGAGCCCTGACAGTGCTGGCGGTGTGGATGGAGCACTGACAGTGCTGGCTGTGTGGTGGGAGCACTGACAGGGCTGGCTGTGTGGGGGTGCACTGACAGTGCTGGCTCTGTGGGGGAGCACTGACAGTGGTGCCTGTGGGGATTACAGGCATTCTGACTGTGGGGGGAGCACTGGCCGTGCTGGCTGTGTGGGGGAGCACTGACAGTGCAGAATGTGTGGGTGGAGCACTGACAGTGCTGGCTGTGTGGGGGAGCACTGACAGTGCTGGCTGTGTGGGGGGAGCACAGACAGTTCTGGCTGTGGGGGAGCACTGGCAGTGCTAGCTGAGTCAAGGGGAGCACTGGCAGTGTTGGCTGTGGGGAGCACTGACAGTGCTGGCTGTGTGGTGGGGCACGGACAGTGCTGGCTGTGTGGGGTGCACTGACAATGCTGGCTGTGTGGGAGGAGCACTGAGTGTTGGCTGTGTGGTGGGAGCACTGACAGTGCTGGCTGTGTGGGGGGAAGCACTGACAGTGCTGGCTGTGTGGTGGGGCACGGACAGTGCTGGCTGTGTGGGGTGCACTGACAATGCTGGCTGTGTGGGAGGAGCACTGAGTGTTGGCTGTGTGGTGGGAGCACTGACAGTGCTGGCTGTGTGGGGGGAAGCACTGACAGTGCTGGCTGCGTGGGGGGAGCACTGACAGTGATGGCTGTGTGCGGGGGTTCACTGACAGTGCTGCCTGTGAGGGGGAGCACTGACAGTGCTGGCTGTGTGGGGGAGCACTGACAGTGCTGGCTGTGTGGGGGAGCACTGACAGTGCTGGCTGTGTGGGGGTTGCGCTGCCAGTGCTGGCTGTGCGGGGGAGCACTGGCATTTCTGGCTGTGTGGGGGAGCACTGACAGTGCTGGCTGTGTGGGTGGAGCACTAACAGTGCTGTCTGTGTGGGGGGGGCACAGAAACTGCTGGCTGTGTGTGAGAGCACTGACAGTGCTCGCTGTGTGGTGCTAGCACTGACAGTGCTGGCAGTGTGGGGGGAGCACTGACAGTGCTGGCAGTGCGGGGGAGCACTGGCAGTGCTGGCTGTGTGGTGGGAACACTGACAGTGCTGGCTGTGTTGGGGAGCACTGACAGTGCTGGCTGTGTGGGGAGCACTGACAGTGCTGGCTGTGTGGATGGAGCACTGACAGTGCTGGCCGTGTGGTGGGAGCACTGACAGTGTTGGCTGTGTGGGTGAGGACTGACAGTGCTGCCTCTGTGGGGAGCACTGACAGTGGTGGTGGTGTGGTGGGAGCACTGACAGTGCTGGCTATGTGGGGGAGCACTGACAGTGCTGGCTGGTTTTGCGGATCACTGACAGTGCTGGCTGTGTGGGGAGCACTGACAGTGCTGGCTGTGTGGTGGGAGCACTGGCAGGGCTGGCTGTGTGGTGGGACCGCTGGCAGTGCTGGCTGTATTGTGGGAGCACTGACAGTGCTGGTTGTGTGGTGGGAGCACTGACAGTGCTGGCTGTGTGGTGGGAGCACTGACAGTGCTGGCTGTGTGGTGGGAGCACTGACAGTGATCGCTGTGTGGTGGGAGCACTGACAGTGCTGGCTGTGTGGTGGGAGCACTGACAGTGTTGGCTGTATGGTGGGAGCACTGACAGTGCTGGCTGTGTGTTGGGAGCACTGACAGTGCTGGCTGTGTGGGGGGAGCACTGACAGTGCTGGGTGTGTGGGGGAGCACGGACAGTGCTGGCTGTGTGGGTGGAGCACTGACAGTGATGGCTGTGTGGGGGAGCACTGACAGTGCTGCCTGTGTGGGGAGCACTGACAGTGCTGGCTGTGTGGGGGGAGCACTGACAGTGCTAGCTGTGTGGGTGGTGCACTGACAGTGCTGGTTGTGTGGTGGGAGCACTGACTGTGCTCGCTGTGTGGGGGAGCACTGACACTGCTTGCTGCGTAGGGGGGCACTGACAGTGCTGGCTGTGTGGTGCTAGCACTGACAGTGCTGGCAGTGCGGGTGGAGCACTGACAGTGCTGGCTGTGTGAGGGGAGCCCTGACAGTGCTGGCGGTGTGGATGGAGCACTGACAGTGCTGGCTGTGTGGTGGGAGCACTGACAGGGCTGGCTGTGTGGGGGTGCACTGGCAGTGCTGGCTCTGTGGGGGAGCACTGACAGTGGTGGCTGTGGGGATTACAGGCATTCTGAGTGTGGGGGGAGCACTGGCCGTGCTGGCTGTGTGGGGGAGCACTGACAGTGCTGAATGTGTGGGTGGAGCACTGACAGTGCTGGCTGTGTGGGGGAGCACTGACAGTGCTGGCTGTGTGGGGGGAGCACAGACATTTCTGGCTGTGGGGGAGCACTGGCAGTGCTAGCTGAGTCAAGGGGAGCACTGGCAGTGTTGGCTGTGGGAAGCACTGACAGTGCTGGCTGTGTGGTGGGGGCACTGACAGTGCTGGCTGTGTAGGGTGCACTGACAGTGCTGGCTGTGTGGGAGGAGCACTGACAGTGTTGGCTGTGTGGTGGGAGCACTGACAGTGCTGGCTGTGTGGTGGGAACACTGACAGTGCTGGCTGCATGGGGGTAGCACTGACAGTGATGGCTGTGTGGGGGGGTGCACTGACAGTGCTGCCTGTGTGGGGGAGCACTGACAGTGCTGGCTGTGTGGGGGAGCACTGACAGTGCTGGCTGTGTGGGGGAGCACTGACAGTGCTGGCTATGTGGGGGTTGCGCTGACAGTGCTGGCTGTGCGGGGGAGCACTGACATTTCTGGCTGTGTGGGGGAGCACTGACAGTGCTGGCTGTGTGGGTGGAGCACTCACAGTGCTGGCTGTGTGGGGGGGGCACAGAAACTGCTGGCTGTGTGTGAGAGCACTGACAGTGCTCGCTGTGTGGTGCTAGCACTGACAGTGCTGGCAGTGCGGGGGGAGCACTGACAGTGCTGGCAGTGCGGGGGGAGCACTGGCAGTGCTGGCTGTGTGGTGGGAACACTGACAGTGCTGGCTGTGTGGGGGAGCACTGACAGTGCTGGCTGTGTGGGGAGCACTGACAGTGCTGGCTGTGTGGATGGAGCACTGACAGTGCTGGCTGTGTGGTGGGAGCACTGACAGTGCTGGCTGTGTGGGGGAGGACTGACAGTGCTGCCTCTGTGGGGAGCACTGACAGTGGTGGTGGTGTGGTGGGAGCACTGACAGTGCTGGCTATGTGGGGGGAGCACTGACAGTGCTGGCTGGTTTTGCGGATCACTGACAGTGCTGGCTGTGTGGGGAGCACTGACAGTGCTGGCTGTGTGGTGGGAGCACTGGCAGGGCTGGCTGTGTGGTGGGACCGCTGGCAGTGCTGGCTGTATGGTGGGAGCACTGACAGTGCTGGTTGTGTGGTGGGAGCACTGACAGTGCTGGCTGTGTGGTGGGAGCACTGACAGTGCTGGCTGTGTGGTGGGAGCACTGACAGTGCTGGCTGTGTGGTGGGAGCACTGACAGTGCTTGCTGTGTGTTGGGAGCACTGACAGTGTTGGCTGTATGGTGGGAGCACTGACAGTGCTGGCTGTGTGTTGGGAGCACTGACAGTGCTGGCTGTGTGGTGGGAGCACTGACAGTGCTGCCTTTGAGGGGAAGCACTGACAATGCTGGCTGTGTGGTGGGAGCACTGACAGTGCTGGCTGTGTGGTGGGAGCACTGACAGTGCTGGCTGTGTCGTGGGAGCACTGACAGTGCTGGCTGTGTGGTGGGAGCACTGACAGTGCTGGCTGTGTGGGGGGAGCACTGACAGTGCTGGCTGTGTGGTGGGATCACTGACAGTGCTGGCTCATTGTGGAGAGCACTGACAGTGCTGGCTGTATGGTGGGAGCACTGACAGTGTTGGCTGTGTGGGGGAGCACTGACAGTGCTGGCTGTGTGGGGGAGCTTTTTTTCAAAAAGAACAAAGAACAAAGAAATGTACAGCACAGGAACAGGCCCTTCGGCCCTCCAAGCCCGTGCCGACCATGCTGCCCGACT
Organism: Scyliorhinus torazame; assembly: GCF_047496885.1. NCBI lineage: Eukaryota > Metazoa > Chordata > Chondrichthyes > Carcharhiniformes > Scyliorhinidae > Scyliorhinus > Scyliorhinus torazame. Next base: position 49,726,967 of record NC_092711.1, on the reverse strand, counting down.
AAACTACAATCTTCTACACTTCCTGGGTCCGTATCCTTCTATTCCCATCCTATCCATATATTTGTCAAGATGCCCCTTAAATGTCCCTATCGTCCCTGCTTCCACTACCTCCTCCGGTAGCGAGTTCCAGGCACCCACTACCCTCTGCGTAAAAAACTTGCCTCGTACACCTACTCCTTATAACTCAAACCATCAAGTCCCGGCAACATCCTAGTAAATCCTTTCTGCACTCTTTCCAGTTTAATAATATCCTTCCTATAATAGGGTGACCAGAACTGCACACAGTATTCCAAGTGTGGCCGTACCAGTGTCTTGTACAACTTCCACAAGACGTCCCAACTCCTGTATTCAATGTTCTGACCAATGAAACCAAGCATGCCGAATGCCTTCTTCACCACCCTGTCCACCTGCGACTCCACCTTCAAGGAGCTATGAACCTGTACTCCTAGATCTCTTTGTTCTCTTACTCTCCCCAACGCCATACCATTAACTGAGTAGGTCCTGGCCTGATTCGATCTGCCAAAATGCATCACCTTACATTTATCTAAATTAAACTCCATCTGCCATTCGTCGGCCCACTGGCCTAATTGATCAAGATCCCGTTGCAATCCTAGATAACCTTCTTCACTATCCACTGTGCCACCAATCTTGGTGTCATCTGCAAACTTACTAACCATGCCTCCTAAATTCTCATCCAAATCATTAATATAAATCACAAATAACAGTGGACCCAGCACCGATCCGTGAGGCACACCACTGGTCACAGGCCTCCAGTTTGAAAAACAACCCTCTACAACCACCCTCTGCCTTCTGTCGTCCAGACAAGTTTGAATCCAATTGGCAACCTCACCCTGGATCCCGTGAGCTTTAACCTTCTGCAACAACCTACCATGCGGTACCTTGTCACAGCCTTTGCTAAAATCCATGTAGACAACGTCTACTGCACTGCCCTCATCTACCTTCTTGGTCACCCCCTCAAAAAACTCAATCAAATTTGTGAGACATGATTTTCCACGCACAAAGCTACGCTGACTGCCCCGAATCAGTCCTTGCCTCTCTAAATACTGGTAGATCCTGTCTCTCAGAATACCTTCAAGCAACTTACCTACTGCAGACGTTAGGCTCACCGGTCTGTAGTTCCCAGGCTTTTCCCTGCTGCCCTTCTTAAACAAGGGCACAACATTCGCCACTCTCCAATCCTCAGGCACCTCACCTGTGGCTGCCGATGATTCAAATATCTCTGTTAGGGGACCCGCAATTTCCTCCCTAGCCTCCCACAACACCCTGGGATACATTTCATCAGGTCCCGGGGATTTATCTACCTTGATGCGCTTTAAGACTTCCAGCACCTCCTCCTCTGTAATATGCACACTTCTCAAGACATTACTATTTATTTCCCCTAGTTTCCTAACATCCATGCCTTTCTCCACCGTGAATACCGATGAGAAATATTCATTCAGGATCTCACCCAACTCTTGTGGCTCTGCACATAGATGCCCTTGTTGATCCTTAAGAGGAACTAATCTGTCCCTAGTTACTCTTTTCCCCTTTATGTATTTGTAGAATCTCTTTGGATTCTCCCTTGCATTATTTGCCAAAGCAATTTCATGTCCTCTTTTTGCCCTCCTGATTTCCCTCTTAACTCTATTTCGACAATCTCTATACTCTTCAAGGGATCCACTTGATCCCAGTTGCTTATGTACGTCATATGCCTCCTTCTTCTTTTTGACCAGAGTCTCAATATCTCGAGTCATCCAGGGTTCCCTACTTCTACCAGCCTTACCCTTCACTCTAAAGGGAATGTGCTTACCCTGCACCCTGGTTAACACATTTTTAAAAGCCTCCCATTTACCAGCCGTCCCTTTGCCTGCCAGCAGTCTCCCCCAATCTACCTATGCAAGTTCCTGTCTGATACCATCAAAATTGGCCTTGCCCCAATTAAGAATTTTAACTCTTGGGCCAGACCTATCATTCTCCATAGCTATCTTAAAACTAATGGAGTTATGGTCACTTGTCCCAAAGTGATCCCTCACTAACACTTCTGTCACTTGCCCTTCCTTATTTCCCAAGGCGAGGTCAAGTTTTGCCCCCTCTCTAGTCGGTCCATCCACATACTGAATGAGAAATTCCTCCTGAATACACTCAACAAATTTCCCTCCATCCAAGCCCCTAATGCTCTGGCTGTCCCAGTCAATGTTGGGAAAGTTAAAGTCCCCTACTACTACCACCCTATTATTCTTGCAGCTATCTGTAATCTCCTTACATATTTGCTCCTCAATTTCCCGCTGACTATTTGGGGGCCTGTAGTACAGTCCTACCAAGGTGATCTCTCCCTTCTTATTTTTCAGTTCCACCCATATAGACTCAGTGGGGGAACCCTCGGATATATCCCCTCTAAGTACTGCCGTGATGTTCTCCCTAATCAAAAACGCCACTCCCCCTCCTCTCTTACCTCCTGTTCTATCATTTCTATAGCGTCTGTACCACGGAACATTGAGCTGCCAGTCCTGCCCCTCCCTTAGCCATGTTTCAGTCATAGCTATAATATCCCAGTCCCATGTGCCCGTCCATGCCCTGAGTTCATCCGCTTTACCCGTCAGGCCCCTTGCATTGAAATAAATGCAGTTTAATGTAGACCATCCTTGCTCTCTGCCCTGCTTTCTCAGGTCATGCTTTACACACTCTCCCTTCCTGCCTTTTGTTTCCGTCCCCACTGACTTCCTACATCGGTTCCCATCCCCCTGCCACATTAGTTTGAACCCTCCCCAACTGCACTGGCAAACACACCCCCGAGAACATTGGTTCCGGTCCCACCCAGATGCAGACCGTCCGATTTGTACAGGTCCCACCTCCCCCAGAACCGGTCCCAATGTCCCAGGAATTTGAAACCCTCCCTCTTGCACCATCCCTCAAGCCACGTATTCACCCTAGCTATCCTGTCATTCCTACTCTGACTATCACGTGGCACTGGTAGCAATCCTTAGATTATTACCTTTGAGGTCCTACTTTTTAGTTTAACTCCTAACTCCCTAAATTCAGCTTGTAGGACCTCATCCCGTTTTTTACCTATATCGTTGGTGCCTATATGTACCACGACAGCTGGCTGTTCACCCTCCCCCCCCCCCCTCCCCAGAATGTCCTGCAGCCGCTCCGAGACAACCATGACCCTTGCACCAGGGAGGCAACATACAATCCTGGATTCTCGTTTGCGTCCACAGAAACGCCTGTCTATTCCCCTGACAATTGAATCCCCTATCACTATAGCTCTGCCACTCTTTTTCCCGCCCTTCTGTGCAGCAGAGCCAGCCACGGTGCCATGAACCTGGCTGCTGCTGCCTTCCCCTGGTGAGCCATCTCCCCCAACAGTTTCCAAAACGGTAAATCTGTTTTGGAGGGAGATGGCCGCAGGGGATCCCTGCACTGCCTTCCTACTCTTCCTCTGTCTGTTGGTCACCCATTCCCTATCTGCCTCAGTAATTTTAATCTGCGGTGCGACCAACTCACTGAATGTGCTATCCACAACTTCCTCAGCATCGCGGATGCTCCAAAGTGAGTCCATCCGCAGCTCCAGAGCCGTCAAGCGGTCTAACAGGAGCTGCAGTTGGACACACTTCTTGCAGATGAAGGAGTCAGGGACACCAGAAGGGTCCCTGACTTGCCACATCTCACAAGAGGAGCATGACGCAGGTCTGAGCTCTCCTGCCATGACTTAAACCTGAAGTTAAATTTGAACTACACTACACAGCTAAGAGAAAGTCAAAGAGAGAGAAATCACTTACCAGTCACAAGCCAAGCACTTACCTGCTGGCTGTGATGTAATTGCTCCCGAGACTCCCTCACAGGTCTGCTTCTCTGTACCTCCTTAAGATGAGCACCAAATTCCCTTAACTAGTTAATTAATTAAATTAATTAATTGGATTTTTTCTTTTTTTTGGGGGGGGTGGTGGGGGGGGGGAAACTTAACCCCAACACCGAACTCCAAAAAAACCACAGCCCTCACTCCCCTCTTACCCGAACTCAGCCTTACCCAAACTCAGATACACTCTGTTTGCCTCCAGCACTGTTTCTAAAGGCACTTCAGCCACACCCTTTGTATCCTTCCTGATTTACAGTCAGCCAATAGGCCTGCTCCCAAAACTGATCTCCCGAAACTAACAGCTGACCTGCAAGGTAAGGAAGTTGTTAAGCAGTACTTACCTCACCCAGGCCGCGACCTTTTAAACTGTCCCCTCTGCCTCGCAGCTCCCGCGCTTTTTCAAACTCCCGCGCTGTTTCCAAGGTCCCGGCTCTCTCTCTCCCCAACTAACAGCTGACCTGCAAGGTAAGGAAGTTGTTAAGCAGTACTTACCTCACCCACGCCGGCACGATCCTTTAAAACAGAGATGTGGAGGAATTTATTCAGCCAGACGGTACTGAATCTGTGGAACTCTCTGTCACAGAAGGCTGTGGAGGCCAAATCACTGAGTGTCTTTAAGACAGAGACAGGTAGGTTCTTGGTTAATAAGGAGATCAGGGGTTATGGGGAGAAGGTGAGAAGGTAGGAGAATGAGGGTGAGAAACATATCAGCCATGATTGACTGGTGGAGCAGGCTCGCTGGGCCGAGTGACCAAGTTCAGCTCTTGTGTCTTATGGTCTTACGGCCGGAAGTGTCCAACTCGGTTTGAAATATGGCTTTGGGTGTCAGCCTCCATTATTCTTACAGAAAATGAGGTAATGAAAGGATCTGAGGAACAAGCGGGAAATGACATTGAGGCAGAAGCTGTGCAGTGATTAAATTGAATGGTGGAGGAGGTGTGAGGGACCGTGTGGTCTCCCCATGTTGCCATTTGTTATCAGTTCCGGCTCTGCAATACTCCTGATGAATGTAGCTGCATGATCATATACTTCAGTTACATCTTTCCCACAGATATTTATATTGTTCATGGAAACAGTTCATTTACATCCAGATTATCCAAAACTTTATCATCTTAAATGTGTGGAACGAATCTCACATCATCGTCTTTTATTCCCAATAACCCAGCCCCAGCCGATCCAATCATCCCGAAGGGAAAACTGCTTCTAAACGATTCACACAGCGAGTGGTTCTGATCTGGTCTGCACGGCCTGGGACACTGGTGCCGGCAGATACAACAGTGGTTTCACAGGGAATGGTAGGAGTGACAGAAATCAAATGTACGTCTCCAGGGAAAGGGCGGTGCAGTCGGATTGAATCATCTGCTCATCTGTAGAGCCGCTGAGGTCAAACGGAATGAAATGAAACGGAATGAAATGAAATGAAAATCGCTTATTGTCACAAGTAGTCTTCAAATGAAGTTACTGTGAAAAGCCCCTAGTCGCCACATTCCGGCGCCTGTTCGGAGAGGCTGGTACACGAATTGAACCGTGCTGCTGGCCTGCCTTGGTCTGCTTTAAAAGCCAGCGATTTATCCCAGTGTGCTAAACCAGCCCCAGGAATGAATGTCCTCCTTCGGGACTTCACGCATTTTAAAGGCTTTGGATGTGGTCTGGCTGTGAGATGATGGGACCAACACCTGCAGGTTCACTCCAAGTTCCCCGCGCCGCGAGTATTCTCACTGTAATCCTTTCTATTGACTGTGTCCCTGTGTGAACCCAGCGCCCGCTTTAGCTCACTGCTTACTTCACAGCATCAACTTCATTGTAAGTTCCAATCTGTCTGACCCTGGGCGCTGCCTGTGCTTTAATATTGAAAACATCTGTGTTGCTCCCAATAAAAGCAGACGCACATTTAATCATTCGAGGGAGGTCTATCTTTTTTCAGGTTGCTTTACAATTATTTTTAAAAGCGGCTGTGCCACGTGTTTGCTTTCTGGCCTCTGACTGGGGAAAGACAAGTTCTATTCCAGCTCTGCACAATAACTGACCTATCACACTCTGTCAGTTATTCACAACTTAAATGGTGCAATACTGCATGAAGGACATTTGCTTCAACCAGGATCTGATTTTATAATTTAGGAACAAGTTTGTTCCCTCAGCAAATGTATTAATCCGGATTGTGTTTCCCCCTGATACCCAGTTCCACATATCTTTACGATAGTGACATTTAAGGGGCATCTTGACAAATACATGAATAGGATGGGAATAGAGGGATACGTACCCCGGAAGTGTAGAAGATTGTAGTCTAGTCGGGCAACATGGTCGGCACGGGCTTGGAGGGCCGAAGGGCCTGTTCCTGTGCTGTACATTTCTTTGTTCTTTGTTCTTTGTATCTCCAAGAGCACTCCCTCACACTCCAGCTCTCCCTTGCACTCTCTCCCTCCCTCGCCCTCACTCTCTCACACTATTCCTCTCTCACACTCTCTCCCTCGCTCACACTCTCTCCCTCTCAACAATCCCTCCCACTCTCACACTCTCTCCCTCTCCCACACTGTCACCCACTCTCACACTCTCTCCCTCTCCCACACTGTCTCCCTCTCTCACACTGTCGCCCTCTCTCACACTCTCTCCCTCTCTCACACTGTCTCCCTCTCTCACACTCTCAACTCTCCCACACTGTCACCCACTCTCACACTCTCTCCCTCGCTCACACTCTCTCCCTCTCAACAATCCCTCCCTCTCTCACACTCTCTCCCTCTCCCACACTGTCTCCCACTCTCACACTCTCTCCCTCTCTAACACTCTCTCCCTCTCAACAATCCCTCCCACTCTCACACTCTCTCCCTCTCCCACACTGTCACCCACTCTCAGTCTCTCCCTCTCCCACACTCCCTCCCTCGCTCACACTCTCTCCCTCTCTCACACTCTCTCCCTCTCAACAACCCCTCCCTCTCTCACACTCTCTCCCTCTCCCACACTGTCTCCCTCTCTCACTCTCCCTCTCTCTCTCTCTCACACACTCGCTTCCTCTCTCACAGTGTCTCACTCTCTCCCTCTCTCACACTCTCTCCCACTCCCACACTGTCACCCACTCTCACACTGTCTTCCTCTCCCACACTGTCACCCACTCTCACACTCTCTCCCTTTCCCACACTGCCTCCCACTCTCACACTCTCTCCCTCTCCCACGCTGCCTCCCACTCTCACACTCTCTCCCTCTCCCACACTGCCTCCCACTCTCACACTCTCTCCCGCTCCCACACTGCCTCCCACTCTCACACTCTCTCCCTCTCTCACAATCTCTCTCTCTCCCAGACTGTCTCCCTCTCTCACACTCTCTCCCTCTCTCACAGTGTCTCCCTCTCTGACACTCTCTCCCTCTCCCACACAGTCTCCCTCTCTCACACTCTGTCCCTCTCTCACACTCTCTCCCTCTCCCACACTGTCACCCTCTGTCACACTCTCTCCCTCTCCCACACTGTCACCCACTCTCACACTCTCTCCCTCTCCCACACTGTCACCCACTCTCACACTGTCTCCCTCTCTGACACTCTCTCCCTCTCCCACACTGTCTCCCTCTCTCACACTCTGTCCCCCTTTCACACTCTCTCCCTCCCCCACACTACCTCCCACTCTCACAGTCTCTCCCTCTCTCACACTCTCTCCCTCTCCCACACTGTCTCCCTCTCTCACACTGTCTCCCTCTCTGACACTCTCTCCCTCTCCCACACTGTCTCCCTCTCTCACACTCTGTCCCCCTCTCACAATCTCTCCCTCTCCCACACTACCTACCACTCTCACAGTCTCTCCCTCTCTCACACTCTCTCCCTCTCCCACACTGTCTCCCTCTCTCACACTGTCTCCCTCGCTCACACTCTCTCCCTCTCAACAATCCCTCACACTCTCTCCCTCTCCCACACTGCCTCCCACTCTCACACTCTCTCCCTCTCTCACACTCTCTCCCTCTCCCACACTGTCTCCCTCTCTCACACTCTCTCCCTCGCTCACACTCTCTCCCTCTCTCCCACTCTCTCCCTCTTCCACACTGTCTCCCTCTCTCACACTCTCTCCCTCTCCCACACTGTCTCCCTCTCTCACACTCTCTCCCTCTCTCACACCGTCTCCCTCTCTGACACTCTCTCCCTCTATCACATTCTGTCCCCCTCTCACACTCCCTCCCTCTCTCACAGTGCCTCACTCTCTCACTCTCTCAACCTCCCTCTCTCACCCTCCCTCTCTCATACTTTCTCCCTCTCTCACACTCTCTCCCCCTCTCCCCTTTCGCATTCTCTCTTTTGTACTCCCTCCCTCTCTAGCACTCTCACCCTCTCTCACACTCCCCCCCTCACTTTCTCTCCCTCTGACACATTCTCTACCTCAGTCACCCTCCCTATCTCCCACTGTCTCCCACTTTGTCTCCCTCTCAGACTCTCTGCCTCTCTCACACTCTCTCCCTGTCTAACACAACCTACCTGTCTCGCTCACTCTCCCTTCCTCACACTCTCTCCCTCTCTCACCCGCCATCTCTCACAATCCCTCCATCTCTCACACTCCCTCTCTCAAATTCCTGCCTCTCACATAATTTCTTCTTCATTGATACTCACTCCCACTCTCCCACTCTCTCTAGCAGATTTCCCTTGTCTCACACTTACCTCTCTCTCACATTCTGTCCTCTCTCTCACTCTCCCCCTCCCTCTCTCTCTCTCTGCATCATGCCTCCCTCCCTCCCTCTCTCACATCTCCGTTAGACACTTTCACACTCTGTCCCTCTCTCTCTCCATCCCTATATCTCTCTCCCTCCATGCCTCCCTCCCTCTCACAAAACTCCCTCAATTACACTTTCTCTCACACTCTTTCTCTCTCTCGCACTTTGTCCCTCTCTCAATTTCTCTCACTCTCTATCCCTCTCTCACAATTTCTCTTACACTCTTTCCCTCTCTCACAATTTCTCTCACACTCTTTTCCTCTCTCACAATTTCTCTCACTCTCTTTCCCTCTCTCACAATTTCTCTCACTCTCTTTCTCTCTCTCATAATTTCTCTCACAATCTTTCCCTCTCTCAATCTTTCCCTCTCTCACACATTTTCTCACTCATTCCCTCTCTCACAATTTCTCTCACACTCTTTCTCTCTCTCACACGTTCTCTTCCATTCTTCCCCTCTCTCACACTTTCCCTCTCTCACACTTTTTCTCATTCTCTTTCCCTCTCTCACAATTTCTCTGGCTCTCTTTCACTCGCTCACACTTTGTCTTAAACTCTTTCCCTCTCTCACACTTTCTCTCATACTCTTTCCCTCTCTCACATTTTCCGTTTCTCACACTTTCTCTCACACTTTCCCTCTCTCACACTTTCTCTGACTCTCGTTCCCTCTCTCACACTTTCTCTCACACTCTTTCCCTCTCTCACACTTTCTCTCACACTCTTTCCCTCTATCACACTTTCTCTCACTCTCTTTCCCTCTCTCACACTTTCTCTCACACTCTTTCCCTCTCTCACACTTTCTCTCACACTCTTTCCCTCTATCACACTTTCTCTCACTCTCTTTCCCTCTCTCACACTTTTTCTCACACTCTTTCCCTCTCTCACACTTTCGCTCATACTCTTTCCCTCTATCACACTTTCTCTCACACTCTTTCCCTCTCTCACACTTTCTCTCACATTCTTTCCCTCTATCACACTTTCTCTCACTCTCTTTCCCTCTCTCACACTTTCCCTCACAATCGTTCCCTCTCCCGCTCCCTCAGTCACTCAGTCGCTCTCTCCTGTACTTATGTCTAAGATTATGTGAGTATTTAATACACCATCCTTCTCACCCAATCTGCCTCCCTCAGCCACTCACCCTCTCCACTCTCTGCTTCCCTTTCTCTCAGACAATCCACCTCCTTCTCCCGTTTTATCCTTTATTTCTCCACCCTCTTTCTCTCCCAATATCTCTCCTCACACCCTCTTTCTCTCTCACCCTGTCTTCTGTCAGCACATCTAACACACCAGTTCTCTCTTCCTCCACATCTCACCCCGCCTCTCTCCCAGTTGAAGTGTGTGTATCAGATGGAGGCCGGTGTCAGTTAGAGACGGGGTACTAGTTTTCACTGCTGACTATGTATTAATGCTGCTCTCTGAGGTGATGAGTTTGTTGCTGCCGCAGCCTCTGAGTTTTCTGAGGTTCCAATGATTCTAAATATTTTCTTAGTTTGAGGGGCTGAATCAGATTTAGATTTGGGATCACATACTTTGCACTTTAAATAGTTCCAGATTTTGGAGACATTGAAATGTTCTACTTATGCTCAAACAGAAACTACTGAAAAAAAATAAAGGAATGGTCACAGTTACAGAGGCAGCTACATCCCAGAGTGCAGTGGAACCACCCAGAGAAACACACTGACAATTGGAACTGAATCACTGAATGGTCACAGTTACAGAGACAACTACATCCCAGAGTGCAGTGGAGCCACCCAGAGAAACACACTGACAATTGGAACTGAATCACTGAATGGTCACAGTTACAGAGACAGCTACGCCCCAGAGTGCAGTGGAACCACCCAGAGAAACACACTGACAATTGGAACTGAATCTCTGAATGGTCACAGTTACAGAGACAGCTACACCCCAGTGTGCAGTGGAACCACCCAGAGAAACACACTGACAATTGGAACTGAATCACTGAATGGTCAGAGTTACAGAGGCAGCTACACCCCAGAGTGCAGTGGAACCATCCAGAGAAACACACTGACAATTGGAACCGAATCACTGAATGGTCACAGTTACAGAGACAGCTACACCCCAGAGTGCAGTGGACCCACCCAGAGAAACACACTGACAATTGGAACTGAATCACTGAATGGTCACAGTTACAGAGACAACTACACCCCAGAGTGCAGTGGAACCACCCAGAGAAACACACTGACAATTGGAACTGAATCTCTGAATGGTCACAGTTACAGAGACAGCTACACCCCAGTGTGCAGTGGAACCACCCAGAGAAACACACTGACAATTGGAACTGAATCACTGAATGGTCAGAGTTACAGAGGCAGCTACACCCCAGAGTGCAGTGGAACCATCCAGAGAAACACACTGACAATTGGAACCGAATCACTGAATGGTCACAGTTACAGAGACAGCTACACCCCAGAGTGCAGTGGACCCATCCAGAGAAACACACTGACAATTGGAACTGAATCACTGAATGGTCACAGTTACAGAGGCAGCTACACCCCAGAGTGCAGTGGACCCACCCAGAGAAACACACTGACAATTGGAACTGAATCTCTGAATGGTCACAGGTACAGAGGCAGCTACACCCTAGAGTGCAGTGGAACCACCCAGAGAAACACACTGTCAATTGGAACTGAATCACTGAATGGTCACAGTTACAGAGGCAGCTACACCCCAGAGTTCAGTGGACCCACCCAGAGAAACACACTGACAATTGGAACTGAATCACTGAATGGGCAGAGTTACAGGGGCAGCTACAGCCCAGAGTGCAGTGGACCCACCCAGAGAAACACACTGACAATTGGAACTGAATCACTGAATGGTCACAGTTACAGAGACAGCTACACCCCAGAGTGCAGTGGACCCACCCAGAGAAACACACTGACAATTGGAACTGAATCACTGAATGGGCAGAGTTACAGGGGCAGCTACAGCCCAGAGTGCAGTGGACCCACCCAGAGAAACACACTGACAATTGGAACTGAATCACTGAATGGTCACAGTTACAGAGACAGCTACACCCCAGAGTTCAGTGGACCCACCCAGAGAAACACACTGACAATTGGAACTGAATCACTGAATGGGCAGAGTTACAGGGGCAGCTACAGCCCAGAGTGCAGTGGACCCACCCAGAGAAACACACTGACAATTGGAACTGAATCACTGAATGGTCACAGTTACAGAGACAGCTACACCCCAGAGTGCAGTGGACCCACCCAGAGAAACACACTGACAATTGGAGCTGAACACTGAATGGTCACAGTGGAGTGAAGGTTATCACTGAAACAATCTGAGATGTAGAGATGGGACTGATGGTGTCTGAGTGGACAGCATACTTTCTGTTACTGTTAGTTGAACAATGTGATCAACACAGTGCAGTGTTTGCAAAGAGGTCACTCACTCACAAAAATAATATTTTCTTTCACTGAACACAATATCGTAATCTGTTTGTTCACATCTTGAAAAATAAGTTAAACGATGTCACAACCTCAATTTCCCTGAGGCGGTTCCACAGGGTATTAATTAAAAGCTTGGAGAATATATAACCTCAGAGTTTTAGACAGAGAGATTGTCAATCGCAGGAAGGGACACATCACTTCACACTGAAAATGCATGATCCAATTGAAATGGTTGCGAAAGTATTCTACCCAATCCTGGCTATTGTTGGTGTTCCTGGTAAGTGACCATCACCATTGAATTGGTGTAAATCTGTGTGTGAGCGGCTCTCTGATTTTAAACTGCGACTGAAAATACCTGATCCTGATCTCGTGCTCACTGTTATGTCGACACCTGGTCAACGATATCATTGTCAAATGTCTTTAAGCATGTCAATGGTTTGAATCCCTTTCATCAACTCACAATAAACCACTGTTTGTAAATCACTGGATCTCTGACCGGGGAAGTTATTATATTGAGTGGAATTTTGTATAATGTTAGATTGGATCACAGTAAAGGCAATCTCTCTGAACGGAGGTTTAGGAGGAGAAAGAATTAAATCACACTGAGCGTGGGTATCTGTCTATGTAGAATTGTACTGACTGTGGGTCACTATCAGAGTGGAATATCTGACAGCGGTGAACAAGGATTACTGGAAGTATCTGTCAGTGTGGAATTGTACTGAGTGTGGATCACTAACCAGAGTGGAATATCTGACAGCGGTGAACAAGGATTACTGGAAGTATCTGTCAGTGTAGAATTGTACTGACTGTGGGTTCCACACCAGAGTGGAATATCTGACAGCGGTGAACAAGGATTACTGGAAGTATCTGTCAGTGTGGAATTGTACTGAGTGTGGGTCTCTCACCAGAGTGGAATATCTGACAGCAGTGAAGAAGGATTACTGGAAATGTCTGTCAGTGTAGAATTGTACTGACTGTGGGTCTCTCTCCAGAGTGGGATATCTGATCCAATTATCTCTCTATTACTGGGACTATCTGTCCGTGTGGAATTGTATTGTGTGTGGGTCAGTAACTGGACTGAAATTAGTTGGTTCTATTTTGAAATGATGTATTTTATTGGTTAGGGGTCGCTCCATTCTGTGGAGTTCTCTCTGTGTGTTTTAACTTTGGAATAGGTTGAAAACAGGAAGAGTTTGGATGTGTTTTGAAGATGTTTGATATTTATTGTATGAAGTGCAATGTCTCTATCTCTGTTTCCTATTGATCTACTCTAACAGGAACAGATATCACCCACACTCTAATGTTTCATAAAACCCACAACAGTGCAGTATTCCACTAGGTTTTGTGATATTTTCTCATTCCTATTCATCCTGAAATGAACTCACAAGTTTGATCAATTTTTATGGGTGTTTTTAAACTGTCTTTCTGCTTCACACGATTTGTGAATCTATTCACCTGAAGCCAGAAACCCCTCCAGTCCATTCACACACTTGTTTTCCAAGGAGCGATTGGGGGACTTATTGTTCTGAACAAAATGCAGCAGCGGACACTGATCTGTCGGGACATTAATGTCCCATTGAAATTCCCGCTTTGCAAATTCATAATTAATGATGATGTGTGCCTGTAATTAGTTGTATTCTGCCTCCGTATTCACTCCCAATTTGATTCTGTCTGTAAATTGTGTAATTATCATTCTGCTTCCCGATCCTATACTGTTGATGGGAATGGTGAAGGAGAGTGATCCCAGTGCTGATCCTTGTGGAACACCACTTCCCACCTTCCACCAACCAGCCTAAATCCCTTTAACTCCTCTCGCTGTTTTCTGTGTGTGTCGCCAGCATGTGTCCATCCTGCTGCTGTGTCCCCTAACTCCACTGGCTCTGAGATTACCCATCAGTCTGTTATGTCGGATCTTACTGACGGCCTTTAGAAAATCAAATTGTTTAACATCTATCATACTACTCAGATCTATTATTTCTGGTAGTTATTGCAATAATTGGATGAAATGTGTCAGGAAGAATGTTGACTTTGGAATATGTGCCGGCTATTTAGTATACTCTGTGTTACTGGATTTCTTTTAACTCAGACTTCTAATTCAATGCTTCCAACTGTTGACATTGTGACTGGAAGATTTGATTATATGCTGTTCTAAGTTCAAGAATAACAGAGACCGACTTCTGCTTTTCAATTCTTTGGTAATTATTCTGATGGTGATCAGTGAATAGATAATATTGTCTCTGCTGTTTCTCACTGTCTATTTTATGAATATTTGTTGTGAAATCCATCCGCCTCCAGTAATCTCCCTCTACCTGGACCCCACCCTCTGGCCTGCTATCAGCTCTTGATCTTTTCATTGAGATCTGTCAGTGCGACATCGACCGTCTCAATTTCTCTGTGCCTCTCACCAACTCTATCCTGACTCACTCTAAACTTGCTCCAATCCTCTCTCTAATATCCAACCCTGGCCTGGTGATCTAAGCTGCTCACAAGGGTGGTACCATTATTGTCTGGTGTCCTGACCTCTTCCTCACAGAGGCTGACCGTCAGCTCTCAGGCCCATCCTGGTACCTCCCCCTGGACCAGCAGCACACCACCAAACATCATGATATTGTTTCCAGGGCTTTCACTGACCTCGTTGACTCTGGATATCTTCTGTCCACAGTCTCAGAGATCAGAGTCCCACAATCCCACACATCCTGCATCAACCTCCCGCTTCTACCTCCTTCCCAAAATCCACAAACAGGAAAGTCCCAGTGCACCCATTATTTCGGCCTGTTCCAGCCCCACCAAGATCATTTCTTCCGATCTTGATTCCATCCGCTTTACCCTGTTGAGCCCCTTCCCAAAGACAGTGGTGTCACAGTGACACAGTGGTTTGCACTGCTGCCTCACAGCAGCAGGGTCCCCGGATCAATTCCTACCTTGGGTGACTGTCTGTGTGCAGACTGCACTTTCTCTCCCTGTCTGTGTGGGTTTGCTCCGGGTCTCCGGTTGCCTCCCATAGCCCAAAGCTGTGCAGGTTAGGTGGATTGGCCATGCTAAATTACTCCGTAGTGTCCAAAAAGATGTGTAGGTTAGATTAAGGGGTTAATGAGATAGGCGGGGGAGTGAGCTTGGTTGAGGTACTCTTTCAGAGGTTTGGTACAGTCTTAATGGGCCGAATGACCTCCTTCTGCACTGTGGGGATTATATGATTCCTGGTTCCTCTGGTGCCGGCTGTCAAATAAACAAGGTCCATTTCCCTGTCCCTACCCGCCTAATCTTCACAATGGATGTCCAATCTCTCTGCACCTCCGTTCCCCAACACGAGGGTTGTGTACAGATCCTCATACCCTGCTTCCTGTAAAGACTGCATCTCATTCTCCCACTTTCTCCGCCTCCATTGCCTCTGTTCTGATGCTGGCGTCTTCAAAAATAGCCCCCCTGGCATGTCTGGCTGTCCCCACCACCTTCCTTTGTTAACAGGGCTCTCGATCGTGTTCAATTCACTTCTCACACCTCTGTCCTCACACATCCCCCTCCCTCCCGGAAACAAGATAGGGTTCCCCTCCTCACTTTCCACACCATCAGCCTTCCCATTGAAAGGAAAATCCTCCTCCATCTCTGCCAACTCCAGCATGATGTCACCACCAAACACATCTTCACCTCTCTCCAACCACCCCCCTCAATGTCTGCATTCCTCAGGTACCGCTCCCTCCCCCTTGTCCACTTCCCCCTCACACCCGACACCCCTTTCCCTTCCCCCAGCACCTTCCCCTGCAATCACAGACGGTGCAACAACTGTCCCTTTCCCTCCTCCCGTGTCCCGGTTCTCAGCAGCAAACTCTCCTTTCTGGGGAAGCAGCGTTTCACTTCTGTGCCTTCAGTTTGTTCTCCTGTATTCGCTGCTGCCAATACCGTCTCCTCGACATTGGGGAGACTAAACGCAGACTGGGAGGCTGCTTTGAGGAACACCTTCACTCAGCCCACAGCATGGCCCCAGCCTTCCTATTGTGGCCATGTTAACTCAGCACCTTGCTCTCAGGCCCACATGTCTGTCCTTGGCCTGCTGCCAGAATGCAGTGACGCCCAACGCAAGCTGGAGGAGCAACATCTCATCATCCAATTAGGATGTTGCATCCCGCAGGACGTAACTTTAATTTCAACTACTTTATTCTGGGAACTTTCTCCTCCATCTTAACGCTCTTGTTTTGGAATGTTCCTACTTTTTTGTCGAATGCCATGAGTCCGAATCTGGAGAGAGTCTATTCCGGCCAAGTGAACCCTGGGGAATGTCCAATGCCGGAGCGGGAATATTCCTGAGAAAAGCTTGGCAGGGATTCTTTCCAAACAGGTAGAGGATGGATTCCTGGGAACAGTGATGTTGGGATGTTCGAGACATGGCAATGGGGGATTCCTGGGAGCGGGTGCTTTACGAATGACTAAACCTGGGAGGGGTGACCCCTCGGGATGTTCTGGAGACTGGACAGACTCTATTCTGGACAGGCTGGGCTGCACGGTAGCACAGTGGTTGGCACAGTTGATTCACAGCTCCAGGGTCCAAGGTTCGATTCCCGGCTTGGGTCACTGTCATGCGGAGTTTGCACATCCTCCCCGTATCTGCGTGGGTTTCCTCCGGGTGCTCTGGTTTCCTCCCACAGTCCAAAGATGTGCGGGTTAGGTGGATTGGCCAAGATAAATTGTGTTTAGTTTCCGAACAATTTTGATGGGGTCACTGGGTTATGGGGATGGGGTGGGCTGAACTGGTTTTCTCTTTCCAAGGGCCGGTGCTGACTCAATGGGCCGAATGGCCTCCTTTTGCACTGTACATTCTATATTTCTATTCCTCCCATGGTTATGAAGTGGGAAGGTCCCGCGTTTGTTTAATTTTTTTCCATTGATCGTGGAGTATTCAAATAAACCAGGAGTGGGGTCCAACCCCATCAGAAATCCAGTCCAGGGAACGGTCCAGTCCGGGGTGTGGTCCAATAATTGAGCTGGGATGACAATCTCGGGTATGTTTGTATCCGGTTTGGGAAACCTGGCCGGCCTGAGTGAATCCTGTAAATCAGACTAAATGAGAAATGTAACCTCTCCCAAAGGTCTCTGAATTATAAACATTTTCCTACCACTGCCATCAAACTGACAGGGCTGCAATTCACACTTTCCCCCCATTCCCCACCTTTAACACTGGAGTTACAGTTCCTACTCCCCTCTCTGCAATGTTAATTTCTGTGCCCACTCCTCTCCCCACACCCCCAACCACCCACTGTCCATTATATTGATGCTGCAATTGTGTCCTGGTTCAGACAGGGAGATTCATTACCCAGTAATTTCCCGCGTCTCTCCTTTCTCTCTCTGACAGTTAATATACTGGGAATTGTGATTCTGTGTCGGGGGAAGTGTGGCCTCTCTACCTGCACCACTCGCTACCTGGTGGCCATGGCAACGGCGGATCTGCTGTTTATTATCACTAACCCCATACTGAACGTGATCAGTTTATTATTTCCCCTGTAGTTTCCTGGCTCTCACCCCTGTGTGTCGTGTTAACTCTGTCCTGCAGGCTGCAGCCATGGACTGTTCTGTCTGGTTCACCCTCACTTTCTCCTTTGATCGATTTGTGGCCATTCGCTGCCAGAAACTGAAAAGTAAATATTGCACCGGGAAAACTGCGGCTGTGGTTCTGTCCACAAGCGGCCTCCTGCTCTGTGTGAAAAACATCCCCAGGTACTTTACATTGGAACCTGGGGGGATAATCGACAATGTCCAGTGGTTCTGCGTCACAAAGAGCAGCTATTTCACTGACCCGGGATGGGGTGGGTATCTCTGGTTTGATCAGGTTGTAACCCCATTGGTGCCGTTCTTCTCAATCCTGTTGATCAACGCTCTGACAGTCAGACACATTTTACTCAGCAGTCGGGTCCGGAAGGCACTGAGGGCCCAGAGTCAGGGAGACAATCGCAGCGACCCAGAGATGGAGAGCAGAAGGAAGTCAATGATTTTACTCTTCAGCATCTCCGGAACGTTCATCCTCCTCTGGACCGTGTCTGTTATTAAATTTTTCTATATCGATGTGAGAGGATTATATTACCTCACCCGTCCTCAATATAATTTACAACAAGTCGGATGGATGCTGCAGGATTTAAATTGCTGCACAAACACATTTATTTATGTGGTGACTCAGTCCAGGTTCAGGGAGCAGATCAAGGTCGCGGTGAAATATCCGGTTACATCAATTATTAAATTAATGAGAAAATAAAACTGACTGAAAACCCCTCAGCCAATCAGGAGCCCCAACCGCTGACTGACAGCCTCTCAGCCAATCAGGAGCCCCAACCGCTGACTGACAGACTCTCAGCCAATCAGGAGCTCCAGCCGCTGACTGACAGTCTCTCAGCCAATCAGGAGATCCAGCCGCTGACTGACAGTCTCTCAGCCAATCAGGAGCTCCAGCCGCTGACTGACAGCCTCTCAGCCAATCAGGAGCTCCAGCCGCTGGCTGACAGTCTCTCAGCCAATCAGGAGCTCCAGACGCTGACTGACAGTCTCTCAGCCAATCAGGAGCTCCAGCCGCCGACTGGCAGTCTCTCAGCCAATCAGGAGCTCCAGCCGCTAACTGACAGCCTCTCAGCCAATCAGGAGCTCCAGCCGCTGACTGACAGCCTCTCAGCCGATCAGGAGCTCCAGCCGCTAACTGACAGCCTCTCAGCCAATCAGGAGCTCCAGCCGCTGACTGACAGTCTCTCAGCCAATCAGGAGCTCCAGCCGCTGACTGACAGTCTCTCAGCCAATCAGGAGCCCCAGCCGCTGACTGACAGCCTCTCAGCCAATCAGGAGCTCCAGCCGCTGACTGACAGCCTCTCAGCCAATCAGGAGCCCCAAACGCTGACTGACAGCCTCTCAGCCAATCAGGAGCTCCAGCCGCTGACTGACAGCCTCTCAGCCAATCAGGAGCTCCAGCCGCTGACTGACAGCCTCTCATCCATTCAGGAGCTCCAGCCGCTGACTGACAGCCTCTCAGCCAATCAGGAGCTCTAGCCGCTGACTGAAAGTCTCTCAGCCAATCAGGAGCTCCAGCCGCTGACTGACAGACTCTCAGCCAATCAGGAGCTCCAGCCGCTGACTGACAGCCTCTCTGCCAATCAGGAGCTCCAGCCGCTACGAACAGCCACTCAGCCAATCAGGAGCTCCAGCCGCTGACTGAAACCATCTCAGCCAATCAGCAGCTCCAGCCGCTGACTGACAGTCTCTCAGCCAATCAGGAGCTCCAGCCGCTGACTGACAGTCTCTCAGCCAATCAGGAGCTCCAGCCGCCGACTGGCAGTCTCTCAGCCAATCAGGAGCTCCAACCGCTGACTGAAACCATCTCAGCCAATCAGCAGCTCCAGCCGCTGACTGACAGTCTCTCAGCCAATCAGTATCTCCTGGCGCTGACTGACAGCCTCTCAGCCAATCAGGAGCTGGGTCTGGGGCGTGGGGAACACTGACAGTGCTGGCTGTGTGGTGGGGAGCACTGACAGTGCTGGCTGTGTGGTGGGAGCACTGACAGTGCTGGCTGTGTGGTGGGAGCACTGACAGTGCTGGCTGTGTGGGGAGCACTGACAGTGCTGGCTGTGTGGTGGGAGCACTGACAGTGCTGGCTGTGTAGTGGGAGCACTGGCAGTGCTGGCTGTGTGGTGGGGAGCACTGACAGTGCTGGCTGTGTGGTGGGAGCACTGACAGTGCTGGCTGTGTGGTGGGAGCACTGACAGTGCTGGCTGTGTGGTGGGGAGCACTGACAGTGCTGGCTGTGTGGTGGGAGCACTGACAGTGCTGGCTGTGTGGTGGGGAGCACTGACAGTGCTGGCTGTGTGGTGGGAGCACTGACAGTGCTGGCTGTGTGGTGGGAGCACTGACAGTGCTGGCTGTGTGGTGGGGAGCACTGACAGTGCTGGCTGTGTGGTGGGAGCACTGACAGTGCTGTCTGTGTGGTGGGAGCACTGACAGTGCTGGCTCTGTGGGGGGAGCACTGACAGTGCTAGCTGTGTGGTGGGAAGCACTGACAGTGCAGGCTGTGTGAGGGGAGCACTGACAGTGCTGGCTGTGTGGGTGGAGCACTGACAGTGCTGGCTGTGTGAGGGAGCACTGACAGTGCTGGCTGTGTGGGGGGAGCACTGACAGTGCTGGCTGTGTGGTGGGAGCACTAACAGTGCTGGCTGTGTGGAGGAGCACTGACAGTGCTGGCTGTGTGGGGGGAGCACTGACAGTGCTGGCTGTGTGGGGTGGGAGCACTGACAGTGCTGGCTGTGTGGTGGGAGCACTGACAGTGCTGGCTGTATGGGGGGAGCACTGACAGTGCTGGCTGTGTGGGGGGGCACTGACAGTGCTGGTTGTGTGGTGGGAGCACTGACACTGCTGGCTGTGTGGGGTGGGAGCACTGACAGTGCTGGCTGTGTGGGGTGGGAGCACTGACAGTGCTGGCTGTGTGGTGGGAGCACTGACAGTGCTGGCTGTATGGGGGAGCACTGACAGTGCTGGCTGTGTGTGGGGGGGGGCACTGACAGTGCTGGTTGTGTGGTGGGAGCACTGACAGTGCTGGCTGTGTGGTGGGAGCACTGACAGTGCTGGCTGTGTGGGGTGAGCACTGACAGTGCTGGTTGTGTGGTGGGAGCACTGACAGTGCTGGCTGTGTGGTGGGAGCACTGACAGCGCTGGCTGTGTGGTGGGAGCACTGGCAGTGCTGGCTGTGTGGGGGGAGCACTGACAGTGCTGGCTGTGTGGGGAGCGCTGACAGTGCTGGCTGTGTGGTGGGAGCACTGACAGTGCTGGCTGTGTGGTGGGAGCACTGACAGCGCTGGCTGTGTGGGGGAGCACTGACAGTGCTGTGTGTGTGGGGGAGCACTGACAGTGCTGGCTGTGTGGTGGGAGAACTGACAGTGCTGGCTGTGTGGGGGGAGCACTGACAGTCCAGGCTGTGTGGGGGAGCACTGACAGTGCTAGCTGTGTGGGGGGGGAGCACTGACAGTGCTGGCTGTGTGGGGGAGCACTGACAGTGCAGGCTGTGCGGGGGAGCACTGACAGTGCTGGTTGTGTGGTGGGAGCACTGACAGTGATGGCTGTGTGGGGGGAGCACTGACAGTGCAGGCTGTGTGGGGGGAGCACTGACAGTGCTGGCTGTGTGGGGAGCACTCACAGTGCTGGCTGTGTGGGGTGAGCACTGACAGTGCTGGCTGTGGGGTGGGAGCACTGGCAGTGCTGGCTGTGTGGTGGGAGCACTGACAGTGCTGGCTGTGTGGTGGGAGCACTGATAGTGCTGGCTGTGTGCTCGGAGCACTGACAGTGCTGGCTGTGTGGGTGGAGCACTGGCAGTGCTTGCTGTGTGATGGGAGCACTGGCAGTGCTGGCTGTGTGTTGGGAGCACTGACAGTGCTGGCTGTGTGGGGTGAGCACTGACAGTGCTGGCTGTGTGGGGGGAGCACTGACAGTGCTGGCTGTGTGGTGGGAGCACTGACAGTGCTGGCTGTGTGGTGGGAGCACGGGCAGTGCTGGCTGTGTGGTGGGAGCACTGGCAGTGCTGGCTGTGTGGGGGGAGCACTGACAGTGCTGGCTGTGTTGGGAGCACTGACAGTGCTGGCTGTGCGGTGGGAGCACAGTTATTTATGTGGTGACTCAGTCCAGGTTCAGGGAGCAGATCAAGATCGCGGTGAAATATCCGGTTGCATCAATTATTAAATTAATGAGAAAATAAAACTGACTGAAAGCCCCTCAGCCAATCAGGAGTTCCAACCGCTGACTGACAGTCTCTCAGCCAATCAGGAGCTCCAGCCGCTGACTGACAGTCTCTCAGCCAATCAGAGGCTCCAGCCGCCGACTGGCAGTCTCTCAGCCAATCAGGAGCTCCAACCGCTGACTGACAGTCTCCCAGCCTATCAGTATCTCCTGGCGCTGACTGACAGCCTCTCAGCCAATCAGGAGCTGGGTCTGGGGCGTGGGGAACACTGACAGTGCTGGCTGTGTGGTGGGAGCACTGACAGTGCTGGCTGTGTGGGGGAGCACTGACAGTGCTGGCTGTGTGGGGGAGCGCTGACAGTGCTGGCTGTGTGGTGGGAGCACTGACAGTGCTGGCTGTGTGGGGGAGCGCTGACAGTGCTGGCTGTGTGGTGGGAGCACTGACAGTGCTGGCTGTGTGGTGGGAGCACTGACAGTGGTGGCTGTGTGGGGGAGCACTCACAGTGCTGGCTGTGTGGGGAGCACTGACAGTGCTGGCTGTGTGGTGGGAACACTGACAGTGCTGGCTCTGTGGGGGAGCACTGACAGTGCTGGCTGTGTGGGAGAGCACTGACAGTGCTGGCTGTGTGGGGAGCACTGACAGTGCTGGCTCTGTGGGGGAGCACTGACAGTGCTGGCTGTGTGGGGGAGCACTGACTGTGCTGGCTGTGTGGTGGGAGAACTGACAGTGCAGGCTGTGTGGTGGAGCACTGAAAGTGCTGGTTGTGTGGTGGGAGCACTGACAGTGCTGGCTGTGTGGGGGGAGCACTGACAGTGCTGGCTGTGTGGGGGGAGCACTGTCAGTGCTGGCTGTGGGGGGAGCACTGACAGTGCTGGCTGTGTGCGGGGAGCACTGACAGTGCTGGCTGTGTGGGGGAGCACTGACAGTGCTGGCTGTGTGGGGTGAGCAGTGACAGTGCTGGCTGTGTGGGGGGAGCACTGACAGTGCTGGCTGTGTGGGGTGAGCACTGACAGTGCTGGCTGTGTGGGGGGAGCACTGACATTGCTGGCTGTGTGGGGGGAGCACTGACAGTGCTGGCTGTGTGGGAGAGCACTGGCAGTGTTGGCTGTGTGGGGAGCACTGACAGTGCTGGCTGTGTGGTGGGAGCACTGACAGTGCTGGCTGTGTGGTGGGAGCACGGGCAGTGCTGGCTGTGTGGTGGGAGCACTGGCAGTGCTGGCTGTGTGGGGGGAGCACTGATAGTGCTGGCTGTGTGGGGAGCACTGACAGTGCTGGCTGTGTGGTGGGAGCACTAACAGTGCTGGCTTTGTGGGGGGAGGACTGACAGTGCTGGCTGTGTGGGGCGAACTCTGACAGTGCTGGCTCTGTGGGGGAGCACTGACAGTGCTGGCTGTGTGGGGGAGCACTGGCACTGCTGGCTGTGTGGGGGAGCACAGACAGTGCTGGCTGTGTGGGGGAGCACGGGCAGTGCTGGCTGTGTGAGGGGAGCACTGACAGTGCTGGCTGTGTGGGGGAGCACTGACAGTGCTGGCTGTGTGGGGGAGCACTGACAGAGCTGGCTGTGTGGGGGAGCACTGACAGTGCTGGCTGTGTGGTGGAGCACTGACAGTGCTGGCTGTGTGGTGGGAGCACTGACAGTGCTAGCTGTGTGGGTGGAGGACTGACAGTGCTGGCTCTGTGGGTGAGCACTGACAGTGCTAGCTGTGTGAGGGGAGCACTGACAGTGCTGGCTGTGTAGGGAGAGCACTGGCAGTGCTGGCTGTGTGGGGGGAGCACTGACAGTGCTGGTTGTGTGGTGGGAGCACTGACAGTGCTGGCTGTGTGGGGGAGCACTGACAGTGCTGGCTGTGTGGGGGATCACTGACAGTGCTGGCTGTGTGAGGGGAGCACTGACAGTGCTGGCTGTGTGGGGGGAGCACTGACAGTGCTGGCTGTGTGGTGGGAGCACTGACAGTGCTGGCTGTGTGGGGGAGCACTGACAGTGCTGGCTGTGTGGTGGGAGCACTGACAGTGCTAGCTGTGTGGGTGGAGGACTGACAGTGCTGGCTGTGTGGGGGAGCACTGGCAGTGCTGGCTGTGTGGGGGGAGCACTGACAGTGCTGGCTGTGTGGGGGAGCACTGACAGTGCTGGCTGTGTGGTGGGAGCACTGACAGTGCTGGCTGTGTGGTGGGAGCACTGACAGTGCTGGCTGTGTGATGGAGCTCTGACAGTGCTGGCTGTGTGGGGGAGCACTGACAGTGCTGGCTGTGTGGGGAGCACTGACAGTGCTGGCTGTGTGGGGCGAACACTGACAGTGCTGGCTGTGTGGGGGAAGCACTGACAGTGCTGGCTGTGTGGAGGGAGCACTGACAGTGCTAGCTGTGTGGTGGGACCACTGACAGTGCTGGCTGTGTGGTGGGAGCACTGACAGTGCTGGCTGTGTGGGGGAGCACTGACAGTGCTGGCTGTGTGGGGAGCACTGACAGTGCTGGCTGTGTGGTGGAGCACTGACAGTGCTGGCTGTAAGGGGGGAGCACTGACATTGCTGGCTGTGGGGGAGCACTGACAGTGCTGGCTGTGTGGGGGGAGCACTGACAGTGCTGGCTGTGTGGGGAGCACTGACAGTGCTGGCTGTGTGGGGGGAGCACTGACTGTGCTGGCGGTGTGGTGGGAGCACTGGCATTGCTGGCTGTGTGGGGGGAACACTGACAGTGCTGGCTGTGTGGTGGGAGCACTGACAGTGCTGGATGCGTGGGGAGCACTGACAGTGCAGGCTGTGTGGGGGAGCACTGACAGTGCTGGCTGTGTGGGGGGAGCACTGACAGTGCTGGCTGTGTGGGGGAGCACTGACAGTGCTGGCTGTGCGGGGGAGCACTGACAGTGCTGGTTGTGTGGGGGAGCACTGACAGTGCTGGCAGTGTCGGGGAGCACTGACAGTGCTGGCTGTGTGGTGGGAGGACTGACAGTGCTGGCTGTGTGGGGGAGCACTGACAGTGCTGGCTGTGTGGGGGGAGCACTGACAGTGCTGGCTGTGTGTTGGGAGCACTGACAGTGCTGGCTGTGTGGGGTGAGCACTGACAGTGCTGGCTGTGTGGTGGGAGCACTGACAGTGCTGGCTGTGTGGGTGGAGCACTGACAGTGCTGGCTGTGTGGGGGGAGCACTGACAGTGCTGGCTGTGTGGTGGGAGCACTGACAGTGCTGGCTGTGTGGTGGGAGCACGGGCAGAGCTGGCTGTGTGGTGGGAGCACTGGCAGTGCTGGCTGTGTGGGGGGAGCACTGACAGTGCTGGCTGTGTGGGGAGCACTGACAGTGCTGGCTGTGCGGTGGGAGCACATTTATTTATGTGGTGACTCAGTCCAGGTTCAGGGAGCAGATCAAGATCGCGGTGAAATATCCGGTTGCATCAATTATTAAATTAATGTGAAAATAAAACTGACTGAAAGCCCCTCAGCCAATCAGGAGTTCCAACCGCTGACGGACAGTCTCTCAGCCAATCAGGAGTTCCTGCCGCTAACTGACAGTCTCTCAGCCAATCAGGAGCTCCAGCCGCCGACTGGCAGTCTCTCAGCCAATCAGGAGCTCCAACTGCTGACTGACAGTCTCTCAGCCTATCAGTATCTCCTGGCGCTGACTGACAGCCTCTCAGCCAATCAGGAGCTGGGTCTGGGGCGTGGGGAACACTGACACTGCTGGCTGTGTGGTGGGGAGCACTGACAGTGCTGGCTGTGTGGTGGGAGCACTGACAGTGCTGGTTGTGTGGTGGGAGCACTGACAGTGCTGGCTGTGTGGTGGGGAGCACTGACAGTGCTGGCTGTGTGGTGGGAGCACTGACAGTGCTGTCTGTGTGGTGGGAGAACTGACAGTGCTGGCTGTGTGGGGGAGCACGGACAGTGCTGGCTGTGTGGTGGGAAGCACTGACAGTGCTGGCTGTGTGAGGGGAGCACTGACAGTGCTGGCTGGGTGGTGCACTGACAGTGCTGGCTGTGTGGGGGAGCACTGACAGTGCTGGCTGTGTGGTGGGAGCACTGACAGTGCTGGCTGTGTGGGGGAGCACTGACAGTGCTGGCTGTGTGGGGTGGGAGCACTGACAGTGCTGGCTGTGTGGTGGGAGCACTGACAGTGCTGGCTGTATGGGGGGAGCACTGACAGTGCTGGCTGTGTGGGGGGGCACTGACAGTGCTGGTTGTGTGGTGGGAGCACTGACACTGCTGGCTGTGTGGGGTGGGAGCACGGACAGTGCTGGCTGTGTGGGGTGGGAGCACTGACAGTGCTGGCTGTGTGGTGGGAGCACTGACAGTGCTGGCTGTATGGGGGGAGCACTGACAGTGCTGGCTGTGTGGGGGGGGCACTGGCAGTGCTGGTTGTGTGGTGGGAGCACTGACAGTGCTGGCTGTGTGGTGGGAGCACTGACGGTGCTGGCTGTGTGGGGTGAGCACTGACAGTGCTGGTTGTATGGTGGGAGCACTGACAGTGCTGGCTGTGTGGTGGGAGCACTGACAGCGCTGGCTGTGTGGTGGGAGCACTGGCAGAGCTGGCTGTGTGGGGGGAGCACTTACAGTGCTGGCTGTGTGGGGGAGCGCTGACAGTGCTGGGTGTGTGGTGGGAGCACTAACAGTGCTGGCTGTGTGGTGGGAGCACTGGCAGTGCTGGCTGTGTGGGGGGAGCACTGACAGTGCTGGGTGTGTGGGGGGAGCACTGACAGTGCTGGTTGTATGGTGGGAGAACTGACAGTGCTGGCTGTGTGGTGGGAAGCACTGACAGTGCTGGCTGTGTGAGGGGAGCACTGACAGTGCTGGCTGGGTGGTGCACTGACAGTGCTGGCTGTGTGGGGGAGCACTGACAGTGCTGGCTGTGTGGTGGGAGCACTGACAGTGCTGGCTGTGTGGGGGAGCACTGACAGTGCTGGCTGTGTGGGGTGGGAGCACTGACAGTGCTGGCTGTGTGGTGGGAGCACTGACAGTGCTGGCTGTATGGGGGGAGCACTGACAGTGCTGGCTGTGTGGGGGGGCACTGACAGTGCTGGTTGTGTGGTGGGAGCACTGACACTGCTGGCTGTGTGGGGTGGGAGCACGGACAGTGCTGGCTGTGTGGGGTGGGAGCACTGACAGTGCTGGCTGTGTGGTGGGAGCACTGACAGTGCTGGCTGTATGGGGGGAGCACTGACAGTGCTGGCTGTGTGGGGGGGGGCACTGGCAGTGCTGGTTGTGTGGTGGGAGCACTGACAGTGCTGGCTGTGTGGTGGGAGCACTGACGGTGCTGGCTGTGTGGGGTGAGCACTGACAGTGCTGGTTGTATGGTGGGAGCACTGACAGTGCTGGCTGTGTGGTGGGAGCACTGACAGCGCTGGCTGTGTGGTGGGAGCACTGGCAGAGCTGGCTGTGTGGGGGGAGCACTTACAGTGCTGGCTGTGTGGGGGAGCGCTGACAGTGCTGGGTGTGTGGTGGGAGCACTAACAGTGCTGGCTGTGTGGTGGGAGCACTGGCAGTGCTGGCTGTGTGGGGGGAGCACTGACAGTGCTGGGTGTGTGGGGGGAGCACTGACAGTGCTGGTTGTATGGTGGGAGAACTGACAGTGCTGGCTGTGTGGGGGAGCACTGACAGTGCAGGCTGTGAGGGGGAGAACTGACAGTGCTAGCTGTGTGGGGGAGCACTGACAGTGCTGGCTGTGTGGGGGAGCACTAACAGTGCAGGCTGTGCGGGGGAGCACTGACAGTGCTGGATGTGTGGTGGGAGCACTGACAGTGCTGGCTGTGTGGTGGGTGCACTGACAGTGCTCGCTGTGTGCTCGGAGCACTGACAGTGCTGGCTGTGTGGGTGGAGCACTGGCAGTGCTTGCTGTGTGATGGGAGCACTGGCAGTGCTGGCTGTGTGTTGGGAGCACTGACAGTGCTGGCTGTGTGGGGTGAGCACTGACAGTGCTAGCTGTGTGGGGGGAGCACTGACAGTGCTGGCTGTGTGGGGGGATCACTGGAAGGGCTGGCTGTGTGGGGGAGCACTGACAGTGCTGGCTGTGTGGGGGGAGCACTAACAGTGCTGGCTGTGTGGTGGGAGCACTGACAGTGCTGGCTGTGTGGTGGGAGCACGGGCAGTGCTGGCTGTGTGGTGGGAGCACTGGCAGTGTTGGCTGTGTGGGGGGAGCACTGACAGTGCTGGCTGTGTGGGGAGCACTGACAGTGCTGGCTGTGCGGTGGGAGCACATTTATCTATGTGGTGACTCAGTCCAGGTTCAGGGAGCAGATCAAGTTCGCGGTGAAATATCCGGTTGCATCAATTATTAAATTAATGAGAAAATAAAACTGACTGAAAGCCCTTAAGCCAATCAGGAGTTCCAACCGCTGACTGACAGTCTCTGAACCAATCAGGAGCTCCAGCCGCTGACTGACAGTCTCTCAGCCAATCAGGGGCTCCAGCCGCCGACTGGCAGTCTCTCAGCCAATCAGGAGCTCCAACCGCTGACTGACAGTCTCTCAGCCTATCAGTATCTCCTGGCGCTGACTGACAGCCTCTCAGCCAATCAGGAGCTGGGTCTGGGGCGTGGGGATCACTGACAGTGCTGGCTGTGTGGTGGGAGCACTGACAGTGCTGGCTGTGTGGGGGAGCACTGACAGTGCTGGCTGTGTGGGGGAGCGCTGACAGTGCTGGTAGTGTGGTGGGAGCACTGACAGTGCTGGCTGTGTGGTGGTAGCACTGACAGTGCTGGCTGTGTGGGGGAGCGCTGACAGTGCTGGCTGTGTGGTGGGAGCACTGACAGTGGTGGCTGTGTGGGGGAGCACTCACAGTGCTGGTAGTGTGGTGGGAGCACTGACAGTGCTAGCTGTGTGGTGGTAGCACTGACAGTGCTGGCTGTGTGGGGGAGCGCTGACAGTGCTGGCTGTGTGGTGGGAGCACTGACAGTGGTGGCTGTGTGGGGGAGCACTCACAGTGCTGGCTGTGTGGGGAGCACTGACAGTGCTGGCTGTGTGGTGGGAACACTGACAGTGCTGGCTGTGTGGGGTGAGCACTGACAGTGCTGGTTGTGTGGTGGGAGCACTGACAGTGCTGGCTGTGTGGTGGGAGCACTGACAGCGCTGGTTGTGTGGTGGGAGCACTGGCAGAGCTGGCTGTGTGGGGGGAGCACTTACAGTGCTGGCTGTGTGGGGGAGCGCTGACAGTGCTGGCTGTGTGGTGGGAGCACTGACAGTGCTGGCTGTGTGGTGGGAGCACTGGCAGTGCTGGCTGTGTGGGGGGAGCACTGACAGTGCTGGGTGTGTGGGGGGAGCACTGACAGTGCTAGTTGTGTGGTGGGAGAACTGACAGTGCTGGCTGTGTCGGGGGAGCACTGACAGTGCTGGCTGTGTGGGGAGCACTCACACTGCTGGCTGTGTGGGGTGAGCACTGACAGTGCTGGCTGTGGGGTGGGAGCACTGGCAGTGCTGGCTGTGTGGTGGGAGCACTGACAGTGCTGGCTGTGTGGTGGGTGCACTGACAGTGCTGGCTGTGTGCTCGGAGCACTGACAGTGCTGGCTGTGTGGGTAGAGCACTGGCAGTGCTTGCTGTGTGATGGGAGCACTGGCAGTGCTGGCTGTGTGTTGGGAGCACTGACAGTGCTGGCTGTGTGGGGTGAGCACTGACCGTGCTAGCTGTGTGGGGGGAGCACTGACAGTGCTGGCTGTGTGGGGGGATCACTGGAAGGTCTGGCTGTGTGGGGGAGCACTGACAGTGCTGGCTGTGTGGGGGGAGCACTAACAGTGCTGGCTGTGTGGTGGGAGCACTGACAGTGCTGGCTGTGTGGTGGGAGCACGGGCAGTGCTGGCTGTGTGGTGGGAGCACTGGCAGTGTAGGCTGTGTGGGGGGAGCACTGACAGTGCTGGCTGTGTGGGGAGCACTGACAGTGCTGGCTGTGCGGTGGGAGCACATTTATTTATGTGGTGACTCAGTCCAGGTTCAGGGAGCAGATCAAGATCGCGGTGAAATATCCGGTTGCATCAATTATTAAATTAATGAGAAAATAAAACTGACTGTAAGCCCTTAAGCCAATCAGGAGTTCCAACCGCTGACTGACAGTCTCTCAACCAATCAGGAGCTCCAGCCGCTGACTGACAGTCTCTCAGCCAATCAGGGGCTCCAGCCGCCGACTGGCAGTCTCTCAGCCAATCAGGAGCTCCAACCGCTGACTGACAGTCTCTCAGCCTATCAGTATCTCCTGGCGCTGACTGACAGCCTCTCAGCCAATCAGGAGCTGGGTCTGGGGCGTGGGGATCACTGACAGTGCTGGCTGTGTGGTGGGAGCACTGACAGTGCTGGCTGTGTGGGGGAGCACTGACAGTGCTGGCTGTGTGGGGGAGCGCTGACAGTGCTGGCTGTGTGGTGGGAGCACTGACAGTGCTGGCTGTGTGGTGGTAGCACTGACAGTGCTGGCTATGTGGGGGAGCGCTGACAGTGCTGGCTGTGTGGTGGGAGCACTGACAGTGGTGGCTGTGTGGGGGAGCACTCACAGTGCTGGCTGTGTGGGGAGCACTGACAGTGCTGGCTGTGTGGTGGGAACACTGACAGTGCTGGCTCTGTGGGGGAGCACTGACAGTGCTGGCTGTGTGGGGGAGCGCTGACAGTGCTGGCTGTGTGGTGGAGCACTGACAGTGCTGGCTGTGTGGTGGTAGCACTGACAGTGCTGGCTGTGTGGGGGAGCGCTGACAGTGCTGGCTGTGTGGTGGGAGCACTGACAGTGCTGGCTGTGTGGTGGGAGCACTGACAGTGGTGGCTGTGTGGGGGAGCACTCACAGTGCTGGCTGTGTGGGGAGCACTGACAGTGCTGGCTGTGTGGTGGGAACACTGACAGTGCTGGCTCTGTGGGGGAGCACTGACAGTGCTGGCTGTGTGGGAGAGCACTGACAGTGCTGGCTGTGTGGGGAGCACTGACAGTGCTGGCTCTGTGGGGGAGCACTGACAGTGCTGGCTGTGTGGGGGAGCACTGACTGTGCTGGCTGTGTGGTGGGAGAACTGACAGTGCAGGCTGTGTGGGGGAGCACTGAAAGTGCTGGTTGTGTGGTGGGAGCACAGACAGTGCTGGCTGTGTGGGGGGAGCACTGACAGTGCTGGCTGTGTGGCGGGAGCACTGACAGTGCTGGCTGTGGGGGGAGCACTGACAGTGCTGGCTGTGTGCGGGGAGCACTGACAGTGCTGGCTGTGTGGGGGAGCACTGACAGTGCTGGCTGTGTGGGGTGAGCACTGACAGTGCTGGCTGTGTGGGGGGAGCACGGGCAGTGCTGGCTGTGTGGTGGGAGCACTGGCAGTGCTGGCTGTGTGGGGGGAGCACTGATAGTGCTGGCTGTGTGGGGAGCACTGACAGTGCTGGCTGTGTGGTGGGAGCACTAACAGTGCTGGCTGTGTGGGGGGAGGACTGACAGTGCTGGCTGTGTGGGGCGAACTCTGACAGTGCTGGCTCTGTGGGGGGAGCACTGACAGTGCTGGCTGTGTGGGGGGAGCACTGGCAGTGCTGGCTGTGTGGGGGGAGCACTGACAGTGCTGGCTGTGTGGGGGAGCACGGGCAGTGCTGGCTGTGTGAGGGGAGCACTGACAGTGCTGGCTGTGTGGGGGAGCACTGACAGTGCTGGCTGTGTGGGGGGAGCACTGGCAGTGCTGGCTGTGTGGGGGAGCACTGACAGTGCTGGCTGTGTGGTGGAGCACTGACAGTGCTGGCTGTGTGGTGGGAGCACTGACAGTGCTAGCTGTGTGAGGGGAGCACTGACAGTGCTGGCTGTGTAGGGAGAGCACTGGCAGTGCTGGCTGTGTGGGGGGAGAACTGACAGTGCTGGTTGTGTGGTGGGAGCACTGACAATGCTGGCTGTGTGGGGGAGCACTGACAGTGCTGGTTGTGTGGTGGGAGCACTGACAGTGCTGGCTGTGTGGGGGAGCACTGACAGTGCTGGCTGTGTGGGGGGAGCACTGACGGTGCTGGCTGTGTGAGGGGAGCACTGACAGTGCTGGCTGTGTGGGGGGAGCACTGACAGTGCTGGCCGTGTGGTGGGAGCACTGACAGTGCTGGCTGTGTGGGTGGAGAACTGACAGTGCTGGCTCTGTGGGGGAGCACTGACAGTGCTGGCTGTGTGAGGGGAGCACTGACAGTGCTGGCTGGGTGGGGGGAGCACTGACAGTGCTGGCTGTGTGGGGGGATCACTGACAGTTCTGGCTGTGTGGGGGGAGCACTGACAGTGCTGGCTGTGTGGGGGGAGCACTGACAGTGCTGGCTGTGTGGTGGGAGCACTGACAGTGCTGGCTGTGTGGTGGGAGCACGGGCAGAGCTGGCTGTGTGGTGGGAGCACTGGCAGTGCTGGCTGTGTGGGGGGAGCACTGACAGTGCTGGCTGTGTGGGGAGCACTGACAGTGCTGGCTGTGTGGTGGGAGCACTAACAGTGCTGGCTGTGTGGGGGGAGGACTGACAGTGCTGGCTGTGTGGGGCGAACTCTGACAGTGCTGGCTCTGTGGGGGTTGCACTGACAGTGCTGGCTGTGTGGGGGGAGCACTGGCAGTGCTGGCTGTGTGGGGGGAGCACTGACAGTGCTGGCTGTGTGGGGGAGCACGGGCAGTGCTGGCTGTGTGAGGGGAGCACTGACAGTGCTGGCTGTGTGGGGGAGCACTGACAGTGCTGGCTGTGTGGGGGGAGCACTGACAGTGCTGGCTGTGTGGGGGGATCACTGACAGTTCTGGCTGTGTGGGGGAGCACTGACAGTGCTGGCTGTGTGGGGGGAGCACTGACAGTGCTGGCTGTGTGGTGGGAGCACTGACAGTGCTGGCTGTGTGGTGGGAGCACGGGCAGAGCTGGCTGTGTGGTGGGAGCACTGGCAGTGCTGGCTGTGTGGGGGGAGCACTGACAGTGCTGGCTGTGTGGGGAGCACTGACAGTGCTGGCTGTGCGGTGGGAGCACATTTATTTATGTGGTGACTCAGTCCAGGTTCAGGGAGCAGATCAAGGTCGCGGTGAAATATCCGGTTGCATCAATTATTAAATTAATGAGAAAATAAAACTGACTGAAAGCCCCTCAGCCAATCAGGAGTTCCAACCGCTGACGGACAGTCTCTCAGCCAATCAGGAGTTCCTGCCGCTAACTGACAGTCTCTCAGCCAATCAGGAGCCCCAGCCGCCGACTGGCAGTCTCTCAGCCAATCAGGAGCTCCAACTGCTGACTGACAGTCTCTCAGCCTATCAGTATCTCCTGGCGCTGACTGACAGCCTCTCAGCCAATCAGGAGCTGGGTCTGGGGCGTGGGGAACACTGACACTGCTGGCTGTGTGGTGGGGAGCACTGACAGTGCTGGCTGTGTGGTGGGAGCACTGACAGTGCTGGTTGTGTGGTGGGAGCACTGACAGTGCTGGCTGTGTGGTGGGGAGCACTGACAGTGCTGGCTGTGTGGTGGGAGCACTGACAGTGCTGTCTGTGTGGTGGGAGCACTGACAGTGCTGGCTGTGTGGGGGATCACGGACAGTGCTGGCTGTGTGGTGGGAAGCACTGACAGTGCTGGCTGTGTGAGGGGAGCACTGACAGTGCTAGCTGTGTGGGTGGTGCACTGACAGTGCTGGCTGTGTGGGGGAGCACTGACAGTGCTGGCTGTGTGGTGGGAGCACTGACAGTGCTGGCTGTGTGGAGGAGCACTGACAGTGCTGGCTGTGTGGGGGAGCACTGACAGTGCTGGCTGTGTGGGGTGGGAGCACTGACAGTGCTGGCTGTGTGGTGGGAGCACTGACAGTGCTGGCTGTATGGGGGGAGCACTGACAGTGCTGGCTGTGTGGGGGGGGCACTGACAGTGCTGGTTGTGTGGTGGGAGCACTGACACTGCTGGCTGTGTGGGGTGGGAGCACGGACAGTGCTGGCTGTGTGGGGTGGGAGCACTGACAGTGCTGGCTGTGTGGTGGGAGCACTGACAGTGCTGGCTGTATGGGGGGAGCACTGACAGTGCTGGCTGTGTGGGGGGGGGGGCACTGGCAGTGCTGGTTGTGTGGTGGGAGCACTGACAGTGCTGGCTGTGTGGTGGGAGCACTGACGGTGCTGGCTGTGTGGGGTGAGCACTGACAGTGCTGGTTGTGTGGTGGGAGCACTGACAGTGCTGGCTGTGTGGTGGGAGCACTGACAGCGCTGGCTGTGTGGTGGGAGCACTGGCAGAGCTGGCTGTGTGGGGGGAGCACTTACAGTGCTGGCTGTGTGGGGGAGCGCTGACAGTGCTGGCTGTGTGGTGGGAGCACTAACAGTGCTGGCTGTGTGGTGGGAGCACTGGCAGTGCTGGCTGAGTGGGGGGAGCACTGACAGTGCTGGGTGTGTGGGGGGAGCACTGACAGTGCTGGTTGTATGGTGGGAGAACTGACAGTGCTGGCTGTGTGGGGGAGCACTGACAGTGCAGGCTGTGAGGGGGAGAACTGACAGTGCTAGCTGTGTGGGGGAGCACTGACAGTGCTGGCTGTGTGGGGGAGCACTAACAGTGCAGGCTGTGCGGGGGAGCACTGACAGTGCTGGATGTGTGGTGGGAGCACTGACAGTGCTGGCTGTGTGGTGGGTGCACTGACAGTGCTGGCTGTGTGCTCGGAGCACTGACAGTGCTGGCTGTGTGGGTGGAGCACTGGCAGTGCTTGCTGTGTGATGGGAGCACTGGCAGTGCTGGCTGTGTGTTGGGAGCACTGACAGTGCTGGCTGTGTGGGGTGAGCACTGACAGTGCTAGCTGTGTGGGGGGAGCACTGACAGTGCTGGCTGTGTGGGGGGATCACTGGAAGGGCTGGCTGTGTGGGGGAGCACTGACAGTGCTGGCTGTGTGGGGGGAGCACTAACAGTGCTGGCTGTGTGGTGGGAGCACTGACAGTGCTGGCTGTGTGGTGGGAGCACGGGCAGTGCTGGCTGTGTGGTGGGAGCACTGGCAGTGTTGGCTGTGTGGGGGGAGCACTGACAGTGCTGGCTGTGTGGGGAGCACTGACAGTGCTGGCTGTGCGGTGGGAGCACATTTATTTATGTGGTGACTCAGTCCAGGTTCAGGGAGCAGATCAAGTTCGCGGTGAAATATCCGGTTGCATCAATTATTAAATTAATGAGAAAATAAAACTGACTGAAAGCCCTTAAGCCAATCAGGAGTTCCAACCGCTGACTGACAGTCTCTGAACCAATCAGGAGCTCCAGCCGCTGACTGACAGTCTCTCAGCCAATCAGGGGCTCCAGCCGCCGACTGGCAGTCTCTCAGCCAATCAGGAGCTCCAACCGCTGACTGACAGTCTCTCAGCCTATCAGTATCTCCTGGCGCTGACTGACAGCCTCTCAGCCAATCAGGAGCTGGGTCTGGGGCGTGGGGATCACTGACAGTGCTGGCTGTGTGGTGGGAGCACTGACAGTGCTGGCTGTGTGGGGGAGCACTGACAGTGCTGGCTGTGTGGGGGAGCGCTGACAGTGCTGGTAGTGTGGTGGGAGCACTGACAGTGCTGGCTGTGTGGTGGTAGCACTGACAGTGCTGGCTGTGTGGGGGAGCGCTGACAGTGCTGGCTGTGTGGTGGGAGCACTGACAGTGGTGGCTGTGTGGGGGAGCACTCACAGTGCTGGCTGTGTGGGGAGCACTGACAGTGCTGGCTGTGTGGTGGGAGCACTGACAGTGCTGGCTGTGTGGGGGAGCACTGACAGTGCTGGCTGTGTGGGGGAGCGCTGACAGTGCTGGTAGTGTGGTGGGAGCACTGACAGTGCTGGCTGTGTGGTGGTAGCACTGAAAGTGCTGGCTGTGTGGGGGAGCGCTGACAGTGCTGGCTGTGTGGTGGGAGCACTGACAGTGGTGGCTGTGTGGGGGAGCACTCACAGTGCTGGCTGTGTGGGGAGCACTGACAGTGCTGGCTGTGTGGTGGGAACACTGACAGTGCTGGCTGTGTGGGGTGAGCACTGACAGTGCTGGTTGTGTGGTGGGAGCACTGACAGTGCTGGCTGTGTGGTGGGAGCACTGACAGCGCTGGTTGTGTGGTGGGAGCACTGGCAGAGCTGGCTGTGTGGGGGGAGCACTTACAGTGCTGGCTGTGTGGGGGAGCGCTGACAGTGCTGGCTGTGTGGTGGGAGCACTGACAGTGCTGGCTGTGTGGTGGGAGCACTGGCAGTGCTGGCTGTGTGGGGGAGCACTGACAGTGCTGGGTGTGTGGGGGGAGCACTGACAGTGCTGGTTGTGTGGTGGGAGAACTGACAGTGCTGGCTGTGTCGGGGGAGCACTGACAGTGCTGGCTGTTGGGGGAGCACTGACAGTGCTGGCTGTGTGCGGAGAGCACTGACAGTGCTGGCTGTGTGGGGAGCACTCACACTGCTGGCTGTGTGGGGTGAGCACTGACAGTGCTGGCTGTGGGGTGGGAGCACTGGCAGTGCTGGCTGTGTGGTGGGAGCACTGACAGTGCTGGCTGTGTGGTGGGTGCACTGACAGTGCTGGCTGTGTGCTCGGAGCACTGACAGTGCTGGCTGTGTGGGTGGAGCACTGGCAGTGCTTGCTGTGTGATGGGAGCACTGGCAGTGCTGGCTGTGTGTTGGGAGCACTGACAGTGCTGGCTGTGTGGGGTGAGCACTGACCGTGCTAGCTGTGTGGGGGGAGCACTGACAGTGCTGGTTGTGTGGGGGGATCACTGGAAGGGCTGGCTGTGTGGGGGAGCACTGACAGTGCTGGCTGTGTGGGGGGAGCACTAACAGTGCTGGCTGTGTGGTGGGAGCACGGACAGTGCTGGCTGTGTGGTGGGAGCACGGGCAGTGCTGGCTGTGTGGTGGGAGCACTGGCAGTGTAGGCTGTGTGGGGGGAGCACTGACAGTGCTGGCTGTGTGGGGAGCACTGACAGTGCTGGCTGTGCGGTGGGAGCACATTTATTTATGTGGTGACTCAGTCCAGGTTCAGGGAGCAGATCAAGATCGCGGTGAAATATCCGGTTGCATCAATTATTAAATTAATGAGAAAATAAAACTGACTGTAAGCCCTTAAGCCAATCAGGAGTTCCAACCGCTGACTGACAGTCTCTCAACCAATCAGGAGCTCCAGCCGCTGACTGACAGTCTCTCAGCCAATCAGGGGCTCCAGCCGCCGACTGGCAGTCTCTCAGCCTATCAGTATCTCCTGGCGCTGACTGACAGCCTCTCAGCCAATCAGGAGCTGGGTCTGGGGCGTGGGGATCACTGACAGTGCTGGCTGTGTGGTGGGAGCACTGACAGTGCTGGCTGTGTGGGGGAGCACTGACAGTGCTGGCTGTGTGGGGGAGCGCTGACAGTGCTGGCTGTGTGGTGGGAGCACTGACAGTGCTGGCTGTGTGGTGGTAGCACTGACAGTGCTGGCTGTGTGGGGGAGCGCTGACAGTGCTGGCTGTGTGGTGGGAGCACTGACAGTGGTGGCTGTGTGGGGGAGCACTCACAGTGCTGGCTGTGTGGGGAGCACAGACAGTGCTGGCTGTGTGGTGGGAACACTGACAGTGCTGGCTCTGTGGGGGAGCACTGACAGTGCTGGCTGTGTGGGGGGGCGCTGACAGTGCTGGCTGTGTGGTGGAGCACTGACAGTGCTGGCTGTGTGGTGGTAGCACTGACAGTGCTGGCTGTGTGGGGGAGCGCTGACAGTGCTGGCTGTGTGGTGGGAGCACTGACAGTGCTGGCTGTGTGGTGGGAGCACTGACAGTGGTGGCTGTGTGGGGGTGCACTCACAGTGCTGGCTGTGTGGGGAGCACTGACAGTGCTGGCTGTGTGGTGGGAACACTGACAGTGCTGGCTCTGTGGGGGAGCACTGACAGTGCTGGCTGTGTGGGAGAGCACTGACAGTGCTGGCTGTGTGGGGAGCACTGACAGTGCTGGCTCTGTGGGGGAGCACTGACAGTGCTGGCTGTGTGGGGGAGCACTGACTGTGCTGGCTGTGTGGTGGGAGAACTGACAGTGCAGGCTGTGTGGGGGAGCACTGAAAGTGCTGGTTGTGTGGTGGGAGCACTGACAGTGCTGGCTGTGTGGCGGGAGCACTGACAGTGCTGGCTGTGGGGGGAGCACTGACAGTGCTGGCTGTGTGCGGGGAGCACTGACAGTGCTGGCTGTGTGGGGGAGCACTGACAGTGCTGGCTGTGTGGGGTGAGCACTGACAGTGCTGGCTGTGTGGGGGGAGCACGGGCAGTGCTGGCTGTGTGGTGGGAGCACTGGCAGTGCTGGCTGTGTGGGGGGAGCACTGATAGTGCTGGCTGTGTGGGGAGCACTGACAGTGCTGGCTGTGTGGTGGGAGCACTAACAGTGCTGGCTGTGTGGGGGGAGGACTGACAGTGCTGGCTGTGTGGGGCGAACTCTGACAGTGCTGGCTCTGTGGGGGGAGCACTGACAGTGCTGGCTGTGTGGGGGAGCACTGGCAGTGCTGGCTGTGTGGGGGGAGCACTGACAGTGCTGGCTGTGTGGGGGAGCACGGGCAGTGCTGGCTGTGTGAGGGGAGCACTGACAGTGCTGGCTGTGTGGGGGAGCACTGACAGTGCTGGCTGTGTGGGGGGAGCACTGGCAGTGCTGGCTGTGTGGGGGAGCACTGACAGTGCTGGCTGTGTGGTGGAGCACTGACAGTGCTGGCTGTGTGGTGGGAGCACTGACAGTGCTAGCTGTGTGAGGGGAGCACTGACAGTGCTGGCTGTGTAGGGAGAGCACTGGCAGTGCTGGCTGTGTGGGGGGAGAACTGACAGTGCTGGCTGTGTGGTGGGAGCACTGACAGTGCTGGTTGTGTGGTGGGAGCACTGACAGTGCTGGCTGTGTGGGGGAGCACTGACAGTGCTGGTTGTGTGGTGGGAGCACTGACAGTGCTGGCTGTGTGGGGGAGCACTGACAGTGCTGGCTGTGTGGGGGGAGCACTGACGGTGCTGGCTGTGTGAGGGGAGCACTGACAGTGCTGGCTGTGTGGGGGGAGCACTGACAGTGCTGGCCGTGTGGTGGGAGCACTGACAGTGCTGGCTGTGTGGGTGGAGAACTGACAGTGCTGGCTCTGTGGGGGAGCACTGACAGTGCTGGCTGTGTG
The DNA here is from genome assembly GCF_047496885.1 of Scyliorhinus torazame. NCBI lineage: Eukaryota > Metazoa > Chordata > Chondrichthyes > Carcharhiniformes > Scyliorhinidae > Scyliorhinus > Scyliorhinus torazame. Next base: position 49,688,377 of record NC_092711.1, on the reverse strand, counting down.
AGGGGAGCACTGACAGTGCTGGCTGGGTGGGGGGAGCACTGACAGTGCTGGCTGTGTGGGGGGATCACTGACAGTTCTGGCTGTGTGGGGGAGCACTGACAGTGCTGGCTGTGTGGGGGGAGCACTGACAGTGCTGGCTGTGTGGTGGGAGCACTGACAGTGCTGGCTGTGTGGGGGAGCACTGACAGTGCTGGCTGTGTGGTGGGAGCTCTGACAGTGCTGGCTGTGTGGTGGGAGCACTGACAGTGCTGGCTGTGTGGGGGAGCTCTGACAGTGCTGGCTGTGTGGGGGAACACTGGCAGTGCTGGCTGTGTGGGGAGCACTGATAGTGCTGGCTGTGTGGAGGGAGCACTGACAGTGCTGGCTGTGTGGGGGAGCACTGACAGTGCTGGCTGTGTGGAGGGAGCACTGACAGTGCTGGCTGTGTGGGGGGAGCACTGACAGTGCTGGCTGTGTGATGGGAGCACTGACAGTGCTGGCTGTGTGGGGGGAGCACTGACAGTGCTGGCTGTGTGGGGAGCACTGACAGTGCTGGCTGTGTGGTGGAGCACTGACAGTGCTGGCTGTGTGGGGGAGCACTGACAGTGCTGGCTGTGTGGGGAGCACTGACAGTGCTGGCTGTGTGGGGGGAGTACTGACTGTGCTGGCGGTGTGGGGAGCACTGGCATTTCTGGCTGTGTGGTGGGAGCACTGACAGTGCTGGATGTGTGGGGGAGCACTGACAGTGCAGGCTGTTTGGGGGAGCACTGACAGTGCTGGCTGTGTGGGGGGAGCACTGACAGTGCTGGCTGTTTGGGAGAGCACTGACAGTGCTGGCTGTGCGGGGGAGCACTGACAGTGCTGGTTGTGTGGAGGGAGCACTGACAGTGCTGGCTGTGTGTTGGGAGCACTGACAGTGCTGGCTGTGTGGGGTGAGCACTGACAGTGCTGGCTGTGTGGTGGGAGCACTGACAGTGCTGGCTGTGTGGGGGGAGCACTGACAGTGCTGGCTGTGGGGGGAGCACTGACAGTGCTGGCTGTGTGCGGGGAGCACTGACAGTGCTGGCTGTGTGGGGAGCACTCACAGTGCTGGCTGTGTGGGTGGAGCACTGGCAGTGCTTGCTGTTTGATGGGAGCACTGGCAATGCTGGCTGTGTGGTGGGAGCACTGGCAGTGCTGGCTGTGTGGGGGGAGCACTGACAGTGCTGGCTGTGTGTTGGGAGCACTGACAGTGCTGGCTGTGTGGGTGGAGCACTGACAGTGCTGGCTGTGTGGGGGGAGCACTGACAGTGCTGGCTGTGTGGTGGGAGCACTGACAGTGCTGGCTGTGTGGTGGGAGCACGGGCAGAGCTGGCTGTGTGGTGGGAGCACTGGCAGTGCTGGCTGTGTGGGGGAGCACTGACAGTGCTGGCTGTGTGGGGAGCACTGACAGTGCTGGCTGTGCGGTGGGAGCACATTTATTTATGTGGTGACTCAGTCCAGGTTCAGGGAGCAGATCAAGATCGCGGGGAAATATCCGGTTGCATCAATTATTAAATTAATGAGAAAATAAAACTGACTGAAAGCCCCTCAGCCAATCAGGAGTTCCAACCGCTGACTGACAGTCTCTCAGCTAATCAGGAGGTCCAGCCGCTGACTGACAGTCTCTCAGCCAATCAGGAGCTCCAGCCGCCGACTGGCAGTCTCTCAGCAATCAGGTGCTCCAACCGCTGACTGACAGTCTCTCAGCCTATCAGTATCTCCTGGCGCTGACTGACAGCCTCTCAGCCAATCAGGAGCTGGGTCTGGGGCGTGGGGAACACTGACAGTGCTGGCTGTGTGGTGGGGAGCACTGACAGTGCTGGCTGTGTGGTGGGAGCACTGACAGTGCTGGCTGTGTGGGGGAGCACTGACAGTGCTGGCTGTGTGGTAGGAGCACTGACAGTGCTGGCTGTTTGGGGGAGCACTGACAGTGATGGCTGTGTGGGAGGAGCACTGACAGTGCTGGCTGTGTGGGGTGAGCACTGACAGTGCTGGCTGTGTGGGGGGAGGACTGACAGTGCTGGCTGTGTGGGGCGAACTCTGACAGTGCTGGCTCTGTGGGGGGAGCACTGACAGTGCTGGCTGTGTGGGGGAGCACTGGCAGTGCTGGCTGTGTGGGGGGAGCACTGACAGTGCTGGCTGTGTGGGGAGCACGGGCAGTGCTGGCTGTGTGAGGGGAGCACTGACAGTGCTGGCTGTGTGCGGGGAGCACTGACAGTGCTGGCTCTGTGGGGGGAGCACTGGCATTGCTGGCTGTGTGGGGGAGCACTGACAGTGCTGGTTGTGTGGTGGAGCACTGACAGTGCTGGCTGTGTGGTGGGAGCACTGACAGTGCTAGCTGTGTGAGGGGAGCACTGACAGTGCTGGCTGTGTAGGGAGAGCACTGGCAGTGCTGGCTGTGTGGGGGGAGAACTGACAGTGCTGGTTGTGTGGTGGGAGCACTGACAGTGCTGGCTGTGTGGGGGAGCACTGACAGTGCTGGTTGTGTGGTGGGAGCACTGACAGTGCTGGCTGTGTGGGGGAGCACTGACAGTGCTGGCTGTGTGGGGGGAGCACTGACGGTGCTGGCTGTGTGAGGGGAGCACTGACAGTGCTGGCTGTGTGGGGGGAGCACTGACAGTGCTGGCCGTGTGGTGGGAGCACTGACAGTGCTGGCTGTGTGGGTGGAGAACTGACAGTGCTGGCTCTGTGGGGGAGCACTGACAGTGCTGGCTGTGTGAGGGGAGCACTGACAGTGCTGGCTGGGTGGGGGGAGCACTGACAGTGCTGGCTGTGTGGGGGGATCACTGACAGTTCTGGCTGTGTGGGGGGAGCACTGACAGTGCTGGCTGTGTGGGGGAGCACTGACAGTGCTGGCTGTGTGGGGGAGCACTGACAGTGCTGGCTGTGTGGTGGGAGCACTGACAGTGCTGGCTGTGTGGGGGAGCACTGACAGTGCTGGCTGTGTGGTGGGAGCTCTGACAGTGCTGGCTGTGTGGTGGGAGCACTGACAGTGCTGGCTGTGTGGGGGAGCTCTGACAGTGCTGGCTGTGTGGGGGAACACTGACAGTGCTGGCTGTGTGGGGAGCACTGACAGTGCTGGCTGTGTGGAGGGAGCACTGACAGTGCTGGCTGTGTGGGGGGAGCACTGACAGTGCTGGCTGTGTGGAGGGAGCACTGACAGTGCTGGCTGTGTGGGGGGAGCACTGACAGTGCTGGCTGTGTGATGGGAGCACTGACAGTGCTGGCTGTGTGGGGGGAGCACTGACAGTGCTGGCTGTGTGGGGAGCACTGACAGTGCTGGCTGTGTGGTGGAGCACTGACAATGCTGGCTGTGTGGGGGAGCACTGACAGTGCTGGCTGTGTGGGGAGCACTGACAGTGCTGGCTGTGTGGGGGGAGCACTGACTGTGCTGGCGGTGTGGGGAGCAGTGGCATTTCTGGCTGTGTGGTGGGAGCACTGACAGTGCTGGATGTGTGGGGGAGCACTGACAGTGCAGGCTGTTTGGGGGAGCACTGACAATGCTGGCTGTGTGGGGGGAGCACTGACAGTGCTGGCTGTTTGGGAGAGCACTGACAGTGCTGGCTGTTAGGGGGAGCACTGACAGTGCTGGTTGTGTGGAGGGAGCACTGACAGTGCTGGCTGTGTGGGGGAGCACTGACAGTGCTGGCTGTGTGGTGGGAGGACTGACAGTGCTGGCTGTGTGGGGGGAGCACTGACAGTGTTGGCTGTGTGGGGGAGCACTGACAGTGCTGGCTGTGTGGGGGGAGCACTGACAGTGCTGGCTGTGTGTTGGGAGCACTGACAGTGCTGGCTGTGTGGGGTGAGCACTGACAGTGCTGGCTGTGTGGTGGGAGCACTGACAGTGCTGGCTGTGTGGGGGGAGCACTGACAGTGCTGGCTGTGGGGGGAGCACTGACAGTGCTGGCTGTGTGCGGGGAGCACTGACAGTGCTGGCTGTGTGGGGAGCACTCACAGTGCTGGCTGTGTGGGTGGAGCACTGGCAGTGCTTGCTGTTTGATGGGAGCACTGGCAATGCTGGCTGTGTGGTGGGAGCACTGGCAGTGCTGGCTGTGTGGGGGGAGCACTGACAGTGCTGGCTGTGTGTTGGGAGCACTGACAGTGCTGGCTGTGTGGGTGGAGCACTGACAGTGCTGGCTGTGTGGGGGAGCACTGACAGTGCTGGCTGTGTGGGGGAGCACTGAAAGTGCTGGTTGTGTGGTGGGAGCACAGACAGTGCTGGCTGTGTGGGGGGAGCACTGACAGTGCTGGCTGTGTGGCGGGAGCACTGACAGTGCTGGCTGTGGGGGGAGCACTGACAGTGCTGGCTGTGTGCGGGGAGCACTGACAGTGCTGGCTGTGTGGGGGAGCACTGACAGTGCTGGCTGTGTGGGGTGAGCACTGACAGTGCTGGCTGTGTGGGGGGAGCACGGGCAGTGCTGGCTGTGTGGTGGGAGCACTGGCAGTGCTGGCTGTGTGGGGGGAGCACTGATAGTGCTGGCTGTGTGGGGAGCACTGACAGTGCTGGCTGTGTGGTGGGAGCACTAACAGTGCTGGCTGTGTGGGGGGAGGACTGACAGTGCTGGCTGTGTGGGGCGAACTCTGACAGTGCTGGCTCTGTGGGGGGAGCACTGACAGTGCTGGCTGTGTGGGGGGAGCACTGGCAGTGCTGGCTGTGTGGGGGGAGCACTGACAGTGCTGGCTGTGTGGGGGAGCACGGGCAGTGCTGGCTGTGTGAGGGGAGCACTGACAGTGCTGGCTGTGTGGGGGAGCACTGACAGTGCTGGCTGTGTGGGGGAGCACTGGCAGTGCTGGCTGTGTGGTGGAGCACTGACAGTGCTGGCTGTGTGGTGGGAGCACTGACAGTGCTAGCTGTGTGAGGGGAGCACTGACAGTGCTGGCTGTGTAGGGAGAGCACTGGCAGTGCTGGCTGTGTGGGGGGAGAACTGACAGTGCTGGTTGTGTGGTGGGAGCACTGACAGTGCTGGCTGTGTGGGGGAGCACTGACAGTGCTGGTTGTGTGGTGGGAGCACTGACAGTGCTGGCTGTGTGGGGGAGCACTGACAGTGCTGGCTGTGTGGGGGGAGCACTGACGGTGCTGGCTGTGTGAGGGGAGCACTGACAGGGCTGGCTGTGTGGGGGGAGCACTGACAGTGCTGGCCGTGTGGTGGGAGCACTGACAGTGCTGGCTGTGTGGGTGGAGAACTGACAGTGCTGGCTCTGTGAGGGGAGCACTGACAGTGCTGGCTGGGTGGGGGGAGCACTGACAGTGCTGGCTGTGTGGGGGGATCACTGACAGTTCTGGCTGTGTGGGGGAGCACTGACAGTGCTGGCTGTGTGGGGGGAGCACTGACAGTGCTGGCTGTGTGGGGGAGCACTGACAGTGCTGGCTGTGTGGTGGGAGCACTGACAGTGCTGGCTGTGTGGGGGAGCACTGACAGTGCTGGCTGTGTGGTGGGAGCTCTGACAGTGCTGGCTGTGTGGTGGGAGCACTGACAGTGCTGGCTGTGTGGGGGAGCTCTGACAGTGCTGGCTGTGTGGGGGAACACTGACAGTGCTGGCTGTGTGGGGAGCACTGACAGTGCTGGCTGTGTGGAGGGAGCACTGACAGTGCTGGCTGTGTGGGGGGAGCACTGACAGTGCTGGCTGTGTGGAGGGAGCACTGACAGTGCTGGCTGTGTGGGGGGAGCACTGACAGTGCTGGCTGTGTGATGGGAGCACTGACAGTGCTGGCTGTGTGGGGGGAGCACTGACAGTGCTGGCTGTGTGGGGAGCACTGACAGTGCTGGCTGTGTGGGGGGAGCACTGACTGTGCTGGCGGTGTGGGGAGCACTGGCATTTCTGGCTGTGTGGTGGGAGCACTGACAGTGCTGGATGTGTGGGGGAGCACTGACAGTGCAGGCTGTTTGGGGGAGCACTGACAGTGCTGGCTGTGTGGGGGGAGCACTGACAGTGCTGGCTGTTTGGGAGAGCACTGACAGTGCTGGCTGTGCGGGGGAGCACTGACAGTGCTGGTTGTGTGGAGGGAGCACTGACAGTGCTGGCTGTGTGGGGGAGCACTGACAGTGCTGGCTGTGTGGTGGGAGGACTGACAGTGCTGGCTGTGTGGGGGGAGCACTGACAGTGTTGGCTGTGTGGGGGAGCACTGACAGTGCTGGCTGTGTGGGGGGAGCACTGACAGTGCTGGCTGTGTGTTGGGAGCACTGACAGTGCTGGCTGTGTGGGGTGAGCACTGACAGTGCTGGCTGTGTGGTGGGAGCACTGACAGTGCTGGCTGTGTGGGGGGGAGCACTGACAGTGCTGGCTGTGGGGGGAGCACTGACAGTGCTGGCTGTGTGCGGGGAGCACTGACAGTGCTGGCTGTGTGGGGAGCACTCACAGTGCTGGCTGTGTGGGTGGAGCACTGACAGTGCTGGCTGTGTGTTGGGAGCACTGACAGTGCTGGCTGTGTGGGGTGAGCACTGACAGTGCTGGCTGTGTGGTGGGAGCACTGAGAGTGCTGGCTGTGTGGGGGGAGCACTGACAGTGCTGGCTGTGGGGGGAGCACTGACAGTGCTGGCTGTGTGCGGGGAGCACTGACAGTGCTGGCTGTGTGGGGAGCACTCACAGTGCTGGCTGTGTGGGTGGAGCACTGGCAGTGCTTGCTGTTTGATGGGAGCACTGGCAATGCTGGCTGTGTGTTGGGAGCACTGGCAGTGCTGGCTGTGTGGGGGGAGCACTGACAGTGCTGGCTGTGTGTTGGGAGCACTGACAGTGCTGGCTGTGTGGGTGGAGCACTGACAGTGCTGGCTGTGTGGGGGAGCACTGACAGTGCTGGCTGTGTGGTGGGAGCACTGACAGTGCTGGCTGTGTGGTGGGAGCACGGGCAGAGCTGGCTGTGTGGTGGGAGCACTGGCAGTGCTGGCTGTGTGGGGGGAGCACTGACAGTGCTGGCTGTGTGGGGAGCACTGACAGTGCTGGCTGTGCGGTGGGAGCACATTTATTTATGTGGTGACTCAGTCCAGGTTCAGGGAGCAGATCAAGATCGCGGGGAAATATCCGGTTGCATCAATTATTAAATTAATGAGAAAATAAAACTGACTGAAACCCCCTCAGCCAATCAGGAGTTCCAACCGCTGACTGACAGTCTCTCAGCCAATCAGGAGCTCCAGCCGCTGACTGACAGTCTCTCAGCCAATCAGGAGCTCCAGCCGCCGACTGGCAGTCTCTCAGCAATCAGGTGCTCCAACCGCTGACTGACAGTCTCTCAGCCTATCAGTATCTCCTGGCGCTGACTGACAGCCTCTCAGCCAATCAGGAGCTGGGTCTGGGCCGTGGGGAACACTGACACTGCTGGCTGTGTGGTGGGGAGCACTGACAGTGCTGGCTGTGTGGTGGGAGCACTGACAGTGCTGGCTGTGTGGGGGAGCACTGACAGTGCTGGCTGTGTGGTAGGAGCACTGACAGTGCTGGCTGTGTGGGGTGAGCACTGACAGTGCTGGCTGTGTGGGGGGAGGACTGACAGTGCTGGCTGTGTGGGGCGAACTCTGACAGTGCTGGCTCTGTGGGGGGAGCACTGACAGTGCTGGCTGTGTGGGGGAGCACTGGCAGTGCTGGCTGTGTGGGGGGAGCACTGACAGTGCTGGCTGTGTGGGGGAGCACGGGCAGTGCTGGCTGTGTGGGGGAGCACTGACAGTGCTGGCTGTGTGGGGGGAGCACTGGCAGTGCTGGCTGTGTGGGGGAGCACTGACAGTGCTGGCTGTGTGGTGGAGCACTGACAGTGCTGGCTGTGTGGTGGGAGCACTGACAGTGCTAGCTGTGTGAGGGGAGCACTGACAGTGCTGGCTGTGTAGGGAGAGCACTGGCAGTGCTGGCTGTGTGGGGGGAGAACTGCCAGTGCTGGTTGTGTGGTGGGAGCACTGACAGTGCTGGCTGTGTGGGGGAGCACTGACAGTGCTGGTTGTGTGGTGGGAGCACTGACAGTGCTGGCTGTGTGGGGGAGCACTGACAGTGCTGGCTGTGTGGGGGAGCACTGACGGTGCTGGCTGTGTGAGGGGAGCACTGACAGTGCTGGCTGTGTGGGGGAGCACTGACAGTGCTGGCCGTGTGGTGGGAGCACTGACAGTGCTGGCTGTGTGGGTGGAGAACTGACAGTGCTGGCTCTGTGGGGGAGCACTGACAGTGCTGGCTGTGTGAGGGGAGCACTGACAGTGCTGGTTGGGTGGGGGGAGCACTGACAGTGCTGGCTGTGTGGGGGGATCACTGACAGTTCTGGCTGTGTGGGGGGAGCACTGACAGTGCTGGCTGTGTGGGGGGAGCACTGACAGTGCTGGCTGTGTGGGGGAGCACTGACAGTGCTGGCTGTGTGGTGGGAGCACTGACAGTGCTGGCTGTGTGGGGGAGCACTGACAGTGCTGGCTGTGTGGTGGGAGCTCTGACAGTGCTGGCTGTGTGGTGGGAGCACTGACAGTGCTGGCTGTGTGGGGGAGCTCTGACAGTGCTGGCTGTGTGGGGGAACACTGACAGTGCTGGCTGTGTGGGGAGCACTGACAGTGCTGGCTGTGTGGAGGGAGCACTGACAGTGCTGGCTGTGTGGGGGGAGCACTGACAGTGCTGGCTGTGTGGAGGGAGCACTGACAGTGCTGGCTGTGTGGGGGGAGCACTGACAGTGCTGGCTGTGTGATGGGAGCACTGACAGTGCTGGCTGTGTGGGGGGAGCACTGACAGTGCTGGCTGTGTGGGGAGCACTGACAGTGCTGGCTGTGTGGTGGAGCACTGACAGTGCTGGCTGTGTGGGGGGAGCACTGACAGTGCTGGCTGTGTGGGGAGCACTGACAGTGCTGGCTGTGTGGGGGGAGCACTGACTGTGCTGGCGGTGTGGGGAGCACTGGCATTTCTGGCTGTGTGGTGGGAGCACTGACAGTGCTGGATGTGTGGGGGAGCACTGACAGTGCAGGCTGTTTGGGGGAGCACTGACAGTGCTGGCTGTGTGGGGGGAGCACTGACAGTGCTGGCTGTTTGGGAGAGCACTGACAGTGCTGGCTGTGCGGGGGAGCACTGACAGTGCTGGTTGTGTGGAGGGAGCACTGACAGTGCTGGCTGTGTGGGGGAGCACTGACAGTGCTGGCTGTGTGGTGGGAGGACTGACAGTGCTGGCTGTGTGGGGGGAGCACTGACAGTGTTGGCTGTGTGGGGGAGCACTGACAGTGCTGGCTGTGTGGGGGGAGCACTGACAGTGCTGGCTGTGTGTTGGGAGCACTGACAGTGCTGGCTGTGTGGGGTGAGCACTGACAGTGCTGGCTGTGTGGTGGGAGCACTGACAGTGCTGGCTGTGTGGGGGGAGCACTGACAGTGCTGGCTGTGGGGGGAGCACTGACAGTGCTGGCTGTGTGCGGGGAGCACTGACAGTGCTGGCTGTGTGGGGAGCACTCACGGTGCTGGCTGTGTGGGTGGAGCACTGGCAGTGCTTGCTGTTTGATGGGAGCACTGGCAATGCTGGCTGTGTGGTGGGAGCACTGGCAGTGCTGGCTGTGTGGGGGGAGCACTGACAGTGCTGGCTGTGTGTTGGGAGCACTGACAGTGCTGGCTGTGTGGGTGGAGCACTGACAGTGCTGGCTGTGTGGGGGGAGCACTGACAGTGCTGGCTGTGTGGTGGGAGCACTGACAGTGCTGGCTGTGTGGTGGGAGCACGGGCAGAGCTGGCTGTGTGGTGGGAGCACTGGCAGTGCTGGCTGTGTGGGGGGAGCACTGACAGTGCTGGCTGTGTGGGGAGCACTGACAGTGCTGGCTGTGCGGTGGGAGCACATTTATTTATGTGGTGACTCAGTCCAGGTTCAGGGAGCAGATCAAGATCGCGGGGAAATATCCGGTTGCATCAATTATTAAATTAATGAGAAAATAAAACTGACTGAAAGCCCCTCAGCCAATCAGGAGTTCCAACCGCTGACTGACAGTCTCTCAGCCAATCAGGAGCTCCAGCCGCTGACTGACAGTCTCTCAGCCAATCAGGAGCTCCAGCCGCCGACTGGCAGTCTCTCAGCAATCAGGTGCTCCAATCGCTGACTGACAGTCTCTCAGCCTATCAGTATCTCCTGGCGCTGACTGACAGCCTCTCAGCCAATCAGGAGCTGGGTCTGGGGCGTGGGGAACACTGACAGTGCTGGCTGTGTGGTGGGGAGCACTGACAGTGCTGGCTGTGTGGTGGGAGCACTGACAGTGCTGGCTGTGTGGGGGGCACTGACAGTGCTGGCTGTGTGGTAGGAGCACTGACAGTGCTGGCTGTTTGGGGGAGCACTGACAGTGATGGCTGTGTGGGAGGAGCACTGACAGTGCTGGCTGTGTGGGGTGAGCACTGACAGTGCTGGCTGTGTGGTGGGAGCACTGACAGTTCTGGCTGTGTGGGGGGAGCACTGACAGTGCTGGCTGTGGGGGGAGCACTGACAGTGCTGGCTGTGTGGTGGGAGCACTGACAGTGCTGTCTGTGTGGGGGGAGCACTGACAGTGCTGGCTGTGGGGGGAGCACTGACAGTGCTGGCTGTGTGCGGGCAGCACTGACAGTGCTGGCTGTGTGGGGAGCCCTCACAGTGCTGGCTGTGTGGGTGGAGCACTGGCAGTGCTTGCTGTTTGATGGGAGCACTGGCAATGCTGGCTGTGTGGTGGGAGCACTGGCAGTGCTGGCTGTGTGGGGGGAGCACTGACAGTGCTGGCTGTGTGTTGGGAGCACTGACAGTGCTGGCTGTGTGGGTGGAGCACTGACAGTGCTGGCTGTGTGGGGGGAGCACTGACAGTGCTGGCTGTGTGGTGGGAGCACTGACAGTGCTGGCTGTGTGGTGGGATCACGGGCAGAGCTGGCTGTGTGGTGGGAGCACTGGCAGTGCTGGCTGTGTGGGGGGAGCACTGACAGTGCTGGCTGTGTGGGGAGCACTGACAGTGCTGGCTGTGCGGTGGGAGCACATTTATTTATGTGGTGACTCAGTCCAGGTTCAGGGAGCAGATCAAGATCGCGGGGAAATATCCGGTTGCATTAATTATTAAATTAATGAGAAAATAAAACTGACTGAAAGCCCCTCAGCCAATCAGGAGTTCCAACCGCTGACTGACAGTCTCTCAGCCAATCAGGAGCTCCAGCCGCTGACTGACAGTCTCTCAGCCAATCAGGAGCTCCAGCCGCCGACTGGCAGTCTCTCAGCAATCAGGTGCTCCAACCGCTGACTGACAGTCTCTCAGCCTATCAGTATCTCCTGGCGCTGACTGACAGCCTCTCAGCCAATCAGGAGCTGGGTCTGGGGCGTGGGGAACACTGACAGTGCTGGCTGTGTGGTGGGGAGCACTGACAGTGCTGGCTGTGTGGTGGGAGCACTGACAGTGCTGGCTGTGTGGGGGAGCACTGACAGTGCTGGCTGTGTGGTAGGAGCACTGACAGTGCTGGCTGTTTGGGGGAGCACTGACAGTGATGGCTGTGTGGGAGGAGCACTGACAGTGCTGGCTGTGTGGGGTGAGCACTGACAGTGCTGGCTGTGTGGTGGGAGCACTGACAGTTCTGGCTGTGTGGGGGGAGCACTGACAGTGCTGGCTGTGGGGGGAGCACTGACAGTGCTGGCTGTGTGCGGGGAGCACTGACAGTGCTGGCTGTGTGGGGGAGCACTGACAGTGCTGGCTGTGTGGGGTGAGCACTGACAGTGCTGGCTGTGTGGGGGGAGAACTGACAGAGCTGGCTGTGTGGGGTGAGCACTGACAGTGCTGGCTGTGTGGGGGAGCACTGACAGTGCTGGCTGTGTGGTGGGAGCACTGGCAGTGCTGGCTGTGTGGGGGGAGCACTGACAGTGCTGGCTGTGTGGGGAGCACTGACAGTGCTGGCTGTGTGGTGGGAGCACTAACAGTGCTGGCTGTGTGGGTGGAGGACTGACAGTGCTGGCTGTGTGGGGCGAACTCGGACAGTGCTGGCTCCGTGGGGTAGCACTGACAGTGCTGGCTGTGTGGGGGAGCACTGGCAGTGCTGGCTGTGTGGGGGGAGCACTGACAGTGCTGGCTGTGTGGGGGAGCACTGACAGTGCTGGCTGTGTGGTGGGAGCACTGACAGTGCTAGCTGTGTGGGTGGAGGACTGACAGTGCTGGCTCTGTGGGGGAGCACTGACAGTGCTGGCTGTGTGAGGGGAGCACTGACAGTGCTGGCTGTGTAGGGGGAGCACTGGCAGTGCTGGCTGTGTGGGGGGATCACTGACAGTGCTGGCTGGGTGGGGGGAGCACTGACAGTGCTGGCTGTGCGGGGGGATCACTGACAGTTCTGGCTGTGTGGGGGGAGCACTGGCAGTGCTGGCTGTGTGGGGGAGCACTGACAGTGCTGGCTGTGTGGGGGAGCACTGACAGTGCTGGCTGTGTGGGGGGAGCACTGACAGTGCTGGCTGTGTGGGGGAGCTCTGACAGTGCTGGCTGTGTGGGGGAACACTGACAGTGCTGGCTGTGTGGGGAGCACTGACAGTGCTGGCTGTGTGGGGGGAGCACTGACAGTGCTGGCTGTGTGGGGGAGCACTGACAGTGCTGGCTGTGTGGTGGGAGCACGGACAGTGCTGGCTGTGTGGTGGGAGCGCTGACAGTGCTGGCTGTGTGGGGGAGCTCAGACAGTGCTGGCTGTGTGGGGGAGCACTGACAGTGCTGGCTGTGTGGGGGAGCACTGACGGTGCTGGCTGTGTGGGAGCACTGACAGTGCTGGCTGTGTGGTGGGAGCACTGACAGTGCTGGCTGTGTGGGGGAGCACTGACAGTGCTGGCTGTGGGGGAGCACTGACAGTGCTGGCTGTGTGGGGGGAACACTGACAGTGCTGGCTGTGTGGGGGAGCACTGACAGTGCTGGCTGTGTGGAGGGAGCACTGACAGTGCTGGCTGTGTGGTGGGAGCACTGACAGTGCTGGCTGTGTGGGGGAGCACTGACAGTGCTGGCTGTGTGGTGGGAGCACTGACAGTGCTGGCTGTGTGGGGGGAGCACTGACAGTGCTGGCTGTGTGGGGAGCACTGACAGTGCTGACTGTGGGGGAGCACTGACAGTGCTGGCTGTGTGGGGTGAGCACTGACAGTGCTGGCTGTGTGGTGGTAGCACTGACAGTGCTGGCTGTGTGGGGGAGCGCTGACAGTGCTGGCTGTGTGGTGGGAGCACTGACAGTGCTGGCTGTGTGGTGGGAGCACTGACAGTGGTGGCTGTGTGGGGGAGCACTCACAGTGCTGGCTGTGTGGGGAGCACTGACAGTGCTGGCTGTGTGGTGGGAACACTGACAGTGCTGACTCTGTGGGGGAGCACTGACAGTGCTGGCTGTGTGGGAGACCACTGACAGTGCTGGCTGTGTGGGGAGCACTGACAGTGCTGGCTGTGTGGGGGGAGCACTGACAGTGCTGGCTCTGTGGCGGAGCACTGACAGTGCTGGCTGTGTGGGGGAGCACTGACTGTGCTGGCTGTGTGGTGGGAGAACTGACAGTGCAGGCTGTGTGGGGGAGCACTGAAAGTGCTGGTTGTGTGGTGGGAGCACTGACAGTGCTGGCTGTGTGGGGGGAGCACTGACAGTGGTGGCTGTGTGGGGGGAGCACTGACAGTGCTGGCTGTGGGGGGAGCACTGACAGTGCTGGCTGTGTGCGGGGAGCACTGACAGTGCTGGCTGTGTGGGGGAGCACTGACAGTGCTGGCTGTGTGGGGTGAGCACTGACAGTGCTGGCTGTGTGGGGGGAGCACTGACAGTGCTGGCTGTGTGGGGTGAGCACTGACAGTGCTGGCTGTGTGGGGGGAGCACTGACAGTGCTGGCTGTGTGGTGGGAGCACTGACAGTGCTGGCTGTGTGGTGGGAGCACGGGCAGTGCTGGCTGTGTGGTGGGAGCACTGGCAGTGCTGGCTGTGTGGGGGGAGCACTGATAGTGCTGGCTGTGTGGGGAGCACTGACAGTGCTGGCTGTGTGGTGGGAGCACTAACAGTGCTGGCTGCGTGGGGGGAGGACTGACAGTGCTGGCTGTGTGGGGCGAACTCTGACAGTGCTGGCTCTGTGGGGGAGCACTGACAGTGCTGGCTGTGTGGGGGAGCACTGGCAGTGCTGGCTGTGTGGGGGGAGCACTGACAGTGCTGGCTGTGTGGGGGAGCACTGACAGTGCTGGCTGTGTGGGGGAGCACTGACAGTGCTGGCTGTGTGGGGGAGCACTGACAGTGCTGGCTGTGTGGTGGAGCACTGACAGTGCTGGCTGGGTGGTGGGAGCACTGACAGTGCTTGCTGTGTGGGTGGAGGACTGACAGTGCTGGCTGTGTGGGGGAGCACTGACAGTGCTAGCTGTGTGAGGGGAGCACTGACAGTGCTGGCTGTGTAGGGAGAGCACTGGCAGTGCTGGCTGTGTGGGGGCAGCACTGACAGTGCTGGTTGTGTGGTGGGAGCACTGACAGTGCTGGCTGTGTGGGGGAGCACTGACAGTGCTGGCTGTGTGGGGGATCACTGACAGTGCTGGCTGTGTGAGGGGAGCACTGACAGTGCTGGCTGTGTGGGGGGAGCACTGACAGTGCTGGCTGTGTGGTGGGAGCACTGACAGTGCTGGCTGTGTGGGGGGAGCCCTGACAGTGCTGGCTGTGTGGTGGGAGCACTGACAGTGCTAGCTGTGTGGGTGGAGGACTGACAGTGCTGGCTCTGTGGGGGAGCACTGACAGTGCTGGCTGTGTGAGGGGAGCACTGACAGTGCTGGCTGGGTGGGGGGAGCACTGACAGTGCTGGCTGTGTGGGGGGATCACTGACAGTTCTGGCTGTGTGGGGGGAGCACTGGCAGTGCTGGCTGTGTGGGGAGAGCACTGACAGTGCTGGCTGTGTGGGGAGCACTGACAGTGCTGGCTGTGTGGTGGGAGCACTGACAGTGCTGGCTGTGTGGTGGGAGCACTGACAGTGCTGGCTGTGTGGGGGAGCTCTGACAGTGCTGGCTGTGTGGGGGAGCACTGACAGTGCTGGCTGTGTGGGGAGCACTGACAGTGCTGGCTGTGTGGGGGGAACACTGACAGTGCTGGCTGTGTGGGGGAGCACTGACAGTGCTGGCTGTGTGGAGGGAGCACTGACAGTGCTAGCTGTGTGGTGGGAGCACTGACAGTGCTGGCTGTGTGGTGGGAGCACTGACAGTGCTGGCTGTGTGGGGGGAGAACTGACAGTGCCGGCTGTGTGGGGAGCACTGACAGTGCTGGCTGTGTGGTGGAGCACTGACAGTGCTGGCTGTGTGGGGGGAGCACTGACATTGCTGGCTGTGGGGGAGCACTGACAGTGCTGGCTGTGTGGGGGGAGCACTGACAGTGCTGGCTGTGTGGGGAGCACTGACAGTGCTGGCTGTGTGGGGGGAGCACTGACTGTGCTGGCGGTGTGGTGGGAGCACTGGCATTGCTGGCTGTGTGGTAGGAGCACTGACAGTGCTGGATGTGTGGGGGAGCACTGACAGTGCAGGCTGTTTGGGGAGCACTGACAGTGCTGGCTGTGTGGGGGGAGGACTGACAGTGCTGGCTGTGTGGGGGAGCACTGACAGTGCTGGCTGTGCGGGGGAGCACTGACAGTGCTGGTTGTGTGGAGGGAGCACTGACAGTGCTGGCTGTGTGGGGGAGCACTGACAGTGCTGGCTGTGTGGTGGGAGGACTGACAGTGCTGGCTGTGTGGGGGGAGCACTGACAGTGCTGGCTGTGTGGGGGAGCACTGACAGTGCTGGCTGTGTGGGGGAGCACTGACAGTGCTGGCTGTGGGGGGAGCACTGACAGTGCTGGCTGTGTGCGGGGAGCACTGACAGTGCTGGCTGTGTGGGGAGCACTCACAGTGCTGGATGTGTGGGTGGAGCACTGGTAGTGCTTGCTGTGTGATGGGAGCACTGGCAATGCTGGCTGTGTGGTGGGAGCACTGGCAGTGGTGGCTGTGTGGGGGAGCACTGACAGTGCTGGCTGTGTGTTGGGAGCACTGACAGTGCTGGCTGTGTGGGGTGAGCACTGACAGTGCTGGCTGTGTGGGGGGTGCACTGACAGTGCTGGCTGTGTGGGTGGAGCACTGACAGTGCTGGCTGTGTGGGGGAGCACTGACAGTGCTGGCTGAGTGGTGGGAGCACTGACAGTGCTGGCTGTGTGGTGGGAGCACGGGCAGAGCTGGCTGTGTGGTGGGAGCACTGGCAGTGCTGGCTGTGTGGGGGGAGCACTGACAGTGCTGGCTGTGTGGGGAGCACTGACAGTGCTGGCTGTGCGGTGGGAGCACATTTATTTATGTGGTGACTCAGTCCAGGTTCAGGGAGCAGATCAAGATCGCGGTGAAATATCCGATTGCATCAATTATTAAATTAATGAGAAAATAAAACTGACTGAAAGCCACTCAGCCAATCAGGAGTTCCAACCGCTGACTGACAGTCTCTCAGCCAATCAGGAGCTCCAGCCGCTGACTGACAGTCTCTCAGCCAATCAGGAGCTCCAGCCGCCGACTGGCAGTCTCTCAGCAATCAGGAGCTCCAACCGCTGACTGACAGTCTCTCAGCCTATCAGTATCTCCTGGCGCTGACTGACAGCCTCTCAGCCAATGAGGAGCTGGGTCTGGGGCGTGGGGAACACTGACAGTGCTGGCTGTGTGGTGGGGAGCACTGACAGTGCTGGCTGTGTGGTGGGAGCACTGACAGTGCTGGCTGTGTGGGGGAGCACTGACAGTGCTGGCTGTGTGGTAGGAGCACTGACAGTGCTGGCTGTTTGGGGGAGCACTGACAGTGCTGGCTGTGTGGGGGGAGCACTGACAGTGCTGGCTGTGTGGGGTGAGCACTGACAGTGCTGGCTGTGTGGTGGGAGCACTGACAGTGCTGGCTGTGTGGGGGGAACACTGACAGTGCTGGCTGTGGGGGGAGCACTGACAGTGCTGGCTGTGTGCGGGGAGCACTGACAGTGCTGGCTGTGTGGGGGAGCACTGACAGTGCTGGCTGTGTGGGGTGAGCACTGACAGTGCTGGCTGTGTGGGGGAGCACTGACAGTGCTGGCTGTGTGGTGGGAGCACTGGCAGTGCTGGCTGTGTGGGGGGAGCACTGACAGTGCTGGCTGTGTGGGGAGCACTGACAGTGCTGGCTGTGTGGTGGGAGCACTAACAGTGCTGGCTGTGTGGGGGGAGGACTGACAGTGCTGGCTGTGTGGGGCGAACTCTGACAGTGCTGGCTGTGTGGGGGGAGCACTGGCAGTGCTGGCTGTGTGGGGGGAGCACTGACAGTGCTGGCTGTGTGGGGGAGCACTGACAGTGCTGGCTTTCTGATGGGAGCACTGACAGTGCTGGCTGTGTGGTGGAGCACTGACAGTGCTGGCTGTGTGGTGGGAGCACTGACAGTGCTAGCTGTGTGGGTGGAGGACTGACAGTGCTGGCTCTGTGGGGGAGCACTGACAGTGCTGGCTGTGTGTGGGGAGCACTGACAGTGCTGGCTGTGTAGGGGGAGCACTGGCAGTGCTGGCTGTGTGGGGGGAGCACTGACAGTGCTGGCTGGGTGGGGGGTGCACTGACAGTGCTGGCTGTGTGGGGGGATCACTGACAGTTCTGGCTGTGTGGGGGAGCACTGGCAGTGCTGGCTGTGTGGGGGGAGCACTGACAGTGCTGGCTGTGTGGGGGAGCACTGACAGTGCTGGCTGTGTGGTGGGAGCACTGACAGTGCTGGCTGTGTGGTGGGAGCGCTGACAGAGCTGGCTGTGTGGGGGAGCTCTGACAGTGCTGGCTGTGTGGGGGAGCACTGACAGTGCTGGCTGTGTGGGGGAGCACTGACGGTGCTGGCTGTGTGGGGAGCACTGACAGTGCTGGCTGTGTGGTGGGAGCACTGACAGTGCTGGCTGTGTGGGGGAGCACTGACAGTGCTGGCTGTGGGGGGAGCACTGACAGTGCTGGCTGTGTGGTGGGAACACTGACAGTGCTGGCTGTGTGGGGGTAGCACTGACAGTGCTGGCTGTGTGGAGGGAGCACTGACAGTGCTGGCTGTGTGGTGGGAGCACTGACAGTGCTGGCTGTGTGGGGGAGCACTGACAGTGCTGGCTGTGTGGTGGGAGCACTGACAGTGCTGGCTGTGTGGGGGGAGCACTGACAGTGCTGGCTGTGTGGGGAGCACTGACAGTGCTGACTGTGGGGGAGCACTGACAGTGCTGGCTGTGTGGGGGGAGCACTGATAGTGCTGGCTGTGTGGGGAGCACTGACAGTGCTGGCTGTGTGGGGGAGCACTGACTGTGCTGGCGGTGTGGTGGGAGCACTGGCATTGCTGGCTGTGTGGGGGAACACTGACAGTGCTGGCTATGTGGTGGGAGCACTGACAGTGCTGGATGTGTGGGGGAGCACTGACAGTGCTGGCTATGTGTGGGGGAGCACTGACAGTGCTGGCTGTGTGGGGGGAGCCCTGTCAGTGCTGGCTGTGTGGTGGGAGCACTGACAGTGCTCGCTGTGTGGGGAAGCACTGACAGTGCTGGCTGTGTGGGGGAGCACTGACAGTGCTGGCTGTGTGGGGGAGCACTGACAGTGCTGGCTGTGTGTTGGGAGCACTGACAGTGCTGGCTGTGTTGGGGGAGCACTGACAGTGATGGCTGTGTCGGTGGAGCACTGACAGTGCTGGCTGTGTGGTGGGAGCACTGACATTGCTGGCTGTTGTGACGAGGCACTGGCAGTGATGGCTGTGTGGGTGGAGCACTGACAGTGCTGGCTGTGTGGGGGGAGCACTGACAGTGCTGGCTGTGTGGGGGAGCACTGACAGTGATGGCTGTGTCGGTGGAGTACAGGCAGTGCTGGCTGTGGGATGGCTCTGAACTGACATAAACTGTCCATTGTGAACTGACATAAAATGGCCACCGTGAACTGACATAAAATGGCTGCCGTGAACTGACATAAAATGGCCAACGTGAACGGACATAACATGGCCACCGTGAACTGACATAAAATGGCCATTGCGAGCTGACATAAAATGCCCCCCTTCAACCAATATAAAATGACCACCGAGAACTGACATAAAATGGCTGCCATGAACTGACATTAAATGGTCACCGCGAATGGACATAAAATGGCTGCCGTGAGCTAACATAAAATAGCCACCGTGACCTGACATAAAATGGCCACCGTGAACTGACATACAATGGCCACCGTGAACTGACATAAAATGGCCACCGTGAACTGACATAAAATGGCCATTGCGAGCTGACATAAAACGGCCCCCGTGAACGGACATACATGGCCACCGTGAACTGACATAAAATGGCCATTGCGAGCTGACATAAAACGGCCCCCTTCAACCGACATAAAATGACCACCATGAACTGACATAAAATGGCCACCGTGTACTGACATAAAATGGCCCCTTCGACTGAATAAAATGGCCCCTGTGAACTGACATAAAATGGCTACCGTGAACTGAGATAAAATGGCCACCATGAACTGACATTAAATGGCCCCCGTGAACTGACATAAAATGGCCACCGTGAACTGACATAAAATGGCCCCCGTGAACCGACATGAACTGGCCACCGCAACTGAGATAAAATGGCCATTGCAAACTGACATAACATGGCCATTGTGAACTGACATACAATGGCCATTGTGAACTGACATACAGTGGCCATTGTGAACTGACATAAAATGGCCACCATGAACTGACATAAAATGGCCATTGTGAACTGACATAAAATGGCCATTGCGAACTGACATACAATGGCCATTGAGAACTGACATACAATGGCCACCATGAACTGACATAAAATGTCCACTGTGAACTGACATACAATGGCCATTGTGAACTGACATACAATGGCCACCTTGAACTGACATAAAATGGCCATTGTGAACAGACATAAAATGACCACCGTGAACTGACATACAATCGCCACCGTGAACTGACATAAAATGTCCACTGTGAACTGACATACAATGGCCACCGTGAACTGACATAAAATGACCATTGTGAACAGACATAAAATGGCCACCGTGTACTGACATAAAATGGACCCCGTGAACTGACATAAAATGGCATTGTGAACAGATATACAATGGCCACCGTGAACTGACATAAAACGGCCATTGTGAACAGACATGAAATGGCCACTGTGAACTGATATACAATGGCTGCCGTGAACTGGCATAAAATGGTCACTGTGAACTGACATAAAACAGCCCCCGTGAACTGACATAAACTGTCCATTGTGAACTGACATACAATGACCCCCTTGAACTGACATAAAATGGCCATTGTGAGCAGACATAAAATGGCCATTGTGAACTGACATAAAATGGCCATTGCGACCTGACATAAAAAGGCCCCCGTGAACTGATATAAACTGTCCATTCTGAACTGACATACAATGGCCACAAATGAACTGACATAAAATGGCCCCCGTGAACTGACATAAAATGGCCCCCGTGAACTGACATAAAATGGGCACCGTGAACTGACATAAAATGTCCCCCGTGAACCGACATGAACTGGCCACCGCAACTGAGATAAAATGGCCATTGCAAACTGACATAAAATGGCCATTGTGAACTGACATACAATGGCCACCGCGAACTGAGATAAAATGGCCATTGCAAACTGACATAAAATGGCCATTGTGAACTGACATACAGTGGCCACTGTGAACTGACATAAAATGGCTGCCGTGAACTGATATACAATGGCCCCCGTGAACTGATATAAAATGTCCATCGTGAACTGACATGAAACGGCCCCGTGAACTGACATAAAATGGCCGCCATGAGCTAACATAAAATAGCCACCGTGACCTGACATAAAATGGCTGCCATGAACTGACATACAATGGCCACCGTGAACTGACATAAAATGGCCATTGCAAGCAGACATAAAATGGCCCCCGTCAACCGGCATAAAATGACCACCGTGAACCGACATAAAATGGCCACCGTGTACTGACATAAAATGGCCCCCATCGACTGAATAAAATGGCCCCCGTGAACTGACAAAAATGGCCACTGTGAACTGAGATAAAATGGCCACCGTGAACTGACATATAATGGGCACCATGAACTGACATAAAATGGCCCCCGTGAACTGACATAAAATGGCCACCGTGAACTGACATAAAATGGCCCCCGTGAACCGACATGAACTGGCCACTGCAACTGAGATAAAATGGCCATTGCAGACTGACATAAAATGGCCATTGTGAACTGACATGCAATGGCCATTGTAAACTGACATACAATGGCCATTGTGAACTGACATGCAATGGCCATTGTGAACTGACATACAATGGCCACCATGAACTGACATAAAATGGCCCCCGTGAACTGACATAAAATGGCCACCGTGAACTGACATAAAATGGCCCCCGTGAACCGACATGTACTGGCCACCGCAACTGAGATAAAATGGCCATTGCAAACTGACATAAAATGGCCATTGTAAACTGACATACAATGGCCACCGTGAACTGACACAAAATAGCGATTGTGAACTGACATACAATGGCCATTGTGAACTGACATATAAATGGCCACCATGGACTGACATAAAATGGCCCCCGTGAACTGACATAAAATGGCCACCGTGAACTGACATAAAATGGCCCCCGTGAACCGACATATACTGGCCACCGCAACTGAGATAAAATGGCCATTGCGACCGGACCTAAAAAGGCCCCCGTGAACTGATATAAAATGTCCATCGTGAACTGACATAAAATGGCCCCGTGAACTGACATAAAATGGCCGCCATGAGCTAACATAAAATAGCCACCGTGACCTGACATAAAATTGCCGCCATGAACCGACATAAAATGACCACCGTGAACTGACATAAAATGGCCACCGTAAACTGACATAAAATGGCCCCCATTGACTGAATAAAATGGCCTCCTTGAACTGACATAAAATGGCCACCGTGAACTGACATAAAATGGCCTCCGTGAACCGACATGAACTGGCCACCGCAACTGAGATAAAATGGCCATTGCAAACTGACATAAACTGGCCATTGTGAACTGACATACAATGGCCATTGTGAACTGACATGCAATGGCCACCGTGAACTGACACAAAATGGCCACCGTCAACTGATAAAAAATGGCCATTGCACACTGACATAAAATGGCCATTGTGAACTGACATAAAATGGCCATTGTGAACTGACATACAATGGCCACCATGATCTGACATAAAATGGCCATTGTGAACTGACATAAAATGGCCATTGTGAACTGACTCACAATGGCCACCGTGAACTGACATAAAATGGCCATTGTGAACTGACATAAAATGGCCATTGTGAACTGTCTTAAAATGGACCCCGTGAACTGACATAAAATGGCCACCGTCAACTGAAGAAAAATGGTCATGGCAAACTGACATAAAATGGCCATTGTGAACTGACATACAATGGCCACCATGAACTGACATAAAATGGCCATTGTGAACTGACATAAAATGGCCATTGCGACCTGACATAAAAAGGCCCCCGTGAACTGACATAAAATGGCCACTTTGAACTGAGATAAAATGGCCACCGTCAACTGAAATAAAATGGCCATTGTGAACTGACATACAATAGCCACCATGAACTGACATAAAATGCCCCCCGTGAACTGACATAAAATGGCCACCGTGAACTGACATAAAATGGCCCCCGTGAACCGACATGAACTGGCCACCACAACTGAGATAAAATGGCCATTGCAAACTGACATAAAATGGCCATTGTGAACGGACATACAATGGCCACCGTGAACTGACATAAAATGGCCATTGCAAACTGACATAAAATGGCCATTGTGAACGGACATACAATGGCCACCGTGAACTGACATAAAATGGCCATTGCAAATTGACATAAAATGGCCATTGTGAGCTGACATACAATGGCCAACGTGAACTGACATAAAATGGTCATTGTGAACTGACATAAAATGGCCATTGTGAACTGACATACAGTGGACACCGTGAACTGACATAAAATGGCTGCCGTGAACTGACATACAATGGCCGCCGTGAACTGACATAAAATGGCCATTGCGAGCAGACATAAAAAGGCCCCCGTCAACCGACATAAAATGACCACCGTGAACTGACATAAAATGGCCACCGTGTACTGACATAAAATGGCACCCATCGACTGAATAAAATGGCCCCCGTGAACTGACATAAAATGGCCACTGTGAACTGAGATAAAATGGCCACCGTGAACTGACATAAAATGGCCATTGTGAACTGACATACAATAGCCACCATGAACTGACATAAATGGCCCCCGTGAACTGATATAAAATGGCCACCGTGAACTGACATAAAATGGTCCCCGTGAACCGACATGAACTGGCCACCGCAACTGAGATAAAATGGCCATTGCAAACCGACACAAAATGGCCATTGTGAACTGACATGCAATGGCCATTGTAAACTGACATACAATGGCCACCGTGAACTGACACAAAATGGCCCCCATGAACTGACATAAAATCCCACCGTGAACTGACATAAAATGGCCCCCGTGAACCGACATGAACTGGCCACCGCAACTGAGATAAAATGGCCATTGCAAACTGACATAAAATGGCCATTGTGAACTGACAAAAAATGTCCATTGCAAATTGACATAAAATGGCCATTGTGAACTGACATACAATGGCCACCGTGAACTGACATAAAATGGCCATTGTGAACAGACATAAAATGGGCATTGTGAACTGACATAAAATGGCCATTGTGAACTGACATAAAATGGCCACTGTGAACTGACATAAAATGGCCAATGTGAACTGACATACAATGGCCCCCGTGAACTGACATAAAATGGCCAATGTGAACTGACATAAAATGGCCATTGTGAACTGACATAAATGGCCAATGTGAACTGACATACAATGGCTACCGTGAAGTGACATAAAATGGCCATTCTGAACTGACATACAATGGCCATTGCGTCCTGACACAAAATGGCCCCCGTGAACTGACATTAACTGTCCCTTGTGAACTGACACAAAATGGCCATTGCGACCTGACATGAACTGTCCATTGTTAACTGACATAAAATGGCTATTGTGAACTGACATAAAATGGCTCCCGTGAACAGACATAAAATGGCCACCGTGAACTGACATACAATGGCCATTGTGAACTGACACACTAATGGCCGACTGCTGGTTGTGGATTTTGTTTTGGCAGAGTCCCAGAGAGAGACGGAGAGACGAAGAGACCGAGAGAGATGGAGAGGGAAGAACAGCCTCCCCCCACCGAGAGAGATGGAGAAGGGGAACCCCCTCCTCCACCGAGAGAGATGGAGAAGAGGACCCCCCCCCCCCCACCGAGCGAGATGGAGAAGGGGTAACTCCCCCCCACAGAGAGAGATGGAGTTGGTGGAACCCCCCTCCTCCCCCACCGAGAGATATGGAGAAGGAGACCCCCCCCCCACAAAGCGAGATGGAGAAGGGGGAACCCCCCCACCGAGAGAGAGATGGAGAGGGTGGAACCCCCCCCCCCCCACCGGGAGAGATGAGAGGGGGGAAATCCCCCTCCATCGAGAGAGATGGTGAGGGTGGACCCCCTCTCCCCCGCCGAGAGAGATAGAGAGGGGGTCCCCCCCACCGAGAGAGATGGAGAGGGGGGAGCCCTGCCCCCACCGAGAGAGATGGAGAGGGGAGAACTCCCCCTCCACCGAGAGAGATGGAGAGGGTGGACCCCCCACCCCGCTGAGAGAGAAGGAGAGGGCGCCCCCCCCCACCACCGAGAGAGATGGAGAGGGGGGACCCCCCACCGAGAGAGATGGAGAGGGGGGACTCCCCCGGCGAGAGAGATGGAGAGGGGGACCCCCCCACCGAGAGAGATGGAGAGGCGGGGACACCCACACCCACCGAGAGAGATGGAGAGGGGGGAACTCCCCCTCCACCGAGAGAGATGGAGAGGGTGGACCCCCCCCCCCCCGCCGAGAGAGATGGAGAGGGGGTCCCCCCTCCACCGAGAGAGATGGAGAGGGGGGAACTTTGCCCCCACCGAGAGAGATTGAGAGAGGGGAGCCCTGCCCCCACCGAGAGAGATGGAGAGGGGAGAACTCCCCCTCCACCGAGAGAGATGGAGAGGGTGGACCCCCCCGCCCCCCCGCTGAGAGAGAAGGAGAGCGCGACCCCCCCCCACCACCGAGAGAGATGGAGAGGGGGGACCCCCCCACCGAGAGAGATGGAGAGGGGGGACTCCCCCAGCGAGAGAGATGGAGAGGGGGACCCCCCACCGAGAGAGATGGAGAGGCGGGAACCCCCACACCCACCGAGAGAGATGGAGAGGAGGGAACTCCCCCTCCACCGAGAGAGATGGAGAGGGTGGACCCCCCCCCCCCCCGCCGAGAGAGATGGAGAGGGGGTCCTCCCTCCACCGAGAGAGATGGAGAGGGGGGAACTTTGCCCCCACCGAGAGAGATGGAGAGGGGGGACACCACCAAAGAGAGAGATGGAGAGGGGGGACTCCCCCACCGAGAGAGATGGAGAGGCGGGAACACCCCACACACCGAGAGAGATGGAGAGGGGGGACCCTTCCCCCCCCACCCACCCCCACCGAGACGGAGAGGAAAACTGCAGGGGATGGGCACAATGGAAATGTGGAGCTTGTTCAAAGAACAGCTAATGCGTGTCCTTGATAAGTATGTACCTGTCAGGAAGGGAGGAAGTGGTCGAGCAAGGGAACCGTGGTTTACTAAGGCAGTTGAAACACTTGTCTAGAGGAAGAAGGAAGGAGGCTTATGTAAAGATGAGACATGAAGGTTCAGTGGGGGCGCTCGAGAGTTACAAGTTAGCTAGGAAGGACCTAAAGAGGGAGCTAAGAAGAGCCAGAAGGGGACATGAGAAGTCTTTGGATGGTAGGATCAAGGATAACCCTAAAGCTTTCTACAGATATGTCAGGAATAAAAGAATGACTAGGGTAAGAGTAGGGCCAGTCAAGGACAGGAGTGGGAAGTTGTGCTTGGAGTCCGTGGAGATAGGAGAGGTGCTATACGAATATTTTTCATCACTATTCACACAGGAAAAAGACAATGTTGACGAGGAGAATACTGAGATTCAGGCTACTCGACTAGAAGGACTTGAGGTTCACAAGGAGGAGGTGTTAGCAATTCTGGAAAGGGTGAAAATAGACAAGTCCCCTGGGCCGGATGGGATTTATCCTAGGATTCTCTGGCAAATGTTGTCCCCTTGTTCAAGAAGGGGAGTAGAGACAACCCCGGTAAATATAGACCAGTGAGCCTTACTTCTGTTGTGGGCAAAATCTTGGAAAGGTTTTTAAGAGATAGGGTGTATAATCATCTGGAAAGGAATAATTTGATTAGACATAGTCAACACGGTTTTGTGAAGGGTCGGTTGTGCCTCACAAACCATATAGAGTTCTTTGAGAAGGTGAGAAACAGGGGGATGAGGGTAAAGCAGTTGATGTGGTGTATATGGATTTCAGTAACGCGTTTGACAAGGTTCCCCACGGTAGGCTACTGCAGAAAATACGGAAGCATGGGATTCAGGAAGATTTAGCAGTTTGGATCAGAAATTGGCTAGCTGGAAGAAGACAACGGGTGGTGGTTGATGGGAAGTGTTCAGACTGGAGTCCAGTTACTAGTGGTGTACCACAAGGATCTGTATTGGGGCCACTGCTGTTTGTCATTTTTATAAATGACCTGGAGGAGGGCGCAGAAGGATGGGTGAGTAAATTTGCAGCTGACACTAAAGTCGGTGGAGTTGTGGACAGTGCGGAAGGATGTTACAAGTTACAGAGGGACATAGATAAGCTGCAGCGCTGGGCTGAGAGGTGGCAAATGGAGTTTAATGAAGAAAAATGTGAGGTGATTCATTTAGGAAGGAATAACAGGAAGACAGCGTACTGGGCTAATGGTAAGATTCTTGGCAGTGTGGATGAGCAGAGAGATCTCGGTGTCCATGTACATAGATCCCTGAAAGTTGCCATTCAGGTTGAGAGGGTTGTTAAGAAGGTGTACGGTGTGTTATCTTTTATTGGTAGAGTGTCTGAATTTCGGAGCCATGAGGTCATGTTGCAGCTGTACAAAACTCTGGTGCGGCCGCATTTGGAGTATTGCGTGCAATTCTGGTCGCCGCATTATAGGAAGGATGTGGAAGCATTGGAAAGGGTGCAGAGGAGATTTACCAGAATGTTGCCTGGTTATGGAGGGAAGATCTTATGAGGAAAGGCTGAGGGACTTGAGGCTGTTTTCGTTAGAGAGAAGAAAGTTAAGAGGTGACTTAATTGAGGCATACAAGATGATCAGAGGATTGGATAGGGTGGACAGTGAGAGCCTTTTTCCTCGGATGGTGATGTCTAGCACGAGGGGACATAGCTTTAAATTGAGGGGAGATAGATATAAGACAGATGTCAGAGGTAGGTTCTTTACTCAGAGAGTAGTAAGGGCGTGGAATGCTCTGCCTGCAACAGTAGTGGACTCGCCAACACTAAGGGCATTCAAATGGTCATTGGATAGACATATGGACGATAAGGGAATAGTGTAGATGGGCTTCAGAGTGGTTTCACAGGTCGGCGCAACATCGAGGGCCGAAGGGCCTGTACTGCGTTGTAATGTTCTATGAGAGAGATGGAGAGGGGGGAACAGCCACCTCCCCACCGAGAGTGATGGAGACGGGGGGCCCCCCACCGAGAGAGATGGAGAGGGGGGACCCCCCCACCGAGAGGGATGGAGAGGGGGGAACCCCCACCCCACCGAGAGAGATGGAGTGGGGGAACCCCCCCCCCCCCCACCGAGAGAGATGGAGTGGGGAAACCCCCCCCCCACCACCGAGAGAGATGGAGGGGGGGAATCCCCCCACACCGAGAGAGATGGAGAGGGCGAATCCCCCCACACCGAGAGAGATGGAGGGGTAAATCCCCCCCCCACCGAGAGTTGTGGAGTGGGGGGAACCCCCCCCCCACCGAGAGGGATGGAGAGGGGGGACCCCCCACCGAGAGGGATGGAGAGGGGGGAACCCCCACCCCACCGAGAGAGATGGAGTGGGGGAACCCCCCCCCCCCAACGAGAGAGATGGAGAGGGGAAACCCCCCCCCCCCACCACCGAGAGTGATGGAGGGGGGAATCCCCCCACACCGAGAGAGATGGAGGGGGGGAATCCCCCCACACCGAGAGAGATGGAGAGGGCGAATCCCCCCACACCGAGAGAGATGGAGGGGGGGAATCCCCCACACCGAGAGAGATGGAGAGGGCGCATCCCCCCACACCGAGAGAGATGGAGGGGGGAATCCCCCCCACCGAGAGTTGTGGAGTGGGGGGAACCCCCCCCCACCGAGAGGGATGGAGAGGGGGAACCCCCCCCAAAATCCACTGAAAGAACACGGCTGAAACCGATGGAGGGAGAAAAGAAAGGGGGGGGTAAGGGGGTAAACAAGGAGCAGGGGGTCACACACCAGGTCGGCCCAGAAGGGCATCACGGAGGGTCTGCGGGGGAGAGAGGGGAAGGGTTAGGGAAAGGGGGGTTGGGGGGTTGGGGGTGGGCAGACACGCCGAACTGAACGGCAACAGTTTGTAACGATAGAAACGTAAGAGAACGCCTTTTCACTCTCTGAGAAATGTAAACAAGCCGCAATGCACAGAATTGTGGAAATGGCAATAAAAATATTTTTTCAATAAATTCAGAGCCCAGTTCAGTTTTTCCAATTCAGGGGCAACTTAGTGTGGCCAGTCCACCTGCCCTGCACATCTTTGGGTTGTGGGGGTGAAACCCAGGCAGTCACGGGGAGAATGTGCAAACTCCACACGGACAGTGACCCAGAGCCGGGACTGAACAGTGGTTAGCACTGCTGCCTCACAGCTACAGGGTCCCAGGTTCGATTCCCGGCTTGGGTCACTGTCTGTGCGGAGTCTGGACGTCCTCCCCGTGTCTGCGTGGGTTTTGTCCGGGTGCTCCGGTTTCCTCCCACCGCCCAAAGACGTGCAGGTTAGGTGGGTTGGCGGTGATCAATCCAAATTGCCCACAGTATCTAAAGATGTTCAGGTTAGGTGGGGTGACAGCGACGGGATAGGGGAGTGGGCCCAGGTATGGCGCTCTCTTCAGGGTTCACACTGTCTCTGTCATTATTGTTTACACCTACAATGCTGCCATACTTTCTATCAAACTTTCTATCTCATTATCTTCAATCAGTACTAAACAAAGTGAAACTGAGACACACAGATACACACACACACACACACACACACACACAGGCATACACACACACAGGCACACACACATGCACACACACAGGCACACACACACACGCACACACACACACAGGCACACACACAGGCACACACACACACAGACACACACAGACACACAGTCACACACTGCAATGAAGTTACTGAGAAAAGTCCCTAGTCTCCAAACTCTGGCGCCTGTTCGGGTACACTGAGGGAGAATACATGATGTCCAATTCACCAAACAGCACGTCCTTCGGGACGTCAGGGGGGAAACCGGAGCACCCGGGAGAAACCCACGCGGACAAGCGGAGAACGTGCAGACTCCGCACAGACTGCGACCCAAGCCGGGATTCGAACCTGGGGCGCTGGAGCTGTGAGGCCGCAGTGCTACCCACTGTGCTACCGTGTAACTTCCAGTGCCGCGTAAAGAATGCCACACATAACCCCCCCCCCCCCTCAACACACACACATGTGTACAGAAAAACAGATACTCAAACTCAGACAGACTGGGTCAATACATCTTTCAAATGGAGAGAGATCCATTCTCCACCTTTAACTTGGAGAGGTGTATCTGGCCTGTGTGTGACCCAAGACACACACTGACTCTGAACATCCTCACAGCAGCTTGGGGACAGATATTTCTAAAGCACTTTTCATAACCTTTGTGTATCACAAACTGTTTCACAGGCAATGGAGCCCTTTTGAAAGGTGGGAATTTAGGAAATGGACCAGCTAATTTCAGAGAGATAGACAGAAACAGGATGAGATTGTGCTGTACATGTTTCGCAGCTGACACTGAGACACACACGAGATGTACAATATCAATTATTATTCTGAAGCATGTGATTAAATCAGCCCTGAGACTGAATTCCAGTGTTTCAGAGTAA
This sequence comes from Scyliorhinus torazame, assembly GCF_047496885.1. Lineage (NCBI taxonomy): Eukaryota > Metazoa > Chordata > Chondrichthyes > Carcharhiniformes > Scyliorhinidae > Scyliorhinus > Scyliorhinus torazame. Next base: position 49,658,397 of record NC_092711.1, on the reverse strand, counting down.
AGCTCCATCTACACTGCCCATCAAACACTCACAACACAAATACTGTCTGGGCTTAAACACAGAGTCAAAATCCCTCTGTCCTGTCCAAGGAATTTTTCATTGCAGATAGTTTTTTTTATTTTTTGGAAAAGCAGAACTTAAATTGCACCGAATCCCAGGGTGGACTCTTGTTTATTTCAGCCCTTCACATTCAAACGTGAAGTTTAAGCTCCGATTACAGGTGTCTGCTTGTCTCTGTCTGTATATTCAATGTTCCTGTAGCTTATTCACTTGTCTGAAGTATTTGAATAATAGGCCTTGGTTAATCAATCCTTTCTCACAGCACATGGAAGTTGTGAATCTTAAAGGCTCTCAGTCTAATGTAGTTAAAAAACAACTGCTTCCTTTGATCCTCAATCCATTTCCCAACCCTAAATAGATCTCACACATTTCCATAATGCATGAATATCTCCATCAAAACTTCTAATCAGTTCCCCATACACTTGTTAAACTTGCCTGTGTGAAGTAAATTCCACTGACAGATTCCGAAAGCTGCACAGAAAAATGACTGGGTATTTTAAACTTTGAAACGGAACTATTTTAACTTGTCCATCAGTCCTATTAAACAGAAATGTTGTCCCTGTGGGCTGACAGTCTCTCAGCAAGATTGAAACATTGAGGGACCCCACGTACCGCATTTGACAACATTTGTGGCACTTCCACAATCTACGATACATTGCTGTCTGTATTGTGTGAATCCAGCTGTGAAATATCTGTCCAGTTTAAACTTCCACTGTTTCCGCCTTCTCATCATTTATAAAGATCACGGTTTGATCACCCCTCTGTCTGAGGTGGGAGCGTGACCATCCAGGGCTGCAGGCCCAGCCTCCTGTCCCCCCCCACCCCTCTGCCTGAGGTGGGAGTGGGACCATCCAGGGCTGCAGGCCCAGCCTCCTGTCCTCCCACCCCTCTGCCTGAGGTGGGAGTGGGACCATCCAGGGCTGCAGGCCCAGCCTCCTGTCCCTCCCACCCCTCTGCCTGAGGTGGGAGTGGGACCATCCAGGGCTGCAGGCCCAGCCTCCTGTCCTCCCACCCCTCTGCCTGAGGTGGGAGTGGGACCATCCAGGGCTGCAGGCCCAGCCTCCTGTCCCTCCCACCCCTCTGCCTGAGGTGGGAGTGGGACCATCCAGGGCTGCAGGCCCGGCCTCCTGTCCTCCCACCCCTCTGCCTGAGGTGGGAGTGGGACCATCCAGGGCTGCAGGCCCAGCATCCTGTCCTCCCACCCCTCTGCCTGAGGTGGGAGTGGGACCATCCAGGGCTGCAGGCCCGGCCTCCTGTCCTCCCACCCCTCTGCCTGAGGTGGGACTGGGACCATCCAGGGCTGCAGGCCCAGCCTCCTGTCCTCCCACCCCTCTGCCTGAGGTGGGAGCGGGACCATCCAGGGCTGCAGGCCCGGCCTCCTGTCCTCCCACCCCTCTGCCTGAGGTGGGACCATCCAGGGCTGCAGGCCGAGCCTCCTGTCCTCCCAGCCCTCTGCCTGAGTTGGGACTGGGACCATCCAGGGCTGCAGGCCCAGCCTCCTGTCCTCCCACCCCTCTGCCTGAGGTGGGACCATCCAGGGCTGTAGGCCCGGCCTCCTGTCCTCCCACCCCTCTGCCAGAGGTGGGAGTGGGACCATCCAGGGCTGCAGGCCCAGCCTCCTGTCCTCCCCCCCCCCTCTGCCTGAGGTGGGACTGGGACCATCCAGGGCTGCAGGCCCGGCCTCCTGTCCTCCCACCCCTCTGCCTGAGTTGGGACTGGGACCATCCAGGGCTGCAGGCCCAGCCTCCTGTCCTCCCACCCCTTTGTCTGAGGTGGGAGTGGGACCATTGGGGACTGCGGACTCTGTCCTCCCACCCCTCTGCCTGAGGTGGGAGTGGGACCATTGGGGACTGCGGACCCTGTCCTCCCACCCCTCTGCCTGAGGTGGGAGCGGGACCATCCAGGGCTGCAGGCCCAGCCTCCTGCCCAACCACCCTCTGGCCAGCACCTCGGGGGCATCCTCCACTCCAGCGGGGGCAGGGTGGACAAGACATTATGTGGGGGCGGCAGCCTCCCGTCGCTCCGCTGTCCCCGCGGTGCCCTCGCCCTCCCGCCTGCTCACCCGGCAGCTGGGGGTGAAGTGCTATGCCCACCCTACCATGACCATTGAGGCGGGCACCCGTGCGATGGGCGGGGCTGTCGGCCCCTCGGCCATCGTAGCCGCCTCGCGGATGTACGGCAAGGCCGGGTTCTTCCTGCGGGCCGAGCAGGCGGCCCACCGGGCCCTGGAAAGGGGGCTCACGGTGGGCGGGACACACGTGGCGGTGGAGACGCTGGAGGCCACCGCAGAACGTGTTGTTCTATCAAACGTCCCGCCCTCCCTCCCCACCGAGCTCCTCCTGCCCCATCCCAACCTACTGGGGGAGGTCAGGTCCGGGGCGGCGCCATGTCTACTCCCTCCGCCATGTCTACTCCTTCCGCCGCCAGGTTTGAGTCCGCCTGAGCCGGGAGGGGGCGGGGGATGCTGCCGGGGCCTCTCCCGCCATGGAGGCCGTGCAGCAGGGCGATCCCGAGCCGCCCCCTCCACTCAAGCGCCGCCTGCCCTGGCAAGGGGGGGGGAGGGGTTCCTACCCCCTCCCCGGGCGAGGAGGGGTGGGGGTCTCCCGTGTTGGTGCCCATCCCCCTGACGCCTGGCCCGGGGCACACAATGAAGAGAAGCAAGGCCGGGGGGGCCTCCGAGGCCCCCGAGCCATTCGAGCTGCTGTCGTCCCCCGAGCAGGAGGACCCGGGGTCGAGCGGAGTCGAAGCCCCTGGGGGCCCGTCCCGCCCGGTGCAAGTTTCCTCCCCGGACGCCTCCTCTTCACCATCGCCGGGGGCCGGCAGCAGCAGCGACCGCTCATCGTGCCACTGTGGGCCGTGGACGGGGGAGGATTTTTACTCCGACCTCTTCTCTCCGGGTCCGTCCAGCGAGGACGCTTGCAGAGTTCTGTGGGAGGACCTGCCGCAGGTGGGCCCGGAGGGCGCCGGGAAGCTCGATAATGCCATCAACCTCCAAGAGCTGACCGGCGCCCTGGACAGCCTCTCATGGGGCAAATCCCCAGGGCAGGACGGGCTGACCGTGGAGTTCTTCAGGGCGTGCTGGGATGGCCTGGGGAGTGACTATGTGGGGGTCCTGGGGGAATGTACCGCGAGCGGGGAGATGCCCCTTTCGTGGCGCAGGGCCGTCATTGCCCCGCTGCCCAAGAAGGGGGATCACCGCTGACTTAAGAACTGGCGACCGGTCTCCCTCCTCAGCACGGACTATAAAATCTTCGCCAAGGTGCTGTGTTTACGCCTTGGCCCCGAGCTGGACCACATGATCCACCCTGACCAGTCCTACACAGTCCCGGACCGCACAATCTATGACAATATCCACCTGGCCCGGGACATTATTCACTTTACCCAGAGGACTGGTATGTCGAGCGCCTCCCTGTCTCTTGACCAGGAGAAGGCGTTCGACAGGGTGGGGCACGGGTACTTGCTCGGGACTCTGCGAGCTTTCGGGTTTGGGTGGTATTTTGTGGCCCGGATCCGGTTACTGTCCGCCGCCTCGGAGAGTCTGATTAAGGTTAACGGGTCCCTGACGGCGCCCCTTCCCTTTGGGAGAGGAGTGCGTCAGGGCTGCCCCCTGTCCGGCCAACATTATTCCCTCTGCGTGGAGCCTTTCCTGTGCCTCCTGCGGAGGGGGTTCACGGGGCTGGTTCTGCGCGAGCCGGACGGGGGGGTGGTCCTCTCGGCGGACGCTGATGCCGTGTTCCTCATGGTCACTGACCCCGGGGACCTGCGGAGGATGCGAGAGAGCCAAGCTGTCTACTCCGCCGCGTCCTCCGCACGGATCAACTGGGCTCAATGTTCCGGATTCCTGGTCGGTCCGTGGCAGGTGGACCCCCTCCCGGAGGAGCTCGGGCCCTTCAGCTGGAGTCGGACCAACAGCCTCGACCTGGGAGTCCATCTTTGCCCGGCAGAGGGAGCCTGGCCGGCGAACGGGCAGGAGCTGGAGACCAAGGTCACCGCTGGCCTGGGACGCTGGACAGGACGGCTCCGAGTGCTGTCCCCCAGGGGCCGAGTTCTCGTCATAAACCAGCTGATCGCCTCCATGCTGTGGTCCCGGCTGGTCACTGACTCCCCCCCCTGGCTTTGTCCCACCATCCAGAGAGCCCGGCTTCGGTTCCTCCGGGACAACCGACTGCACGGGGTCGCTGCGGAGGTCTGGAGTCTCCCGATGGCGGAGGGCGGTCAGGCGCTGGTGTGCCTCCGCACCCAGACTGCCACTTTCCACCCTCAGACTCTGCAGCGTTACCTGTACGCTGAGCCTCCTCCACGGTGGGGCCCTGGCGACGGATTTCTCCCCCCAGGGGCTCGGCCTGAACTACGACGTGCAGCTCCTGTCTGTGGACCAGCAGGGTCTTCGGAACTCTCTGTTGGCGCTGCCCGTCTTGTACCAGGCCCGCCTCAAAGTCTGGAACACGGTCTCCAGGCGCCGCAGCTCTCCCCCGTCAGGAGTGGCGGCTGTCGTAAGGGAGCCGCTGCTCAGGAATCCGCACCTCCGCCAATCTCCATTCGGGTGGCTGGCGGAGCGGAGGGCGGTGGGTGCCGTGGGCAGGGCTGGGTGGCGGAGGGCGGTGGGTGCCGTGGGAAGGGCTGGGTGGCGGAGGGCGGTGGGTGCCGTGGGAAGGGCTGGGTGGCGGAGGGCTGTGGGTGCCGTGGGAAGGGCTGGGTGCCGGAGGGTCGGGCTGTGGGTGCCGTGGGAAGGGCTGGGTGGCGGAGGGCTGTGGGTGTCGTGGGCAGGGCTGGGTGGCGGAGGGCTGTGGGTGCCGTGGGAAGGGCTGGGTGACGGAGGGCTGTGGGTGCCGTGGGCAGGGCTGGGTGGGGAGGGCTGTGGGTGCCGTGGGAAGGGCTGGGTGGCGGAGGGCCGGGCTGTGGGTGCCGTGGGAAGGGCTGGGTGGCGGAGGGCCGGGCTGTGGGTGCCGTGGGAAGGGCTGGGTGGCGGAGGGCCGGGCTGTGGGTGCCGGGGGAAGGGCTGGGTGGCGGAGGGCTGTGGGTGCCGTGGGAAGGGCTGGGTGGGGGAGGGCTGTGGGTGCCGTGGGAAGGGCTGGGTGGGGAGGGCTGTGGGTGCCGTGGGAAGGGCTGGGTGGGGAGGGCTGTGGGTGCCGTGGGAAGGGCTGGGTGGGGGAGGGCTGTGGGTGCCGTGGGAAGGGCTGGGTGGCGGAGGGCTGTGGGTGCCGTGGGAAGGGCTGGGTGGCGGAGGGCCGGGCTGTGGGTGCCGTGGGAAGGGCTGGGTGGCGGAGGGCTGTGGGTGCCGTGGGCAGGGCTAGGTGGCGGAGGGCTGTGGGTGCCGTGGGAAGGGCTGGGTGGCGGAGGGCTGTGGGTGCCGTGGGCAGGGCTAGGTGGCGGAGGGCTGTGGGTGCCGTGGGAAGGGCTAGGTGGCGGAGGGCTGTGGGTGCCGTGGGAAGGGCTGGGTGGGGGAGGGCTGTGGGTGCCGTGGGAAGGGCTGGGTGGGGAGGGCTGTGGGTGCCGTGGGAAGGGCTGGGTGGGGAGGGCTGTGGGTGCCGTGGGAAGCGCTGGGTGGCGGAGGGCCGGGCTGTGGGTGCCGTGGGAAGGGCTGGGTGGGGAGGGCTGTGGGTGCCGTGGGAAGGGCTGGGTGGGGGAGGGCCGGGCTGTGGGTGCCGTGGGAAGGGCTGGGTGGCGGAGGGCCGGGCTGTGGATGCCGTGGGAAGGGCTGGGTGGGGAGGGCTGTGGGTGCCGTGGGAAGGGCTGGGTTGGGGAGGGCTGTGGGTGCCGTGGGAAGGGCTGGGTGGCGGAGGGCTGTGGGTGCCGTGGGAAGGGCTGGGTGGCGGAGGGCTGTGGGTGCCGTGGGAAGGGCTGGGTGGCGGAGGGCTGTGGGTGCCGTGGGCAGGGCTGGGTGGCGGAGGGCTGTGGGTGCCGTGGGAAGGGCTGGGTGGCGAAGGGCCGGGCTGTGGGTGCCGAGGGAAGGGCTGGGTGGCGGAGGGCCGGGCTGTGGGTGCCGGGGGAAGGGCTGGGTGGCGGAGGGCCGGGCTGTGGGTGCCGTGGGAAGGGCTGGGTGGCGGAGGGCCGGGCTGTGGGTGCCGTGGGAAGGGCTGGGTGGGGGAGGGCTGTGGGTGCCGTGGGAAGGGCTGGGTGGCGGAGGGCCGGGCTGTGGGTGCCGTGGGAAGGGCTAGGTGGCGGAAGGCTGTGGGTGCCGTGGGAAGGGCTAGGTGGCGGAGGGCTGTGGGTGCCGTGGGAAGGGCTGGGTGGCGGAGGGCTGTGGGTGCCGTGGGAAGGGCTGGGTGGCGGAGGGCTGTGGGTGCCGTGGGAAGGGCTGGGTGGCGGAGGGCTGTGGGTGCCGTGGGAAGGGCTGGGTGGCGGAGGTCTGTGGGTGCCGTGGGAAGGGCTGGGTGGCGGAGGGCCGGTCTGTGGGTGCCGTGGAGCTTGTCCATGTTGTCTGTCCTCGGCTGCTCTCCCGCTTTGGTTTCTCGACCACGTTGTTGTTGAGGTTTTCTTTGCGCTTCAGCCCCGCGCTCCTGATCTACGGACACCCGGTGCGGCGGGGGACGGGGAAGGCGGAGGGTCTCCCCGTGAACCTGCCCCTGGGCCGGGCCGAACTTCCCATTTCCAGGTCCAGGCAGCGGACGACTGAGGGGGCCGTCCGGCCCGGCTGTCTGCCCCTCTCCCGCGGCCTGGGTGGCGGCCGGGGGTCCCTGGAGCGGGGGCAGGCGCTGCCCACGGGCACACTCGAAGCTTTCCGGGCTGGCTGGGCCCCGCAGGGGGTGGGCTGCCGGACCGACCCCCATTCTCACACTTTCATTGGGCGGGTATTGGGTGAGGTTTGGTCTCTTTTCCTGTTCTGTTGGGGCTGTGCTCCACCCGCGGTTTGGGGCACTCCCCACATTTTGTTTTGTCCATCAGTTACTTCTGGTCTGTTTTGCTTTGTTGTGTCCCAGCTCCAGGCCGATGCCAGCGGCGGGCGCTGCCTCACCCTGCCCGCGGGAAGAGCGGACAGGACAGGCAATCTCAGGGAAAACAGATCCAAATAAACATTATATAGACATCAAATAAACAGCACCATCAAACTGTCCGACCCGAGACAATGCTGCTGGGGGAGGGGGACCGCAGCTGCTGGGGGAGGGGGACCGCGGCTGCTGGGGGAGGGGGACCGCGGCTGCTGGGGGAGGGGGACCGCGGCTGCTGGGGGAGGGGGACCGCGGCTGCTGGGGGAGGGGGACCGCGGCTGCTGGGGAGGGGGACCGCGGCTGCTGGGGGAGGGGGACCGCGGCTGCTGGGGGAGGGGGACCGCGGCTGCTGGGGGAGGGGAGGGGGACCGCGGCTGCTGGGGGAGGGGGACTGCGGCTGCTGGAGTAGGGGGACCGCGGCTGCTGGGGAGGGGGGCCGCGGCTGCTGGGGGGGGGGGACCGCGGCTGCTGGGGGAGGGGGAGGGGGACCGCGGCTGCTGGGGAGGGGGACCGCGGCTGCTGGAGGCGGGGAGGGGGACCGCGGCTGCTGGGGGAGGGGGAGGGGGACCGCGGCTGCTGGGGAGGGGAGGGGGACCGCGGCTGCTTGGGCAGGAGGAGGGGGGCCGCGGCTGCTAGAGGAGGGGGAGGGGGGTCGTAGCTGCTAGAGGAGGGGGAGGGGGGGCCGCGGCTGCTGGGGGAGGGGGGCCACAGTTGCTGGGAGGTGGAGGGAGAACGCGGCTGCTAGACGAGGTGGAGGGGGGCCACGGCTGCTGGGGGATGGGGGAGGGATCTCGGCTGCTGGGGAGGGGTGTCCCGAAGCGTGGTACATTGGCGAGACCATGCAGACGCTGCGACAACGAATGAACGGACATCGCGCAACCATCGCCAGGCAGGAATGTTCCCTTCCAGTCGGGGAACACTTCAGCAGGCAAGGGCATTCAGCCTCTGATCTCCGGGTAAGCGTTCTCCAAGGCGGCCTTCAGGACGCGCGACAATGCAGAATCTCCGAGCAGAAGCTTACAGCCAAGTTCCGCACACATGAGTGCGGCCTCAACCGGGACCTGGGATTCATGTCGCATTGCATTCATCCCCCACCATCTGGCCTGCAAAGTCCTACCAACTGTCCTGGCTTGGTACAATTCACACCTCTTTAACCTGGGGTTACCCCATCTCTGGATCTGTAAAGATTTAATCACCTGCTAATGCTCGCATTCCAAGCATTGTTTGGCATCTTTGAATTTGTCTATATATATGTTTCTGGAACAGACCTCTTCATTCACCTGAGGAAGGAGCAGCGCTCCGAAAGCTAGTGACATCGAAACAAACCTGTTGGACTTTAACCTGGTGTTGTAAGACTTCTTACTGTGCTCACCCCAGTCCAACGCCGGCATCTCCACATCACTGTAAATACAGATATACTGCCCAGGGACCACTGGAAATAGTGATATACTACCCAGGGTTCACTGTAAATAATGATATACTACCCAGTGACCACTGTAAATACAGGAATACCGCCCAGGAACCACAGTAAATAAAGACTTTCTACACAAGGACCACTGGAAATAATGATATACTACCCAGGGACCACTGCAGATGATGATATACTACCCAGTGATCATTGGAAATAATGACATACTGCACAGAGCAAATGTAAATAATGATATACTGCAGAGAGCCACTGTAAATAATGATAGACTACCAGGGACCACTGTAAATATTGATATTCCACCCGGTGAACACTGTAAACAATGATATTCTACACAGGGACTACAGTAAATAATGATATTCTACCCAGGGACCACTGTATATAATGATATTGTACGCCGGGACCTCTGTTAATATTTATAAATAACCCAGGGACCACTGTAAATAAAGAAATACCAACCAGGGACCACTGTAAATAAAGGTATACCACCCAGGGACCATTGTAAATTATAATAACCTACCCAGGAACCACTGTAAATAATGATATACCAGCCAGTGACCACTGTCAATAAAGAAATACCACCCAGGGACCACTGTAAATAAAAGTATACCACCCAGGGACTATTGTAAATAATGATACACTACACAGTGGCCACTGTAAATAATGATATACAACTCAGTGACCACTGTAAATAAAGGTATCCCGCCCAGGAACCACTGTAATTGAAGACTTTCTATACAAGCACCACTGTAAATAATGATTATACTACCCAGGGACCACTGCAGATAATGATATACTTTCCAGTGATCATTGTAAATAATGATATACTACCCAGGGACCACTGCAGATAATGATATACTGCACACAACCACTGTGAATAATGACATACTACCCAGGGCACACTGTAAATAATGATATACTACCCAGGGTCCACTAAAAATAAAGATATACTGCACAGAGACCACTGTAAATAAGGTAATACTGCCTAGGGACCACTGTAAATAATTATACACTGTCCAGGGACCACTGTAAATAGTGATATAATACTGAGGGACAACTGTAAATAATGACATTCTACCAAGGGACAACTGCAAATAATGATGTACTACACAGGGGTCACTGTAAATACTGATTTGCTACCCAGTGACCTCTGTAGATAAAGATATACTGCCCAGGGACCACTGCAAATAGTGATGTACTATCCAGGATTCACTGTAAATAATGATATACTACCCAGTGACCACTGTAAATAAAGATATACCGCCCGGGAACTATGTAAATAAAGACTTTCTACACAGGGAACACTGTAAATAATTACATACTACACAGGGACCACTGCAAATAACGATATACTACCAGGGACCACTGTAAGTAATGATATTCTACCCATGGAGCACTGTAAATAATTATATACTACCCATGGACAACGGCAAATTAAGATATACTATCCAGGGACAACTGTAGATAATGATATTCAACCCAGGGACAATTGTAAATAAAGATATACTACCTAGGTACCACTGTAAATAATGATATACCACCGAGTGAACACTGGAAATCATGATACTCTACCCAGGGACCACAGTAAATCATAGATCATAGAATTTACAGTGCAGAAGGAGGCCATTCGGCCCATCGAGTCTGCCCGGCTCTTGGAACGAGCACCCTATCCAAGTCCACATCTCCACCCTATCCCCATAAGCGAGGAATGCCACCCAACACTAAAGGCAATTTTGGACACTAAGGCAATTTATGATGGACAATTCACCTAAACTGCACATCTTTGGACTGTGGGAAAAACCGGAGCAGCAGGAGGAAACCCACGCACACACGGGGAGGATGTGCAGACTCCGCACAGACAGTGACCCAAGCCGGGAATCAAACCTGCGACCCTGGAGCTGTAAAACAATTGTGCTATCCACTATGCTACCGTGCTGCACACTAAATGATATAGTGGTGCTAAATGATATAATAATATACCGTGCTGCCCACTAAATGATACAGTATAATGATTTACTTCCCAGGGACCACTGTAAATAAAGTTATCCCACCCAGGGACCACTGCAAATAAAGATATACCACCCAGAGACCATTGTAAATAATGAAAGACAACCCGGGAACCACTGTAAATAAGATATACTGCACAGTGCCCACTGTAAATAATGATATTCTAATCAGAGTCCATAGTAAATAATGATATACTACCAGGGATACTACCAGATAATAAAGGTATACTGCCGAGGGACCACTGTAAATAAAGTCATACTATCCAGGGACTATTGTAGATAATGATATACTACACAGTGACCACTGTAAATAATGATATTCTAACCAGACACAACTGCAAATAATGAAATATTACCCATGGACCACTGATATCCTGATCAGGGATCACTGTAAATTATGACATACTGCCCAGGTACCACTGTAAAAATAAAATACTGCCCAGGGACCGCTGTAAATAATGATCAACGACCCAGGGACCACTGTAAATAATGATACACTACCCAGGGACCACTGTAAATAATGATACACTACCCAGGGACTACATTAAATAATGATATACTATCATGGGACCACTGTAATGAATGATATACTACCAGGAACCACTGTAAATAAAGACATACTACATAGGGACCACTGTAAATAATGATATACTACCCAGGGACCACTTTAAATAAAGGTACACTGCCCAGGGACCACTGTAAATAAAGACATACTACACAGGGGCCACTGTAAATAATTATTTACTACCCAGTGACCAATGTAAAGAATGATATACTACCAGGAAGCATTGTAAATAGAGGTACACTCCCAGGGACCATTGTAAATAAAGATATACAACCCAGTGACCACTGTAAATAATCATATACCACCCAGTGACCACTGTAAATAATTATATACTACTCAGGGACCACTGTAGATAATGATATACTACCCAGGTACGAATGTAAATAATGATAGACTACTCAGGGACCACTGTAAATAAAGATATACTGCCCAGGGCCGACTGCAAACAGTGATATACTGCACAGGCGCACTGCAAAAAAATTATATAGTACCCTAAGACCACTGTAAATAATGGTACGTTGCCCAGAAACCACTGTAAATAATGTTAAACTATGCAGGGAACACTGAAAATAATGATATACAGCACAGGTACCAATTTAAATAATGATATTTTACTCAGGGACCACTGTAAATGCTGATATTCTACAAGGGACTACAGTAAATAATGATTTACTACCCAGGGACCACTGCAGAAAATAATATACTACCGATGGACAGCTATACCAAGGAACCCTGTAAATAATGATATACTGCCCAGGGGCCACTGTAAACAATGATATTCTACCCAGTGACCACTGTAAATAATGATATTCTACCCAGTGACCACTGTAAATAATGATACACTACCTAGGGACCACTGTAAATAATGATATTCTACACAGGGACCACTGTAAATAATGACAGACTGCCCAGGGACCACTGTAAATAATTATATAATCACCAGGGACTACTATAAATAATGTTATACTACTCAGGGACCACTGTAAATAAAGATATACTGCTCAGGGACTTACTGCCCAGGGTCCACTGTAAATGATGATATACTCCCCAGGCACTACTGTAAATGATGATATACTACCCAGGGACCACTGTAAATAATGATTATACACCCCAGGGACCACTGTAAATAATGATATACTACCCAGGGACCACTGTAAATAATGATATACTACCCAGGGACCACTTTAAATAATGATATACTATCATGGGACCACTGTAATGAATGATATACTACCAGGAACCACTGTAAATAAAGACATACTACACAGGGGCCACTGTAAATAATGATATACTACCAGGAACCACTGTAAATAAAGACATACTACACAGGGACCACTGTAAATAATGATATACTACCCAGGGACCACTGTAAATAATGATATACTACCCAGGGACCACTTTAAATAAAGGTACACTGCCCAGGGACCTCTGTAAATAAAGACATACTACACAGGGGCCACTGTAAATAAGTATTTACTACCCAGTGACCACTGTAAAGAATGATATACTACCCAGGGACCACTGTAGATAATGATATACTACCCAGGGACGAATGTATATAATGATAGACTACTCAGGGACCACTGTAAATAAAGATACACTGCCCAGGGACCACTGTAGATATAGATACACTGCCCAGGGCCGACTGCAAACAGTGATATACTGCACAGGCGCACTGCAAAAAAATTATATACTACCCTGGGACCACTGTAAATAATGATACGTTTCCCAGAAACCACTGGAAGTAATGTTAAACTATGCAGGGAACACTAAAAATAATGATATACAGCACAGGGGCCAATTTAAATAATGATATTTTACTCAGGGACAACTGTAAATAATGATATTCTACACTGGGACCAGTGTAAATAATGATATACTGCGCAGAGACCACTGAAAATAAAGATATACTGCCCAGGGACCACTGCAGATGATAATATACTACCCAGGGTCAAATGCAAATAATAATGTACTACCCAGGCACAACTGTAAATAATGACATTCTGACCAGGGACCACTGTAAATGCTGATATTCTACCAGGGACTACAGTAAATAATGATTTACTACCCAGGGACCACAGTAGAAAATAATATACTACCGATGGACAACTATTAATAATGGTGAAGTGCCCATGGAACGCTGTAACTAATGATATTTTGCCAAGGAACCACTGTAAATAATGATATACGACCCAAGGACCACTGTAAACAATGATAGTCTTCACAGTGAACACTGTAAATAATGATATACTACCGAGGGACCATTGTAAAGAATGATATTATACACAGGGACCACTGTAAATAATGACAGACTGCCCAGCGACCACTGTAAATAATTATATACTACCCAGGGACCACTGTAAATAAAGATATACTGCCCAGGAACCACTTTAAATAATTATATACTCACCAGCGACTACGATAAATAATGTTATACTACTCAGGGACCACTGTAAATAAAGATATACTGCCCAGGGACCACTGTTAATACTTACTGCCCAGGGTCCACTGTAAATGATGATATACTCCCCAGGCACTACTGTAAATAATGAAACACTACCAGAGATCCACTGTAAATAATTATATACAACCTAGGGCCCACAGTAAATAATGATATACTATCCAGGGACCGCTGTAAATTATGATTTGCTACACAGGGTCCACTGTAAATAATGATATACTCCCCAGAGACCACTGTAAATAATGATATACTACACAGTGTCCACTGTAAATAATGATATACTATACAGGGACCGCTGTAAATAATGATTTACTATCCAGGAACTACTGTATATAATGGTATACTGCCCAGGGACCATCGTAAATAATGATATACTTTCCACGGTTCAATGTAAATAATGATATACACCCCAAGGACAACTGTAAATATTCATATACTACCCAAGGACCACTGTAAGTAATAACAAACGGCCCAGGGACCAGTGTAGATAATGATATTCTACCCAGGGACCACTGCAAATAATAATATTCTGATCAGAGAGCACTGCAAATAATGATATACTACATCGGGACCATTGTAAATAATCATCCACTATCAAGGGACCACTGTAAATAATGATATACTGCCGAGGGACCACTGTCAGGAATGAAATACTATCCAGGGACCACTGTAAATCATGCTGTATCACTCTGGGACCACTGTAGATAATACTACACTACACTGGGTCCACTGTAAATAATGATATGTTACCCAGGGACCACTATAAATAATGATATACAGTCCAGAGACCACTGCAAATAATTTTATATCACCAAGGGACAACTGTAAATAATGATATGCAACCCAGGGATCACTGTAAAGGATGATATACTACCCAGGGACCACTGTAAAGGATGATATACTACCCAGTGACCTGTGTAAATAATGACATACTACCCAGGGACCACTGTAAATAATGATATACTTCCCAGGAACCGCGGTCAATGATGATATACTACCCAGAGCCCACTGTGATTAATGATATATTGCCCAGGGACCACTGTAAATAATGATATACTACACAGGGACCACTGTAAATAATGGTATACTGCCCAGCGACCACTGTGCTTAATGATATATTGCCCAGTGACCACTGTAAATAATGATATACTGCCCATGGACCACTGTGAATAAAGATGTACTGCACAGTGCACACTATAATTGATGACATACTGTCCAGGGTCCACTGTAAATCTTGATATACCACCCTGGGACCACTGTAATTAACGATATACAACGCAGGGACCACTGTTGAAAATGATATACTACCCAGGGGCTACAGTAAATAAAGATATACTATCCATGGACAACTGTAAATAATGATATCCTACCCAGGGACAACTGTAAATAATGATATACTGCTCAGGGACCACTGTAAATAATGAAATACTACCACGGGCCCACTGAAAATAATGATATGCAATGCAGGGACGACTGTATATTGGACATGATACCCATGGTCCACTGTAAGTAATGATATACTCCCCAGGGAACACTATAAATAAAGATATACTGCCCACGGTCCACTGAAAATAATTATATACTGCCCTGGCGCCACTGTAAATATGAAATACTATCCAGTGACCACTGCAAATGATGATAACTGCCCACAGCCAATGTAAATAATAGTATACTACACAGGGACCACTGTAAATAATGATATACTACTCAGGGATCACGGTAAATAATGATGTACTACCCAGGGTACATTGTAAATAATAATATTACCCAGGGTCCACTGTAAATATTGATATACTATCCAAGTACCACAGTAAATAATAATTAATATCCCAGTAGCCAGTGTAAATAATGATATTCTACCCAGGGACCACTGTAAATAATGATATACTGCCCAGGGACCACTGTAAATATTGATATACTACGCAGGGACCACTGTAAATAATGATATTCCTCCCAGGGACCACTGTAAATATTGATATACTAACCAGGGACCACTGTAAATAATGATATACTACCCAGGGACCACTGTAAATATTCATATACTACCCAAGGACAACTGTAAATAATAACAAACGGCCCAGGGACCAGTGTAGATAATGATATTCGACCTAGGGTCCACTATAAATAATGATATTCTACCCAGGGACCACTGCAAATAATGATATTCTTACCAGGGACCACTGTAAATAGTGATATTCTGCCCAGGGACCACTGTAAATAATGATATACCGCCCAGAGACCACTATAAATAATGAGATACTACCCAGGGACCACTGTAAATAACGATATTCTACCCAGGGACCACTGTAAATATTCATATACTACCCAAGGACCACTGTAAATAATAACAAACGGCCCAGGGACCAGTATAGATAATGATATTCGACCTATGGTCCACTATAAATAATGATATTCTACCCAGGGACTGGCTCTGATGTTCAGAAGGGAGGGTCAAATCGCAGAAGAGTAATAGTAATAGGGGACTCTATAGTCAGGGGCACAGATAGGCGCTTCTGTGGACGTGAAAGAGACTCCAGGATGGTATGTTGCCTCCCTGGTGCCAGGGTCCAGGATGTCTCCGAACGGGTAGAGGGCATCCTGAATGGGGAGGGCAAACAGGCAGAGGTCGTTGTACATATTGGTACTAACGACATAGGCAGGAAGGGGCATGAGGTCCTGCAGCAGGAGTTCAGGGAGCTAGGCAGAAAGTTAAAAGACAGGACCTCGAGGGTTGTAATCTCGGGATTACTCCCTGTGCCACGTGCCAGTGAGGCTAGAAATAGGAAGATAGAGCAGACAAACACGTGGCGAAACAGCTGGTGTAGAAGGGAGGGTTTCCGTTATCTGGACCACTGGGAGCTCTTCCGGGGCAGGTGTGACCTGTATAAGATGGACGGGTTGCATCTAAACCGGAGAGGCATAAATATCCTGGCCGCGAGGTTTGCTAGTGTCACACGGGAGGGTTTAAACTAGTATGGCAGGGGGGTGGGCACGGGAGCAATAGGTCAGAAGGTGAGAGCATTGAGGGAGAACTAGGGAATAGGGACAGTGTGGCTCTGAGGCAGAGCAGACGGGGAGAAGTTGCTGAACACAGTGGGTCTGGTGGCCTGAAGTGCATATGTTTTAATGCAAGGAGCATTACGGGTAAGGCAGATGAACTTAGAGCTTGGATTACTACTTGGAACTATGATGTTGTTGCCATTACAGAGACCTGGTTGAGGGAAGGGCAGGATTGGCAGCTAAACGTTTCAGGATTTAGATGTTTCAGGCGGGATAGAGGGGGATGTAAAAGGGGAGGCGGAGTTGCGCTACTTGTTCGGGAGAATATCACAGCTATACTGCGAGAGGACACCTCAGAGGGCAGTGAGGCTATATGGGTAGAGATCAGGAATAAGAAGGGTGCAGTCACAATGTTGGGGGTATACTACAGGCCTCCCAACAGCCAGCGGGAGATAGAGGAGCAGATAGGTAGACAGATTTTGGAAAAGAGTAAAAACAACAGGGTTGTGGTGATGGGAGACTTCAACTTCCCCAATATTGACTGGGACTCACTTAGTGCCAGGGGCTTATACGGGGCGGAGTTTGTAAGGAGCATCCAGGAGGGCTTCTTAAAACAATATGTAAACAGTCCAACTAGGGAAGGGGCGGTACTGGACCTGGTATTGGGGAATGAGCCCGGCCAGGTGGTAGATGTTTCAGTAGGGGAGCACTTCGGTAACAGTGACCACAATTCAGTAAGTTTTAAAGTACTGGTGGACAAGGATAAGAGTGGTCCGAGGATGAATGTGCTAAATTGGGGGAAGGCTAATTATAACAATATTAGGCGGGAACTGAAGAACATAGATTGGGGGCGGATGTTTGAGGGCAAATCAACATCTGACATGTGGGAGGCTTTCAAGTGTCAGTTGAAAGGAATACAGGACAGGCATGTTCCTGCGAGGAAGAAAGATAAATACGGCAATTTTCGGGAACCTTGGATGACGAGTGATATTGTAGGCCTCGTTAAAAAGAAAAAGGAGGCATTTGTCAGGGCTAAAAGGCTGGGAACAGACGAAGCCTGTGTGGCATATAAGGAAAGTAGGAAGGAACTTAAGCAAGGAGTCAGGAGGGGTAGAAGGGGTCATGAAAAGTCATTGGCAAATAGGGTTAAGGAAAATCCCAAGGCTTTTTACACGTACATAAAAAGCAAGAGGGTAGCCAGGGAAAGGGTTGGCCCACTGAAGGATAAGCAAGGGAATCTATGTGTGGAGCCATAGGAAATAGGCGAAGTACTAAATGAATACTTTGCATCAGTATTCACCAAAGAGAAGGAATTGGTAGATGTTGAGTCTGGAGAAGGGGGTGTAGATAGCCTGGGTCACATTGTGATCCAAAAAGACGAGGTGTTGGGTGTCTTAAAAAATATTAAGGTAGATAAGTCCCCAGGGCCGGATGGGATCTACCCCAGAATACTGAAGGAGGCTGGAGAGGAAATTGCTGAGGCCTTGACAGAAATCTTTGGATCCTCGCTGTCTTCAGGGGATGTCCCGGAGGACTGGAGAATAGCCAATGTTGTTCCTCTGTTTTAGAAGGGTAGCAAGGATAATCCCGGGAACTACAGGCCGGTGAGCCTTACTTCAGTGGTAGGCAAATTACTGGAGAGAATTCTTCGAGACACGATCTACTCCCATTTGGAAGCAAATGGACGTATTAGTGAGAGGCAGCACGGTTTTGTGAAGGGGAGGTCGTGTCTTACTAACTTGATAGAGTTTTTCGAGGAGGTCACTAAGATGATTGATGCAGGTAGGGCAGTAGATGTTGTCTATATGGACTTCAGTAAGGCCTTTGACAAGGTCCCTCATGGTAGACTAGTACAAAAGGTGAAGTCACACGGGATCAGGGGTGAACTGGCAAGGTGGATACAGAACTGGCTAGGCCATAGAAGGCAGAGGGTAGCAATGGAGGGATGCTTTTCTAATTGGAGGGCTGTGACCAGTGGTGTTGCACAGGGATCAGTGCTGGGACCTTTGCTCTTTGTAGTATATATAAATGATTTGGAGGAAAATGTAACTGGTCTGATTAGTAAGTTTGCAGACGACACAAAGGTTGGTGGAATTGCGGATAGCAATGAGGACTGTCTGAGGATACAGCAGGATTTAGATTGTCTGGAGACTTGGGCGGAGAGATGCAGATGGAGTTGAATCCGGACAAATGTGAGGTAATGCATTTTGGAAGGGCTAATGCAGGTAGGGAATATACAGTGAATGGTAGAACCCTCAAGAGTATTGAAAGTCAAAGAGATCTAGGAGTACAGGTCCACAGGTCATTGAAAGGGGCAACACAGGCGGAGAAGGTAGTCAAGAAGGCATACGGCATGCTTGCCTTCATTGGCCGGGGCATTGAGTATAAGAATTGGCAAGTCATGTTGCAGCTGTATAGAACCTTAGTTAGGCCACACTTGGAGTATAGTGTTCAATTCTGGTCGCCACACTACCAGAAGGATGTGGAGGCTTTAGAGAGGGTGCAGAAGAGATTTACCAGAATGTTGCCTGGTATGGAGGGCATAAGCTATGAGGAGCGATTGAATAAACTCGGTTTGTTCTCACTGGAACGAAGGAGGTTGAGGGGCGACCTGACAGAGGTATACAAAATTATGAGGGGCATAGACAGAGTGGATAGTCAGAGGCTTTTCCCCAGGGTAGAGGGGTCAATTACTAGGGGGCATAGGTTTAAGGTGAGAGGGGCAAAGTTTAGAGTAGATGTACGAGGCAAGTTTTTTACGCAGAGGGTAGTGGGTGCCTGGAACTCACTACCGGAGGAGGTAGTGGAAGCAGGGACGATAGGGACATTTAAGGGGCATCTTGACAAATATATGAATAGGATGGGAATAGAAGGATACGGACCCAGGAAGTGTAGAAGATTGTAGTTTAGTCGGGCAGTATGGTCGGCACGGGCTTGGAGGGCCGAAGTGCCTGTTCCTGTGCTGTACATTTCTTTGTTCTTTGTTCTTTGACCACTGCAAATAATAATATTCTAATCAGAGAGCACTGCAAATAATGATATTCTACCCAGGGACCACTGTAAATAATGACATACTACACAGGGACCACTGTAAATAATGATATACTACCAGGGACCACTGATAATAATGATATTCTACCCATGGAGCACTGTAAATAATTATATACTACCCATGGACAACGGCAAATTAAGATATACTATCCAGGGACAACTGTCGATAATGATATTCAACCCAGGGACAATTGTAAATAATGATATACTACCTAGGTACCACTGTAAATAATGATATTCTACACAGGGACCACAGTAAATCATAGATCATAGAATTTACAGTGCTGAAGGAGGCCATTCGGCCCATCGAGTCTGCCCGGCTCTTGGAAAGAGCACCCTATCCAAGTCCATATCTCCACCCTATCCCCATAAGCGAGTAACCCCACCCAACACTAAGGGCAATTTTGGACACTAAGGCAATTTATGATGGCCAATCCACCTAAACTGCACATCTTTGGACTGTGGGAAAAAACCGGAGCAGCCGGAGGAAACCCACGCACACACGGGGAGGATGTGCAGACTCCGCACAGACAGTGACCCAAGCCGGGAATCAAACCTGGGACCCTGGAGCTGTGAAACAATTGTGCTATCCACTGTGCTACCGTGCTGCACACTAAATGATATAGTGGTGCTGAATGATATAATAATATACGGTGCTGCCCACTAAATGATATAGTATAATGATATACTTCCCAGGGACCACTGTAAATAAAGTTATCCCACCCGGGGACCACTGCAAATAAAGATATTCCACCCAGAGACCATTGTAAATAATGAAAAACAACCCGGAAACCACTGTAAATAAGATATACTGCACAGTGCCCACTGTAAATAATGATATTCTAATCAGAGGCCATAGTAAATAATGATATACTACCAGGGATCACTGTAAATAAAGGTATACTGCCGAAGGACCACTGTAAATAAAGTCATACTATCCAGGGACTATTGTAGATAATGATATACTACACAGTGACCACTGTAAATAATGTTATTCTAAACAGAGACAACTGCAAATAATGAAGTATTACCCATGGCCCACTGATATCCTGATCAGGGATCACTGTAAATTATGACATACTGCCCAGGTACCACTGTAAAAATAAAATACTGCCCAGGGACCGCTGTAAATAATGATCAACTACCCAGGGACCACTGTAAATAATGATACACTACCCAGGGACCACTGTAAATAATGATACACTACCCAGGGACCACAGTAAATAATGATATACTATCATGGGACCACTGTAATGAATGATATACTACCAGGAACCACTATAAATAAAGACATACTACATAGGGACCACTGTAAATGATGATATACTACCCAGGGACCACTTTAAATAAAGGTACACTGCCCAGGGACCACTGTAAATAAAGACATACTACACAGGGGCCACTGTAAATAATTATTTACTACCCAGTGACCACTGTAAAGAATTATATACTACCAGGAACCACTGTAAATAGAGGTACACTCCCAGGGACCATTGTAAATAAAGATATACTACCCAGTGACCACTGTAAATAATTATATACCACCCAGTGACCACTGTAAATAATTATATACCACCCAGGGACCACTGTAGATAATGATATGCTACCCAGGGACGAATGTAAATAATGATAGACTACTCAGGGACCACTGTAAATAATTATATACCACCCAGTGACCACTGTAAATAATTATATACCACCCAGTGACCACTGTAAATAATTATATACCACCCAGGGACCACTGTAGATAATGATATGCTACCCAGGGACGAATGTAAATAATGATAGACTACTCAGGGACCACTGTAAATAAAGATACACTGCCCAGGGACCACTGTAGATAATGATATACTACCCAGGTACGAATGTAAATAATGATAGACTACTCAGGGACCACTGTAAATAAAGATATACTGCCCAGGGCCGACTGCAAACAGTGATATACTGCACAGGCGCACTGCAAAAAAATTATATACTACCCTGGGACCACTGTACATAATGATACGTTGCCAAGAAACCACTGTAAATAATGTTAAACTATGCAGGGAACACAGAAAATACAGCACAGGGACCAATTTAAATAATGATATTTTACGCAGGGACAACTGTAAATAATGATATTCTATCCAGGGTCAAATGCAAATAATAACGTACTACCCAGGCACAACTGTAAATAATGACATTCTGACCAGGGACCACTGTAAATGCTGATATTCTACCAGGGACTACAGTAAATAATGATTACCACCCAGGGACCACTTCAGAAAATAATATACTACCGATGGACAGCTATAACCAAGGAACCACTGTAAATAATGATATACTGCCCAGGGGCCACTGTAAACAATGATATTCTACCCAGTGACCACTGTAAATAATGATATTCTACCCAGTGACCACTGTAAATAATGATATACTACCTATGGACCACTGTAAATAATGATATTCTACACAGGGACCACTGTAAATAATGACAGACTGCCCAGGGACCACTGTAAATAATTATGTACTCACCAGGGACTACTATAAATAATGTTATACTACTCAGGGACCACTGTAAATAAAGATATACTGCCCAGGGACTTACTGCCCAGGGTCCACTGTAAATGATGATATACTCCCCAGGCACTACTGTAAATGATGATATACTACCCAGGGACCACTGTAAATAATGATTATACACCCCAGGGACCACTGTAAATAATGATATACTACCCAGGGACCACTGTAAATAATGATATACTACCCAGGGACCACTTTAAATAAAGGTACACTGCCCTGGGACCACTGTAAATAAAGACATACTACACAGGGGCCACTGTAAATAAGTATTTACTACCCAGTGATCACTGTAAGAATGATATACTACCCAGGGACCACTGTAGATAATGATATACTACCCAGGTACGAATGTAAATAATGATCTACTACCCAGGGACCACTGTAAATAATGATATTCTACCCAGGGACCACTGTAAATATTGATACGTTGCCCAGAAACCACTGGAAATAATGTTAAACTATGCAGGGAACACTAAAAATAATGATATACAGCACAGAGGCAATTTAAATAATGAGATTTTACTCAGGGTCCACTGTAAATAATGATATTCTACCCAGGGTTCACGGTAAATAATGATGTGCTACCCAGGGTACATTGTAAATAATGATATTCTACCCAGGGACCACTGTGACTAATGATATACCGCCCAGGGACCACTGTAAATAATGATATTCTACCCAGGGACCACTGTAAAATAATGATATTCTACACAGGGCCCACTGTAAATAATGAGACATTCCCCAGGAACCAATGTAAATAATGATATATTACCCAGGGACCACTGTAAATACTGATATTCTACACAGGGACCACTGTAAACAATGATAAAATACCCAGGGACCACTGTAAATAATGATATTCTACCCAGGGACCACTGTAAATATTGATCTACTACCCAGGGACCACTGTAAATAATGATATTCTACCCAGGGACCACTGTAAATATTGATATACTAACCAGGGACCAATGTAAATAATGATATACCGCCCAGGGACCACTGTAAATAATGAGATACTACTCAGGGACCACTGTAAATAATGATATTCTACCCAGGGACCACTGCAAATAATGGTATTCTAACCAGGGACCACTGTAAATAATGATATTCTGCCCAGGGACCAGTGTAAATAATGATATACTGCACAGAGACCCCGGAAATAATGATAAACTGCCCAGGGACCACTGTAAATAATGATATTCTACCCAGAGTCTAATGCAAATAATAATCGACTACCCAGGCACAACTGTAAATAATGACATTCTGACCAGGGACCACTGTAAATGCTGATATTCTACCAGGGACTACAGTAAATAATGATTTACTACCCAGGGACCACTGCAGAAAATAATATACTACCGATGGACAGCTATACCAAGGAACCACTGTAAATAATGATATACTGCCCAGGGACCACTGTAAATAATGATATTCTACCCTGGGACCACTGTAAATAATGATATTCTACCCAGGGACCACTGTACATATTGATATACTACCCAGGGTCCACTATAAATAATGCTATTCTACCCAGGGACCACTGTAAATGTTGATATACTAACCAGGGACCACTGTAAATAATTATATACTACCCAGGGACCACTGTAAATAATGATACTCTACCCAGGGTCCACTATAAATAATGATATTCTACCCAGGGACCACTGCAAATAATGATATTCAAACCAGGGACCACTGTAAATAGTGATATTCTGCCCAGGGACCACTGTAAATAATGATATACCGCCCAGAGACCACTATAAATAATGAGATACTACCCAGGGACCACTGTAAATAATGATATTCTACCCAGGGACCACTGTAAATATTCATATACTACCCAAGGACCACTGTAAATAATAACAAACCTTTCCAGGGACCAGTATAGATAATGATATTCGACCTATGGTCCACTATAAATAATGATACACTACCCAGGGACCACTGTAAATAATGATACACTACCCAGGGACCACATTAAATAATGATATACTATCATGGGACCACTGTAATGAATGATATACTACCAGGAACCTCTGTAAATAAAGACATACTACATAGGGACCACTGTAAATAATGATATACTACCCAGGGACCACTTTAAATAAAGGTACACTTCCCAGAGACCACTGTAAATAAAGACATACTACACAGTGACCACTGTAAATAATTATATACCACCCAGTGACCACTGTAAATAATTATATACCACCCAGGGATCACTGTAGATAATGATATACTACCCAGGGACGAATGTAAATAATGATAGACTACTCAGGGACCACTGTAAATATAGATACACTGCCCAGGGGCGACTGCAAACAGTGATAAACTGCACAGGCGCACTGCAAAAAAATTATATACTCCCCTGGGACCACTGTAAATAATGGTACGTCGCCCAGAAACCACTGTAAATAATGTTAAACTCTGCAGGGAACACTGAAAATAATGATATACAGTACAGGGACCAATTTAAATAATGATATTTTACGCAGGGACAACTGTAAATAATGATATTCTATCCAGGGTCAAATGCAAATAATCACGTACTACCCAGGCACAACTGTAAATAATGACATTCTGACCAGGGACCACTGTAAATGCTGATATTCTACCAGGGACTACAGTAAATAATGATTACTACCCAGGGACCACTGCAGAAAATAATATACTACCGATGGACAGCTATACCAAGGAACCACTGAAAATAATGATATACTGCCCAGGGGCCACTGTAAACAATGATATTCTACCCAGTGACCACTGTAAATAATGATATTCTACCCAGTGACCACTGTAAATAATGATATTCTACCCAGTGACCACTGTAAATAATGATATACTACCTAGGGACCACTGTAAATAATGATATTCTACACAGGGACCACTGTAAATAATGACAGACTGCCCAGGGACCACTGTACATAATTATGTACTCACCAGGGACTACTATAAATAATGTTGTACTACTCAGGGACCACTGTAAATAAAGATATACTGCCCAGGGACTTACTGCCCAGGGTCCACTGTAAATGATGATATACTCCCCAGGCACTACTGTAAATGATGATATACTACCCAGGGACCACTGTAAATAATGATTATACACCCCAGGGACCACTGTAAATAATGATATACTACCCAGGGACCACTGTAAATAATGATATACTACCCAGGGACCACTTTAAATAAAGGTACACTGCCCAGGGACCACTGTAAATAAAGACATACTACACAGGGGCCACTGTAAATAAGTATTTACTACCCAGTGACCACTGTAAGAATTATATACTACCCAGGGACCACTGTAGATAATGATATACTACCCAGGGACCACTGTAGATATAGATACACTGCCCAGGGACGACTGCAAACAGTGATATACTGCACAGGCGCACTGCAAAAAAATTATATACTCCCCTGGGACCACTGTACATAATGGTACGTTGCCCAGAAACCACTGTAAATAATGTTAAACTATGCAGGGAACACAGAAAATACAGCACAGGGACCAATTTAAATAATGATATTTTACGCAGGGACAACTGTAAATAATGATATTCTATCCAGGGTCAAATGCAAATAATAACGTACTACCCAGGCACAACTGTAAATAATGACATTCTGACCAGGGACCACTGTAAATGCTGATATTCTACCAGGGACTACAGTAAATAATGATTACCACCCAGGGACCACTGCAGAAAATAATATACTACCGATGGACAGCTATAACCAAGGAACCACTGTAAATAATGATATACTGCCCAGGGGCCACTGTAAACAATGATATTCTACCCAGTGACCACTGTAAATAATGATATTCTACCCAGTGACCACTGTAAATAATGATATACTACCTATGGACCACTGTAAATAATGATATTCTACACAGGGACCACTGTAAATAATGACAGACTGCCCAGGGACCACTGTAAATAATTATGTACTCACCAGGGACTACTATAAATAATGTTATACTACTCAGGGACCACTGTAAATAAAGATATACTGCCCAGGGACTTACTGCCCAGGGTCCACTGTAAATGATGATATACTCCCCAGGCACTACTGTAAATGATGATATACTACCCAGGGACCACTGTAAATAATGATTATACACCCCAGGGACCACTGTAAATAATGATATACTACCCAGGGACCACAGTAATAAATGATATACTACCCAGGGACCACTTTAAATAAAGGTACACTGCCCTGGGACCACTGTAAATAAAGACATACTACACAGGGGCCACTGTAAATAAGTATTTACTACCCAGTGATCACTGTAAGAATGATATACTACCCAGGGACCACTGTAGATAATGATATACTACCCAGGTACGAATGTAAATAATGATCTACTACCCAGGGACCACTGTAAATAATGATATTCTACCCAGGGACCACTGTAAATATTGATACGTTGCCCAGAAACCACTGGAAATAATGTTAAACTATGCAGGGAACACTAAAAATAATGATATACAGCACAGAGGCAATTTAAATAATGAGATTTTACTCAGGGTCCACTGTAAATAATGATATTCTACCCAGGGTTCACGGTAAATAATGATGTGCTACCCAGGGTACATTGTAAATAATGATATTCTACCCAGGGACCACTGTGACTAATGATATACCGCCCAGGGACCACTGTAAATAATGATATTCTACCCAGGGACCACTGTAAAATAATGATATTCTACACAGGGCCCACTGTAAATAATGAGACATTCCCCAGGAACCAATGTAAATAATGATATATTACCCAGGGACCACTGTAAATACTGATATTCTACACAGGGACCACTGTAAACAATGATAAAATACCCAGGGACCACTGTAAATAATGATATTCTACCCAGGGACCACTGTAAATATTGATCTACTACCCAGGGACCACTGTAAATAATGATATTCTACCCAGGGACCACTGTAAATATTGATATACTAACCAGGGACCAATGTAAATAGAATTTCATAGAATTTCATAGAATTTACAGTGCAGAAGGAGGCCATTCGGCCCATCGAGTCTGCACCAGCTCTTGGAAAGAGCACCCTACCCAAGGTCAACACCGCCACCCTATCCCCATAACCCAGTAACCCCACCCAACACTAAGGGCAATTTTGGACACTAAGGGCAATTTATCATGGCCAATCCACCTAACCCGCACATCTTTGGACTGTGGGAGGAAACCGGAGCACCCGGAGGAAACCCACGCACACACGGGGAGGATGTGCAGACTCCGCACAGACAGTGACCCAAGCTGGAATCGAACCTGGGACCCTGGAGCTGTGAAGCAATTGTGCTATCCACAAGGCTACCGTGCTGCCCATAAATAATGATATACCGCCCAGGGACCACTGTAAATAATGAGATACTACTCAGGGACCACTGTAAATAATGATATTCAACCCAGGGACCACTGCAAATAATGGTATTCTAACCAGGGACCACTGTAAATAATGATATTCTGCCCAGGGACCAGTGTAAATAATGATATACTGCACAGAGACCACTGAAAATAATGATAAACTGCCCAGGGACCACTGTAAATAATGATATTCTACCCAGAGTCTAATGCAAATAATAATCGACTACCCAGGCACAACTGTAAATAATGACATTCTGACCAGGGACCACTGTAAATGCTGATATTCTACCAGGGACTACAGTAAATAATGATTTACTACCCAGGGACCACTGCAGAAAATAATATACTACCGATGGACAGCTATACCAAGGAACCACTGTAAATAATGATATACTGCCCAGGGACCACTGTAAATAATGATATTCTACCCTGGGACCACTGTAAATAATGATATTCTACCCAGGGACCACTGTACATATTGATATACTACCCAGGGTCCACTATAAATAATGCTATTCTACCCAGGGACCACTGTAAATGTTGATATACTAACCAGGGACCACTGTAAATAATTATATACTACCCAGGGACCACTGTAAATAATGATACTCTACCCAGGGTCCACTATAAATAATGATATTCTACCCAGGGACCACTGCAAATAATGATATTCAAACCAGGGACCACTGTAAATAGTGATATTCTGCCCAGGGACCACTGTAAATAATGATATACCGCCCAGAGACCACTATAAATAATGAGATACTACCCAGGGACCACTGTAAATAATGATATTCTACCCAGGGACCACTGTAAATATTCATATACTACCCAAGGACCACTGTAAATAATAACAAACCTTTCCAGGGACCAGTATAGATAATGATATTCGACCTATGGTCCACTATAAATAATGATACACTACCCAGGGACCACTGTAAATAATGATACACTACCCAGGGACCACATTAAATAATGATATACTATCATGGGACCACTGTAATGAATGATATACTACCAGGAACCTCTGTAAATAAAGACATACTACATAGGGACCACTGTAAATAATGATATACTACCCAGGGACCACTTTAAATAAAGGTACACTTCCCAGAGACCACTGTAAATAAAGACATACTACACAGTGACCACTGTAAATAATTATATACCACCCAGTGACCACTGTAAATAATTATATACCACCCAGGGATCACTGTAGATAATGATATACTACCCAGGGACGAATGTAAATAATGATAGACTACTCAGGGACCACTGTAAATATAGATACACTGCCCAGGGGCGACTGCAAACAGTGATAAACTGCACAGGCGCACTGCAAAAAAATTATATACTACCCTGGGACCACTGTAAATAATGGTACGTCGCCCAGAAACCACTGTAAATAATGTTAAACTCTGCAGGGAACACTGAAAATAATGATATACAGTACAGGGACCAATTTAAATAATGATATTTTACGCAGGGACAACTGTAAATAATGATATTCTATCCAGGGTCAAATGCAAATAATAACGTACTACCCAGGCACAACTGTAAATAATGACATTCTGACCAGGGACCACTGTAAATGCTGATATTCTACCAGGGACTACAGTAAATAATGATTACTACCCAGGGACCACTGCAGAAAATAATATACTACCGATGGACAGCTATACCAAGGAACCACTGAAAATAATGATATACTGCCCAGGGGCCACTGTAAACAATGATATTCTACCCAGTGACCACTGTAAATAATGATATTCTACCCAGTGACCACTGTAAATAATGATATTCTACCCAGTGACCACTGTAAATAATGATATTCTACACAGGGACCACTGTAAATAATGACAGACTGCCCAGGGACCACTGTAAATAATTATGTACTCACCAGGGACTACTATAAATAATGTTGTACTACTCAGGGACCACTGTAAATAAAGATATACTGCCCAGGGACTTACTGCCCAGGGTCCACTGTAAATGATGATATACTCCCCAGGCACTACTGTAAATGATGATATACTACCCAGGGACCACTGTAAATAATGATTATACACCCCCGGGACCACTGTAAATAATGATATACTACCCAGGGACCACTGTAAATAATGATATACTACCCAGGGACCACTTTAAATAAAGGTACACTGCCCAGGGACCACTGTAAATAAAGACATACTACACAGGGGCCACTGTAAATAAGTATTTACTACCCAGTGACCACTGTAAGAATTATATACTACCCAGGGACCACTGTAGATAATGATATACTACCCAGGTACGAATGTAAATAATGATAGACTACACAGGGACCACTGTAAATAATGATACGTTGCCCAGAAACCACTGGAAATAATGTTAAACTATGCAGGGAACACTAAAAATAATGATATACAGCACAGAGGCAATTTAAATAATGAGATTTTACTCAGGGACCACTGTAAATAATGATATTCTACCCAGGGATCACGGTAAATAATGATGTGCTACCCAGGGTACATTGTAAATAATGATATTCTACCCAGGGAGCACTGTGACTAATGATATACCGCCCAGGGACCACTGTAAATAATGATATTCTACCCAGGGACCACTGTAAATAATGATATTCTACCCAGGGCCCACTGTAAATAATGAGACATTCCCCAGGAACCAATGTAAATAATGATATATTACCCAGGGACCACTGTAAATACTGATATTCTACACAGGGACCACTGTAAACAATGATAAAATACCCAGGGACCACTGTAAATAATGATATTCTACCCAGGGACCACTGTAAATATTGATCTACTACCCAGGGACCACTGTAAATAATGATATTCTACCCAGGGACCACTGTAAATATTGATATACTAACCAGGGACCACTGTAAATAATGATATACCACCCAGGGACCACTGTAAATAATGAAAGTCTACCCAGGGACCACTGTAAATAATGATTTACCGCCCAGAGACCACTGTAAATAATGAGATACTACTCAGGGACCACTGTAAATAATGATATTCTACCCAGGGACCACTGTAAATATTCATATTCGACCTAGGGTCCACTACAAATAATGATATTCTACCTAGGGACCATTGCAAATAATGGTATTCTAACCAGGGACCACTGTAAATAATGATATTCTACCCAGAGTCTAATGCAAATAATAATCGACTACCCAGGCACAACTGTAAATAATGACATTCTGACCAGGGACCACTGTAAATGCTGATATTCGACCAGGGACTACAGTAAATAATGATTTACTACCCAGGGACCACTGCAGAAAATATTATACTACCGATGGAAAACTATTAATAATGGTGAAGTGCCCGTGGAACGCTGTAACTAATGATATTCTACCAAGGAACCACTGTAAATAATGATATACGACCCAAGGACCACTCTAAACAATGATAGTCTACCCAGTGACCACTGTAAATAATGATATACTACCGAGGGACCAATGTAAAGAATAATATTATACACAGGGACCACTGTAAATAATGACAGACTGCCCAGGGACCACTGTAAATAATTATATACTCACCAGGGACTACTATAAATAATGTTATACTACTCAGGGACCACTGTAAATAAAGATATACTGCCCAGGGACCACTGTAAATAAAGACTTACTGCCCAGGGTCCACTTTAAAAGATTATATACTCCCCAGGCACTACTGTAAATGATGATATACACACCAGGGACCACTGTAAATATTGATATACTACCCAGGGACCACTGTAAATAATGATATTCTACACAGGGACCACTGTAAATACTGACAGACTGCCCAGGGACCTCTGTAAATAATTATATACTCACCAGGGACTACGATAAATAATTTTATACTACTCAGGGACCACTGTAAATAAAGATATACTGCCCAGGGACCACTGTTAATACTCACTGCCCAGGGTCCACTTTAAATGATGATATACTCCCCAGGCACTACTGTAAATAATGAAACACTACCAGGGTCCCACTGTAAATAATTATATACAACCTAGGGCCCACAGTAAATAATGATATACTATCCAGGGACCACTGTAAATTATGATTTGCTATACAGGGTCCACTGTAAATAATGTTATACTCCCCAGAGACCACTGTAAATAATGATATACTACACAGGGTCCACTGTAAATAATGATATACTATACAGGGACCACTGTAAATAATGATTTACTATCCAGGGACTACTGTATATAATGGTATACTGCCCAGGGACCACCGTAAATAATGATATACTTTCCACGGTTCAATGTAAATAATGATATACACCCCAGGGACCACTGTAAATATTCATATACTACCCAAGGACCACTGTAAGTAACAACAAACGGCCCAGGGACCAGTGTAGATAATGATATTCTACCCAGGGACCACTGCAAATAACAATATTCTAATCAGAGAGCACTGCAAATAATGATATACTACATAGGGACCATTGTAAATAATCATCCACTATCAAGGGACCACTGTAAATAATGATATACTGCCGAGGGACCACTGTCAGTAATGAAATACTATCCAGGGACCACTGTAAATCATGATGTATCACTCTGGGACCACTGTAGATAATACTACACTACACTGGGTCCATTGTAAATAATGATATGTTTCCCAGGGACCACTATAAATAATGATATACCGTCCAGAGACCACTGCAAATAATTATATATCACCAAGAGACAACTGTAAATAATGATAAGCAATCCAGGGACCACTGTAAAGGATGATATACTACCCAGTGACCTGTGTAAATAATAACATACTACCCAGGGACCACTGTAAATAATGATATACTTCCCAGGAACCGCGGTTAATGATGATATACTACCCAGAGCCCAGTGTGATTAATGACATATTGCCCAGGGACCACTGTAAATAATGATATACTACACAGGGACCACTGTAAATAATGGTATACTGCCCAGGGACCACTGTGCTTAATGATATATTGCCCAGTGACCACTGTAAATAATGATATACTGCCCATGGACCACTGTGAATAAAGATGTACTGCACAGTGCACACTATAATTGATGACATACTGTCCAGGGTCCACTGTAAATCGTGATATACCACCCTGGGACCACTGTAAATAACAATATACTACGCAGGGACCACTGTTGAAAATTATATACTACACAGGGGCTACACTAAATAAACATATACTATCCAGGGACAACTGTAAATAATGGTATCCTACCCAGGGACAACTGTAAATAATGATATACTGCTCAGGGACCACTGTAAATAATGAAATACTGCCAGTGGCTCACTGAAAATAATGATATACAACGCAGGGACGACTGTATATTGGACATGATACCAATGGTCCACTGTAAGTAATGATATACTCCCCAGGGAACACTATAAATAAAGATATACTGCCCACGGTCCACTGAAAATAATGATATACTGCCCTGGCGCCACTGTAAATAATGAAATACTATCCAGTGACCACTGTAAATGATGATAACTGCCCACAGCCAATGTAAATAATGGTATACTACACAGGGACCACTGTAAATAATGATATACTACCCAGGGATCACGGTAAATAATGATGTGCTACCCTGGGTACATTGGAAATAATGATATTCTACCCAGGGTCCACTGTAAATATTGATATACTATCCAAGTGCCACAGTAAATAATAATTAATATCCCAGGAGCCAGTGTAAATAATGATATTCTACCCAGGGACCACTGTAACTAATGATATACCGCCCAGGGACCACTGTAAATAATGATATTCTACCCAGGGACCACTGTAAATAATGATATTCTACCCAGGGTCCACTGTAAATAATGAGACATTCCCCAGGAACCAATGTAAATAATGATATATTACCCAGGGACCACTGTAAATACTGATATTCTACACAGGGACCACTGTAAACAATGATAAAATACCCAGGGACCACTGTAAATAATGATATTCTACCCAGGGACCACTGTAAATATTGATCTACTACCCAGGGACCACTGTAAATAATGATATTCTACCCATGGACCACTGTAAATATTGATATACTAACAAGGGACCACTGTAAATAATGATATACTACCCAGGGACCACTGTAAATAATGATATACCGCCCAGAGTCCACTGTAAATAATGAGATACTACCCAGGGACGACTGTAAATAATGATATTCTACCCAGGGACCACTGCAAATATTCATATACTACCCAAGGACCACTGTAAATAATAACAAACGGCCCAGGGACCAGAAGATAATGATATTCGACCTATGGTCCACTATAAATAATGATATTCTACCCAGGGACCACTGCAAATAATAATATTCTAATCAGAGAGCACTGCAAATAATGATATTCTACCCAGGGACAACTGTAAATAATGATATACTACATCGGGACCATTGGAAATAATCATCCACTATCAGGGGACCACTGTAAATAATGATATGCTACCCATGGCAACTGTAAATAATGATATACTACCCACGGCCACGGTAAATAATGATATACTACCCTGGGACCACTGTAAATAATGATATACTACCCACGGCCACTGTAAATAATGATATACTACCCTGGGACCACTGTAAATAATCATATTCTTCACAGGGACCGCAATAAATAATAATGTACTACCCTGGGAGCACTGTAAATAATGACGTACTACCCAGGGACCACTGTAAGTAATGATATTCTACCCAGGGACCACTGTAAATAATGATATACAACCCAGGGACCACAGTAAATAATGAGATACTACCCAGGGACTATTGTAGATACGGATATACTACCCAGAGACCACTGTAAATAATGATATTCTCCACAGGGACCGCAGTAAATAAAGAGATAATACCCAGGGACCACTGTAAAAAATGATATACTACCCAGGGACCGCAGTAAATAATGATATACAACCAAGGGACCACAGTAAATAATGAGATAATACCCAGCGACCATAGTAGATACGTATATACTACCCAGAGACCACTGAAAACAATGATATTATCCACAGGGACCACAGTAAATAATGGGATAATACCCAGAGACCACTGTAAATAATGATATTCTCCACAGGGACCACAGTAAATAACGAGATACTACCCAGCGACCACAGTAAATAATGAGATACTACCCAGGGAATATTGTAGATACGGATATACTACCCAGAGACCTCTGTAAATAATGATATTCTCCACAGGGACCACAGTAAATAATGAGATAATACCCAGGGACCACTGTGCTTAATGATATACTACCCAGGGACCACAGTAAATAATGAGATTATACACAGGGACCACTGTAACTAATGATATATTACCCAGGGACCATTGCAGATCCTGATACTCTACCCAGGGACCACTGTAAATAATGATATACTACCTAGGGACCACTGTAAATAATTATATTCTCCCCAAACCACTGCAAATAATGAGATAATACACAGGGACCATTGTAGAAAAAATATACTCCCCAGGAGACCACTGTAAATAATGAGATACTACCCAGGGACCACTGTAAGTAATGAGGTAATAGCCAGGGACCATTGTAGATACTGATATACCTCTCAGGGAAAACTGTAAATAATGAGGTACTACCCTGGGACCATAGTAAATAATGATGTACTACCCAGGGACCACAGTAAATAATGAGATAATACCCAGGGACCATTGTCGATACTGATATACCACTCAGGGACCACTGTAAATAATGATATCCTACCCAGGGACCACTGTAAATAATGATATACTACCCAGAGACCAATGTAAATAATGATATTCTCCCCAGGGACCACAATAAATAATGAGATAATACCCAGGGACCATTGTAGATACTGATATACCACTCAGGGACCATTGTAAATGATGAAATACTACCCTGGGACCACAGTAAATAATGATATACTACCCAGGGATCACAGTAAATAATGAGAAAATACCCAGGGACCATTGTAGATACTATTATACCACACAGCGACCATTGTAAATAATGAGATACTACCCTAGGACCACAGTAAATAATGAGATACTACCCTGGGACCACAGTAAATAATGATATACTACCCAGGGACCACAGTAGATAATGAGATAATACCCAGGGACCATTATAGTTACTGATATAACACACAAGGACCATTGTCAATAATGAGATTCTACCCAGGGACCACAGTAAATAATGATATTCTACCCAGGGACCTCAGTAAATAATGAGATAATACCCAGGGGCCATTGTAGATACGGATATACTACCCAGGGGTCACTGTAAATAATGATATTCTACCCGGGGACCACTGTAAATGATGAGATAATACCAGGGACCATTGTAGATAATGATATACTTTTCGGAGACCACTGTAAATAATGATATTCTCCCCAGGGACCACTGTAAGTAATGAGATAATACCCAGGGACCATTGTAGATACTGATATACCGTTCAGGGACCATTGTAAATGATGAGATACTACCCAGGGACCACAGTAAATAATAATATTCTAACCAGGGACCACTGCAGGTAATGATATACTATCCAGGGACCACTGTAAATAATGATATTCTACCCAGGGACCACTGTAAATAATGAATTACTATCCAGTGACCACTGCAGGTAATGATATACTATCCAGGGACCACTGTAAATAATGATATTCTACCCAGGGACCACTGTAAATAATGAATTACTATCCAGTGACCACTGTAAATGATGATACCTACCCAAGGCCACTGTAAATAATGGTATACTATCCAGGGACGACTGTAAATAATGATTTACTAACCAGGGACCACTGTATATAATGTTATTCTACCCAGGGACCGCTGTGCATAATGATATACTACACAGGGACCACTGTAAATGACGATATGCTTCCCAGGGACCACTGTAAAGAATGAGATACTGCTCAGGGACCCGTGTAAAGAATGCTGTACTACCAAAGGACCATTGCAAATGATAATAATCTACCCTGGGATCACTGTAAATAATGATGCACTACCCAAGGAAAACTGTAAATAATGATATATTGCCCAGGGACCACTGTAACTAATGAAATACTATCCAGTGGCCACTGTAAATGATGCTACCTCCCCAAGGCCACTGTAAATAATGGTGTACAACCCAGGAACCGCTGAAGATAATGATATTCTACCCAGGGACAACGGTAGGTAATGATACAATAACCGGGACCACTGTAAATAATGATATTCTCCCCAGTGACCACTGTAAGTAATGACATTCTACCCAGGAACCACAGTATATAATGATATTCTGCACAGAAACCACTGCAAACAATGATATACAACCCAGTGACCACTGTAAGTCATGACATACCACCCAGGGACTACTGTAAATAATGATATTCTGCACAGAGACCACTGTAAATAATGATATACTACCCAGGGACCACTGTCAATAATGATATACTGCGCAGGGACCACTATATATAAAGATATACTGCCCAGGGACCAATGTAAATAATGATATACTGCCCAGGGACCAATGTAAATAATGATATACTGCCCAGGGACCACTGTAAATAATGATATTCTGCACAGAGACCACTGTAAATAACGATAGACTACCCAGGGACCACTGTCAATAATGATATACTGCCCAGGGACCACTGAATATAATGATAGACTAGCCAGAGACCACTGTATATAATGATATGCTATCCAGGGACCACTGTCAATAATGATATACTGCCCAGGGACCACTGTATATAATGATAGACTAGCCAGAGACCACTGTATATAATGATATGCTACCCAGGGACCACTGTCAATAATGATATACTGCCCAGGGACCACTGTATATAATGATATACTAGCCAGAGACCACTGTAAATAATGATATACTACCCAGGGACCACAGTAAATAATAATATACTACCCAGGGACCACAGTAAATAATGAGATACTTCCCAGGGACCATTGTAGATACGTATATACTACCCAGAGAACACTGTCAATAATGGTATTCTCCACAGTAAATAATGAGATAATACCCAGAGACCACTGTAAATAATGGTATTCTCCACAGGGACCACAGTAAATAATGAGATAATACCCAGAGACCACTGTAAATAATGATATTCTCCACAGGGACCACAGTAAATAATGAGATACTACCCAGGGACCACAGTAAATAACGAGATACTACACAGGGACCATTGTAGTTACGGATATACTACCCAGAGACAACTGTAAATAATGATATTCTCGACAGGGACCACAGTAAATAATGAGATAATACCCAGGGACCACTGTAAATAATGATATACTACCCAGGGACTACAGTAAATAATGAGGTAATACCCAGGGACCACTGTAAATAATGATATATTACCCAGTGACCATTGTAGATCCTGAAACTCTACCCACGGACCACTGTAAGGAATGAGATAACACCCAGGGACCACTGTAAATAATGATATTCACCCCAAACCACAGTAGATAATGAGATTATACCCAGGGACCACTGTAAATAATGATATATTACCCAGGGACCATTGTAGATCCTGATACTCTACCCAGCGACCACTGTAAATAATGATATACTACCTAGGGACCACTGTAAATAATGATATTCTCCCCAAACCACTGCAAATAATGAGATAATACCCAGGGACCATTGTAGATAAGAATATACTCCCCAGAGACCACTGTAAATAATGAGATACTACCCACGGACCACTGTAAGTAATGAGATAACACCCAGGGACCATTGTAGATACTGATATACTACTCAGGGACCACTGTAAATAATGAGATACTACCCTGGGACCACAGTAAATAATGATGTACTACCCAGGGACCACAGTAAATAATGAGATAATACCCAGGGACCATTGCAGATACTGATATACCACTCAGGGACCACTGTAAATAATGATAGACTACCCAGGGACCACTGTGAATAATGATATACTACCCAGAGACCAATGTAAATAATGATATTCTCCCCAGGGACCACAGTAAATAATGAGATAATACCCAGGGACCATTGTAGATACTGATATACCACCCAGGGACCATTGTAAATGATGAGATACTACCCTGGGACCACAGTAAATAATGATATACTACCCTGGGACCACAGTAAATAATGAGATAATACCCAGGGACCACTGTAAATAATGATATATTACCCAGGGACCATTGTAGATCCTGAAACTCTACCCAGGGACCACTCTAAATAATGATATGCTACCCAGGGACCACTGTAAATAATGATATTCTCCCCAAACCACAGTAGATAATGAGATTATACCCAGGGACCACTGTAAATAATGATATATTACCCAGGGACCATTGTAGATCCTGATACTCTACCCAGCGACCACTGTAAATAATGATATACTACCTAGGGACCACTGTAAATAATGATATTCTCCCCAAACCACTGCAAATAATGAGATAATACCCAGGGACCATTGTAGATAAGAATATACTCCCCAGAGACCACTGTAAATAATGAGATACTTCCCACGGACCACTGTAAGTAATGAGATAACACCCAGGGACCATTGTAGATACTGATATACTACTCAGGGACCACTGTAAATAATGAGATACTACCCTGGGACCACAGTAAATAATGATGTACTACCCAGGGACCACAGTAAATAATGAGATAATACCCAGGGACCATTGCAGATACTGATATACCACTCAGGGACCACTGTAAATAATGATAGACTACCCAGGGACCACTGTGAATAATGATATACTACCCAGAGACCAATGTAAATAATGATATTCTCCCCAGGGACCACAGTAAATAATGAGATAATACCCAGGGACCATTGTAGATACTGATATACCACCCAGGGACCATTGTAAATGATGAGATACTACCCTGGGACCACAGTAAATAATGATATACTACCCTGGGACCACAGTAAATAATGAGATAATACCCAGGGACCATTGTAGATACTATTATACCACACAGGGACCATTGTAAATAATGAGATACTACCCAGGGACCGCTGTGCATAATGATATACTACCCTGGGACCACAGTAAATAATGATATACTACCCAGGGACCACAGTAAATAATGAGATAATACCCAGGGACCATTGTAGATACTATTATACCACACAGGGACCATTGGAAATAATGAGATACTACCCTGGGACCACAGTAAATAATGAGATACTACCCTGGGACCACAGTAAATAATGATATACTACCCCGGGACCACAGTAAATAATGAGATAATACCCAGAGACCAGTGTAGATACTGATATACCACACAGGGACCATTGTAAATAATGATATACTACCCTGGGACCACAGTAAATAATGATATACTACCCAGGGACCACAGTAAATAATGAGATAATACCCTGAGACCATTGTAGATACGTATATACCACACAGGGACCATTGTAAATAATGAGATACTACCCAGGGACCACAGTAAATAATGATATTCTACCCAGGGACCTCAGTAAATAATGAGATAATACCCAGGGGCCATTGTAGATACGGATATACTACCCAGGGGTCACTGTAAATAATGATATTCTACCCGGGGACCTCTGTAAATGATGACATAATACCCAGGGACCATTGTAGATAATGATATACTACCCAGAGACCACTGTAAATAATGATATTCTCCCCAGGGACCACTGTAAGTAATGAGATAATACCCATGGACCATTGTGGATACTGATATACCGCTCAGGGACCATTGTAAATAATGAGATACTACCCAGGGACCAAAGTAAATAATGGTATTCTAACCAGGGACCACTGCAGATAATGCTATACTATCCAGGGACCACTGTAAATAATGATATTCTACCCAGGGACCGCTGTAAATAATGAATTACTATCCAGTGACCACTGTAAATGATGATACCTACCCAAGGCCACTGTAAACAATGGTATACTATCCAGGGACGACTGTAAATAATGATTTACTAACCAGGGACCACTGTATATAATGTTATTCTACCCAGGGACCGCTGTGCAAAATGATATACTACACAGGGACCACTGTTAATAACGATATGCTTCCCAGGGACCACTGTAAAGAATGAGATACTACTCAGGGACCCGTGTAAAAAATGCTGTACTACCAAAGGAAAATTGCAAATGATAATACTCTACCCTAGGATCACTGTAAATAATGATGCACTATCCAAGGACCACTGTAAATAATGATATACTGCCCAGGGACCACTGTAAGTAATGACATACTACCCAGGAACCACTGTATATAATGATATTCTGCAAAGAGACCACTGTAAATAATGATATACAACCCAGTGACCACTGTAAGTCATGACATACCACCCAGGGACTACTGTAAATAATGATATGCTGCACAGAGACCACTGTAAATAATGATATACTACCCAGGGACCACTGTCAATAATGATATACTGCGCAGGTACCACTGTATATAAAGATATACTGCTCAGGGACCAATGTAAATAATGATATGCTGCCCAGGGACCACATAAATAATGATACTCTGCACAGAGACCACTGTAAATAATGATATACAACCCAGGGACCACTGTCAATAATGATATACTGCCCAGTGACATCTGTATATAATGATAGACTAGCCCGAGACCACTGTATATAATGATATGCTACCCAGGGACCACTGTCAATAATGATATACTGCCCAGGGACCACTGTATATAATGATATACTGCCCAGGGACCACTGTACATAATGATATACTAGCCAGAGACCACTGTTTATAATTATATACTGCCCAGGGACCACTGTAAATTATTCCCTGGAAAAATAGTAAGAAAAGGGGGGAGTTTCTAGAATACGCAAGTCGATTCTACAATGAGGGGGCAGGTGGGAGGGCAGCCCACACTTACACTCCAGGCCACTCCCGGCAAGCCCACACACACACTCCAGGCTACTCCCGGCCAGCCCACACACACACTCCAGGCCACTCCCGGCCAGCCCACACACACACTCCAGGACTCTCCCGGCCAGCCCACACACACACTCCAGGCCAGGCCACTCCCGGCCAGCCCACACACACACACCAGGCCAGGCCACTCCAGGCCAGTCCACACTCACACTCCAGGCCAGGCCACTCCCGGCCTGTCCACACACAGACTCCAGGCCAGGCCACTCCCGACCAGCCCACACACACACTCCAGGCCACTCCCGGCCAGCACACACACACACTCCAGGCCACTCCCGGCCAGCCCACACACATACTCCAGGCCTCTCCCGGCCAGCCCACACTCACACTCCAGGCCACTCCCGGCCAGCCCACACACACACACTCCAGTCCACTCCCTGCCAGCCCACACACACACTCCCGGCCAGCCCACACACACACTCCAGGCCACTCCCGGCCAGCCCACACACACACTCCAGGCCACTCCCGGCCAGCCCACACACAGACTCCTGGCCAGGCCACTCCCGGCCAGCCCACACACACACTCCAGGCCAGGCCACTCCCGGCCAGCCCACACACACACTCCAGGCCAGGCCACTCCCGGCCAGTCCACACTCACACTCCAGGCCAGGCCACTCCCGGCCAGCCCACAAACACACTCCAGGCCACTCCCGGCCAGCCCACACACACACTCCAGGCCACTCCCGGCCAGTCCACACACACACTCCAGGCCACTCCCGGCCAGCCCACACACACACTCCAGGCCAGGCCACTCCCGGCCAGTCCACACTCACACTCCAGGCCAGGCCACTCCCGGCCAGTCCACACACACACACCAGGCCAGGCCACTCCCGGCCAGCCCACTCACACACTCCAGGCCACTCCCGGCCAGCCCACACACACACTCCAGTTCACTCCCGGCCAGCCCACACACACGCTCCAGGCCACTCCCGGCCAGTCCACACACATACTCCAGGCCTCTCCCGGCCAGCCCACACTCACACTCCAGGCCACTCCCGGCCAGCCCACACACACACACTCCAGGCCACTCCCAGCCAGCCCACACACACACTCCAGGCCACTCCCGGCCAGCCCTCACACACACTGCAGGCGACTCCCGGCCAGCCCACACACACACTCCTGGCCACTCCCGGCCAGCCCTCACACACACTCCAGGCCACTCCCGGCCAGCCCACACACACACTCCAGGCCACTCCCGGCCAGCACACACACACTCCAAGCCACTCCCGGCCAGCCCACACACACACTCCAGGCCACTCCCGGCCAGCCCACACACACACTCCAGGCCACTCCCGGCCAGCCCACACACACACTCCAGGCCACTCTCGGCCAGCCCACACACACACTCCAGGCCACTCCCGGCAAGCTCACACACACACTCCAGGCCACTCCCGGCCCGCCCACACACACACTCCAGGCCACTCCCGGCCAGCCCACACAAACACTCCCGTCCACTCCCGGCCAGCCCTCACACACACTCCAAGCCACTCCCGGCCAGCCCACACACACACTCCAGGCCACTCCCGGCCAGCCAACACACACACTCCAGGCCACTCCCGGCCAGCACACACACACACTCCAAGCCACTTCCGGCCAGCCCACACACACACTCCAGGCCACTCCCGGCCAGCCCACACACACACTCCAGACCACTCCCGGCCAGCCCACACACACACTCCAGGCCACTCCCGGCCAGCCCACACACACACTCCCGGCCACTCTCGGCCAGCCCACACACACACTCCAGGCCACTCCCGGCCAGCTCACACACACACTCCAGGCCACTCCCGGCCCGCCCACACACACACTCCAGGCCACTCCCGGCCAGCCCACACAAACACTCCCGTCCACTCCCGGCCAGCCCACACACACACTCCAGGCCAGGGCACTCCCGGCCAGCACACACACACACTCCAGGCCTCTCTCGGCCTCCCACGCACACACTCCAGGCCACTCCCGGCCAGCCCACACACACACTCCAGGCCACTCCCGGCCAGCCCACACACACACTCCCGTCCACTCCCGGCCAGCCCACACACACACTCCAGGCCACTCCCGGCCAGCCCACACACACACTCCCGTCCACTCCCGGCCAGCCCACACACACTCTCCAGGCCACTCTCCCCAGCCCACACACACACTCCAGGTCACTCCCGGCCCGCCCACACACACACTCCAGGCCACTCCCGGCCAGCCCACACACACACTCCAGGCGACTCCCGGCCAGTCCACACACACACTCCAGGCCACTCCCGGCCAGCCCACACACACACTCCAGTCCTCTCCCGTCCTCCCAAGCACTCACTCCAGGCCACTCCCGGCCAGCCCACACACACACTCCAGTCCTCTCCCGTCCTCCCACGCACTCACTCCAGGCCACTCCCGGCCAGCCCACACACACACTCCCGGCCACTCCCGGCCAGCCCACACACACACACCAGGCCTCTACCGGCCTCCCACGCACACACTCCAGGCCACTCCCGGCCAGCCCACACACACACTCCAGGCCTCCCCCGGCCAGCACACACACACTCCAGGCGACTCCCGGCCAGCCCACACACACACTCCAGGCCACTCTCGGCCAGTCCACACTCACAATCCAGGCCACTCCCGGGCAGCCCACACACACTCCAGGCCGATCCTGGCCAGCCCACACACACACTCCAGGCCACTCCCGGCCAGCCCACACACACCAGGCCACTCCCGGCCAGCCAACACACACTCCAGGCCACTCCCGGACAGCACACACACACACTCCAGTCTACTCCCGGCTAGCCCACGCACACACC
Organism: Scyliorhinus torazame; assembly: GCF_047496885.1. NCBI lineage: Eukaryota > Metazoa > Chordata > Chondrichthyes > Carcharhiniformes > Scyliorhinidae > Scyliorhinus > Scyliorhinus torazame. The sequence continues at coordinate 49,614,251 of NC_092711.1, read as the reverse complement.
CTAGGCCACTCCCGGCCAGCCCACACACACACTCCAGGTCACTCCCGTCCAGCCCACACACACACTCCAGGCCACTCCCGGCCAGCACACACACACACTTCAGGCCACTCCCGGCCAGCCCATACACACACTCCAGTCCACCCCCGACCAGCCCACACACACACTTCAGGCCACTGCCGGCCCGCCCACACAAACACGCCAGGCGAATCCCGGCCAGCCCACACACACACTCCAAGACACTCCCGGCCAGCCCACACACACACTCCAGGCCACTCCCGGGCAGCCCACACACAAACTCCAGGCCGCTCCCGGCCAGCCCACACACACACTCCAGGCCAGTCCCCGCCAGCCCGCACACTCACTCCAGTGGAACCCTTTCTGCTCACTCTCTCTAAACTCATTCCTAATTTGGAGTCCTCTGTGAAGTTGCTCTTTACCTTAAACTGATCTACAGATTACAATTCCAGTTCACTAATCCCCATATTTAATTGAAATCCTCCATCCCTGACAACACTCCATTAAATACCCTTTGCTTTGTCTCCAAGATCCTCACATCCTTTTGTATATTTAGCGGCAGAACAAGAAGCAATTCCTCCGCTATGGTCCTCTCTATAAACCTGGTTATAACTCTATAGGCTATTGGCAAAGTGTTAGAAAGTGGGATTCAAATACTCAGATGGTTGTTTTTGACCTGCCCAGTCCAGATGGGCCGAATGGCCTTTCTATGCTCTGGACCTCGATGACTCTATGATCCTAACATCCTTCTTTTAGGAGTCTCCGCCTCTATTGATCAAGTTAAATATCTTCTGAGGATTTTCCAATCTTATCACGATGACCTTCCAGTGCAAAGTGTGGACATGTCCCCGCTCCCTTCCTGTACACATTTTAAACTTGTCCCGTTTAGTTTATATTTCCTGTCCTCTGCCCTCCTCCCTAATGCATCACCCACACGACAGTGATTTAAATTTACTTTCCCCGTGACTCTCCCTTTCACAGATCTGGGAACATGCTGCTGAAGATTGCTGCTACCCTGCCCACTGTGTCATTGCTGAGTGTCTGTCATTTGTGAATGTTGAAATTCTTTCCATTGAAGCCTATCGCAGTGAATTGTATCTTGAAGAGCAATTGTCCTCATGTGGACCCCGAGTGAACATCAGTGTCTCCTCCCCTCCTGTCTGAATAACTATCATTCACCGCTTCTCTCTGCTTTCTGTTTCTTAGCCAATATCACATTCTCACTGTCACAGACCCTTTAATCCACGGCTTTGGGACTCGAGAACATCTCTAATAAATGACATTTGATCACAATATGTCCCAGTACATAAATCCATATCAGTTCCCTCATTAATCCGCCAGTTATTTTGAAATATAACTGTAATAACAACATGCGATATGATTTCCCACGAATATCGCCGTTTTTCTGGTCACATAACACCATTTCCTCGCGAAGGAGCAATATTCCTGTTGCCCACTCTGACCCCTAGAAATGTCCTGGTGACTAACATTATACAGACTGCTCTGTCACTCCAGGGTTTAATCCCTCTCTCTCCTTTTATAAACAGGATGGGACAGTGAAAATGCCCCAGTCCCCTGGAACCACTCAGATATCAACGAGGATTGAGTATCAGGGTCAGTGTGTCCACTATTTCCACACTCCATCCCTCAGTCACTGTCACACAGCCAATCCAGACCCGGCTAATCTTCTATTTCATTGTGATATAAAAAGTGTTTGATTGAAAGGGGTTAACTGAGCCTGTTTGTTTAGTGACTGTGATTAATGTCAGTCTCTATGGATCTAACCGTGTCACTGGAGGGTTTGTCTCTGTATTAATAAGCGATTCCTTTCACTGTGTTATCCCAAACTGTCAGCGGGAGCGTCAGTTCCAACACTGCCAGAGATCAGCGGCCCCAGAGAGACCGAGAGGAGGGAGCAGAATCTGTGAACTACCCACAGGAACGTTACAGCAATGGATCAGAATCTGGGAACTACCCACAGGAACGTTACAGCAAAGGATCAGAATCCGGGAACTATCCACAGGATCGTTACAGCAATGGATCAGAATCTGGGAACTATCCACAAGAACGTTACAGCAATGGATCAGAATCTGGGAACTACCCACAGGAACGTTACAGCAATAGATCAGAATCTGGGAACTACCCACAGGAACGTTACAGCAATGGACAGGGGTTTATCCTGGGGTATTTACTATATGTCTTTCCAGTCTTTACCATACCGGATCCGCGGCGCACTCTGGATAATTCAAGCGGGTTACTATCCCCTCCTGGCTGTTGTCGGTGTCCCTGGTAAGTCTCCCTGTCCAGTTATTTATTGTATAAACCACTTTAAGTGTATTATTGCTCTGGTCATTTGCATCTTGGAAAGATTGAATCCACGATTTTCAGTTCAGAAGTTTGTAAGTTCATCAGGTAAAGGAGCAGAATGAGGCTAGTTGGCCCCTCGCGTCTGCTCCGTCATTCGGCCTTGGCTGATCTCATCCTCGGCTTAACGCCGCCGCCCTGCCCATTATCCAAACTTCTCAACCCATTCCCAATTCAAAATCTATCTAACTGCTCCTTAAATGTACTCACTGTCCCAGCATGCCCCGCACTCTGGATAGCAAATTCCACAGGTTCACATCCCATTGGGAGAAGTAGTTTCTCCTCAGCTCTGATTCACATTTGCTGCCTGTTATCCTGAGATTCTGACCTCTCGTTCTAGAACGCCCCACAAGAGGAAACGTCCGCTCCACTTCCACTTCACCCACACCTTTTATCATCTTATAAACCACAATTGGATCTCTACTCCTTCTTAACGACTCTCTTGATAAGACAAAGCCCTCATCTCTGCGGTCACTCTAGTCAACCTCCTCTGAACTGCCTCGAAAGCCCCTACATCTTTCCTCAAATCAGGGGCCAGGACTGTGTAATGCTCCAGTTGCGGTCTGACGAACATCTGGAATAGTGGGAATAACACTTCCCTACCTTGAAGCTCTGTGCCTTTAGCTATAAATATCAACTCCGATTCCAGTCACTGAGGTCATTGCATATCCAGTGGCTCCACTCGCTCTCTGGTTAATATCGGAGGCTGTTCACAATCCCTGCTCTCCCTTTGACAGTAAAGTTATTATACCCAGATGTTCTCTCCATTCCCAATCCTGCTCGCTTTCCATCGCCACCTCTGCTTCATCTCAGCTGCAGAATAAACCATCATCTGTGTCTTTGTTAAATCCACACTCGACTAATCCAATGATATTCTGTCACACAATTTCTGATACAAATCTTCATGAAGCGCAGCTCATCTCCAACTCTACTGCCATTTCCTAACCCTCACCCAATCCTAGTCCCCTATCATCCCTGTGCTCACTGATGTAGATTGGTTCCCAGTCTGTGTCCTAACCCTCACCCAATCCAAGTCACCTATCATCCCTGTGCTCACTACTGTAGATTGATTCCCAGCCTGGGTCCTAACCCTCACCCAATCCCAGTCACATATCATCCCTGTGCTCAATGCTGTAGAATGGTTCCCAGTCTGGGTCCTAACCAGGTTGGGGTGTGTTATTGTTTTGGGGGATGGGTCAGTTTTTGTGGGGGGTTTAGTGTGTATGTGTGTGGGGGGGGTTAGTGTGTGTGGGGATGGGTTAGTGTGTGTGGGGCGTTAGTGTGTGTGTGGGGGTTAGTGTGTGTGTGGGGTCGGTTAGTGTCTGTGGGGGGTTAGTGTGTGTTGCGGTTAGTGTGTGTGAAGGGGGTTAGTATGTGGGGATGGGTTAGTATGTGTGTGTGTGTAGGGTGTGGGTTAGTGCAAGTGGCGATGGGTTAGTGTAAGTTGGGGGGTGTTATTGTTTTGGGGGATGGGTCAGTTTTTGTGGGGGGTTTAGTGTGTATGTGTGTGGGGGGGGTTAGTGTGTGTGGGGATGGGTTAGTGTGTGTGGGGCGTTAGTGTGTGTGTGGGGGTTAGTGTGTGTGTGGGGTCGGTTAGTGTCTGTGGGGGGTTAGTGTGTGTGGGGGTTAGTGTGTGTGTGGCGTTACTGTGTGTTTGGGGATGGGTTTGTGTGTGTGAGGATGGATTAGTGTGTGTGGGGGATTACAGTGTGTGGGGGCGGTTAGTGTGTGTGGGGGTGGGGTAGTGTATGTGGGGGGGTTAGTGTGTGTGGGGATGGGTTAGTGTGTGTGGGGGGGGGGGTAGTGTGTGGGGGGGGTTGTGTGTGTGTGTGGCGGTTATTGTGTGTGGGGGGGTTAGTGTGTGGGGATAGGTTAGTGTGTGTGGGGATGGGTTAGTATGTGTGTGGGGGGTTAGTGTGTGTGGGGATGTGTTAGTGTAGGTTGGGGTGTGTTATTGTGTTTGAGGATGGGTCAGTTTTTGTGGGGGGTTTAGTGTGTGGGGGGTGGGTTAGTGTGTGGGTGGGGATGGGTTAGTGTGTGTGGGGGATCAGTGTGTGTGTAGGGGTTAGTGTGTGTGGGGGTGGGCTAGTGTGTGTGGGGGTTTAGTGTGTGTGGGGATGGGTTAGTGTGTGTGTCTGGGTTAGTGTGTTTGTGGGGATGGGTGAGTGTGTGCAGGGATGGATTAAAGTGTGTTGGGGGGCGGGGTTAGTGTGTGTGGGGATGGGTCAGTGTTTGTGGGGGGTTAGTGTGTGTGGGGGTGGTTAGTGTGTGTGGGGATGGGTTAGTGTGTGTGGGGGGGTTAGTGTGTGTGTGGGGGCGGTTAGTGCGTGGGGGGGGTTAGGATCTGTGGGGGCTAGTGTGTGTGTGGCGTTAGTGTGTGTTTGGGGATGGGTTAGTGTGTGTGGGGCGTTAGTGTGTGTGTGGGGGGGTGAGAGTGTGTGGGGAAAGGTTAGTGTGTGTGGGGATGGATTAGTGTGTGTGAGGATTAGTTAGTGTGTGTGGGGGGGTTACTGTGTGTGGGGGCGTTTAGTGTGTGTAGGGATGAGTTACTGTGTGTGGGGGGCTTAGTGTGTGTGGGGGTGGGGGTGGTGGGGGTGGGGATGTGTCAGTGTAAGTAGGGGGGGTTATTGTAGGGGATGGGTCAGTTTTTGTGGGGGTTAGTGTGTGTGTGGGGGGGGTTAGTGTGTGTGGGGGGTTTAGTGTGTGTGGGGGGTCAGTGTGTGTGGGGAGGAGCTAGTATGTGTGTGGGGTTAGTGTGTGTGGAGGGGGGGTTAGTTTGTTTGGGGTTGGGTTAGTGTGTGGAGGGGGTTAGTGTGTGTGGGGTGGTTTGTGCGTGTGAAGGGGGTTAGTGTGTGTGGGGATGGGTTAGTGTGTGTGGGGGATGGTTAGTGTGTGGGGGGGGGCTAGTGTGTGGTAGGAGGGTTTAGTGTGTGTGGGGATGGGTTAGTGTGTGTGTGGGGGGTGTTTAGTGTGTGTAGGGATGGGTTAGTGTGTGTGGGGGGGGTTAGTGTGTGTGGGGGTTTAGTGTGTGTGGGGATGGGTTAGTGAATGTGGGGGGTGTTCGTGTGTGTGGGGATGCGTTAGTGTGTGTGGGGGCTTAGTGTGTGTGTGGGGGGGATTAGTGTGTGTGGGGATGGGTTAGTGTGTGTGGGGATGTGTTACTGTGTATGGGGGGGTTAGTGTGTGTGGGGATGGGTTAGGTTATGTGTGGGGTGTAGCGTGGGGGAGGGGATTAGTGTGTGTGGGGTTGGGTTAGTGTGTATGGGAGGGCTAGTGTATGTGGGCGGGGTGTTAGTGTGTGTGGGGATTGTTTACTGTGTGTGGGGATGGGTTACTCTGTGTGTGTGTGTGTGGGGGGGGGGGGGTTAGTGTGTGTGGGGATGGGTTAGTGTGTGTGTGTGTGGGGGGGGGGGGTTACATAGAACATAGAACAATACAGCGCAGTACAGGCCCTTCGGCCCACGATGTTGCACCGAAACAAAAGCCATCCAACCTACACTATGCCATTATCATCCATATGTTTATCCAATAAACTTTTAAATGCCCTCAATGTTGGCGAGTTCACTACTACAGCAGGTAGGGCATTCCACGGCCTCACTACTCTTTGCGTAAAGAACCTACCTCTGACCTCTGTCCTATATCTATTACCCCTCAGTTTAAAGTTATGTCCCCTCGTGCCAGCCATTTCCATCCGCGGGAGAAGGCTCTCACTGTCCACCCTATCCAATCCCCTGATCATTTTGTATGCCTCTATTAAGTCTCCTCTTAACCTTCTTCTCTACAACGAAAACAACCTCAAGTCCATCAGCCTTTCAACAAAGAACAAAAGAACAAAGAAATGTACAGCACAGGAACAGGCCCTTCGGCCCTCCAAGCCCGTGCCGACCATGCTGCCCGACTAAACTACAATCTTCTACACTTCCTGGGTCGGTATCCTTCTATTCCCATCCTACTCATATATTTGTCAAGATGCCCCTTAAATGTCCCTATCGTCCCTGCTTCCACTACCTCCTCCGGTAGTGAGTTCCAGGCACCCACTACCCTCTGCGTAAAAAACTTGCCTCGTACATCTACTCTAAACTTTGCCCCTCTCACCTTAAACCTATGCCCCCTAGTAATTGACCCCTCTACCCTGGGGAAAAGCCTCTGACTATCCACTCTGTCTATGCCCCTCATAATTTTGTATACCTCTATCAGGTCGCCCCTCAACCTCCTTCGTTCCAGTGAGAACAAACCGAGTTTATTCAATCGCTCCTCATAGCTTATGCCCTCCATACCAGGCAACATTCTGGTAAATCTCTTCTGCACCCTCTCTAAAGCCTCCACATCCTTCTGGTAGTGTGGCGACCAGAATTGAACACTATACTCCAAGTGTGGCCTAACTAAGGTTCTATACAGCTGCAACATGACTTGCCAATTCTTATACTCAATGCCCCGGCCAATGAAGGCAAGCATGCCGTATGCCTTCTTGACTACCTTCTCCACCTGTGTTGCCCCTTTCAATGACCTGTGGACCTGTACTCCTAGATCTCTTTGACTTTCAATACTCTTGAGGGTTCTACCATTCACTGTATATTCCCTACCTGCGTTAGCCCTTCCAAAATGCATTACCTCACATTTGTCCGGATTAAACTCCATCTGCCATCTCTCCGCCCAAGTCTCCAGACAATCCAAATCCTGCTGTATCCTCAGACAGTCCTCATCGCTATCCGCAATTCCACCAACCTTTGTGTCGTCTGCAAACTTACTAATCAGACCAGTTACATTTTCCTCCAAATCATTTATATATACTACAAAGAGCAAAGGTCCCAGCACTGATCCCTGTGGAACACCACTGGTCACAGCCCTCCAATTAGAAAAGCATCCCTCCATTGCTACCCTCTGCCTTCTATGGCCTAGCCAGTTCTGTATCCACCTTGCCAGTTCACCCCTGATCCCGTGTGACTTCACCTTTTGTCCTAGTCTACCATGAGGGACCTTGTCAAAGGCCTTACTGAAGTCCATATAGACAACATCTACTGCCCTACCTGCATCAATCATCTTAGTGACCTCCTCGAAAAACTCTATCAAGTTAGTGAGACACGACCTCCCCTTCACAAAACCGTGCTGCCTCTCACTAATACGTCCATTTGCTTCCAAATGGGAGTAGATCCTGTCTCGAAGAATTCTCTCCAGTAATTTGCCTACCACGAAGTAAGGCTCACCGGCCTGTAGTTCCCGGGATTATCCTTGCTACCCTTCTTAAACAGAGGAACAACATTGGCTATTCTCCAGTCCTCCGGGACATCCCCTGAAGACAGCGAGGATCCAAAGATTTCTGTCAAGGCCTCAGCAATTTCCTCTCCAGCCTCATTCAGTATTCTGGGGTAGATCCCATCCGGCCCTGGGGACTTATCTACCTTAATATTTTTTAAGACACCCAACACCTCGTCTTTTTGGATCACAATGTGACCCAGGCTATCTACACCCCCTTCTCCAGACTCAACATCTACCAATTCCTTCTCTTTGGTGAATACTGATGCAAAGTATTCATTTAGTACCTCGCCCATTTCCTCTGGCTCCACACATAGATTCCCTTGCCTATCCTTCAGTGGGCCAACCCTTTCCCTGGCTACCCTCTTGCTTTTTATGTACGTGTAAAAAGCCTTGGGATTTTCCTTAACCCTATTTGCCAATGACTTTTCATGACCCCTTCTAGCCCTCCTGACTCCTTGCTTAAGTTCCTTCCTACTTTCCTTATATGCCACACAGGCTTCGTCTGTTCCCAGCCTTTTAGCCCTAACAAATGCCTCCTTTTTCTTTTTGACGAGGCCTACAATATCACTCGTCATCCAAGGTTCCCGAAAATTGCCGTATTTATCTTTCTTCCTCACAGGAACATGCCTGTCCTGTATTCCTTTCAACTGACACTTGAAAGCCTCCCACATGTCAGATGTTGATTTGCCCTCAAACATCCGCCCCCAATCTATGTTCTTCAGTTCCCGCCTAATATTGTTTTAATTAGCCTTCCCCCAATTTAGCACATTCATCCTCGGACCACTCTTATCCTTGTCCACCAGTACTTTAAAACTTACTGAATTGTGGTCTCTGTTACCGAAATGCTCCCCTACTGAAACATCTACCAACTGGCCGGGCTCATTCCCCAATACCAGGTCCAGTACCGCCCCTTCCCTAGTTGGACTGTTTACATATTGTTTTAAGAAGCCCTCCTGGATGCTCCTTACAAACTCCGCCCCATCTAAGCCCCTGGCATTAAGTGAGTCCCAGTCAATATTGGGGAAGTTGAAGTCTCCCATCACCACAACCCTGTTGTTTTTACTCTTTTCCAAAATCTGTCTACCTATCTGCTCCTCTATCTCCCGCTGGCTGTTGGGAGGCTTTTAGTATACCCCCAACATTGTGACTGCACCCTTCTTATTCCTGATCTCTACCCATATAGCCTCACTGCCCTCTGAGGTGTCCTCTCGCAGTATAGCTGTGATATTCTCCCGAACAAGTAGCGCAACTCCGCCTCCCCTTTTACATCCCCCTCTATCCCGCCTGAAACATCTAAATCCTGGAACGTTTAGCTGCCAATCCTGCCCTTCCCTCAACCAGGTCTCTGTAATGGCAACATCATAATAGTTCCAAGTAGTAATCCAAGCTCTAAGTTCATCTGCCTTACCCGTAATGCTCCTTGCATTAAAACATATGCACTTCAGGCCACCAGACCCGCTGTGTTCAGCAACTTCTCCCCGTCTGCTCTGCCTCAGAGCCACACTGTCCCTATTCCCTAGTTCTCCCTCAATGCTCTCACCTTCCGACCTATTGCTCCCGTGCCCACCCCCCTGCCATACTAGTTTAAACCCTCCCGTGTGACACTAGCAAACCTCGCGGCCAGGATATTTATGATTCTCCGGTTTAGATGCAACCCGTCCGTCTTATACAGGTCACGCCTGCCCGGGAAGAGCTCCCAATGGTCCAGATAACGGAAACCCTCCCTCCTACACCAGCTGTTTAGCCACGTGTTTGTCTGCTCTATCTTCCTATTTCTAGCCTCACTGGCACGTGGCACAGGGAGTAATCCCGAGATTACAACCCTCGAGGTCCTGTCTTTTAACTTTCTGCCTAGCTCCCTGAACTCCTGCTGCAGGACCTCATGCCCCTTCCTGCCTATGTCGTTAGTACCAATATGTACAACGACTTCTGCCTGTTTGCCCTCCCCCTTCAGGATTCCCTCTACCCGTTCGGAGACATCCTGGACCCTGGCACCAGGGAGGCAACATACCATCCTGGAGTCTCTTTCACGTCCACAGAAGCGCCTATCTGTGCCCCTGACTATAGAGTCCCCTATTACTATTACTCTTCTGCGCTTTGACCCTCCCTTCTGAACATCAGAGCCAGTCGTGGTGCCACTGCTCTGGCTGCTGCTGTTTTCCCCTGATAGGCTATCCCCCCCGACAGTATCCAAAGGGGTATATCTGTTCGAGAGGGGGACAACCACAGGGGATTCCTGCACTGACTGCCTGCCCTTTCTGGTGGTCACCCATTTCTCTGCCTGCACCTTGGGTGTGACCACATTTACATAACTGCGATCTATGACGCTTTCCGCCACCTGCATGCTCCTAAGTGCATCCAATTGCTGCTCCAACCGAACCATGCGGTCTGTGAGGAGCTGCAGTTGGGTGCACTTTCTGCAGATGAAGCCATCCGGGACGCTGGAAGCCTCCCGGACCTGCCACATCTCACAGTCAGAGCACAGCACCCCTCTAACTGACATTGCGTCAATTAATTAACATTAAAATTTGTCTTTTTTTTTAATACTTTTTTTTAAAATTGCAAAGTTACTGTCAACTATCTGTTTCCTAGCACTAGATTTCTAATAGAAATGCGATAGCTAACTATAATATTCTCCGATCTCTGGCTTAGATATCCTCTAAATTATAATTAAGTTATTATGTTTAATTAGTTCGCAAATACTCAAATTTTTTTTAAAATTTAGGTTAGAATCCCAACCAGCCACTCAGGTCACAGCTTTTCTGTGATGTCACTTCAGTTTCCCCCCGACACACACAATTTCCTCATAAGATTTTCCCTCCATACCAGGCAACATCCTGGTAAATCTCCTCTGCACCCGCTCCAAAGCCTCCACGTCCTTCCTATAATGCGGTGACCAGAACTGTACGCAATAATCCAAATGCGGCCGTACCAGAGTTCTGTACAACTGCAACATGACCTCCCGACTCCGGAACTCAATCCCTCTACCAATAAAGGCCAACACTCCATAGGCCTTCTTCACAACCATATCAACCGGGGTGGCAACTTTCAGGGATCTATGTACATGGACACCTAGATCCCTCTGCTCATCCACACTTTCAAGAACTTTACCATTAGCCAAATATTCCGCATTCCTGTTATTCCTTCCAAAGTGAATCACCTCACACTTCTCTACATTAAACTCCATTTGCCACCTCTCAGCCCAGCTCTGCAGCTTATCTATATCCCTCTGTAACCTGCTACATCCTTCCACACTATCGACAACACCACCGACTTTAGTATCGTCTGCAAATTTACTCACCCACCCTTCTGCGCCTTCCTCGAGGTCATTGATTAAAATGACAAACAGCAACGGCCCCAGAACAGATCCTTGTGGTACTCCACTTGTGACTGTACTCCATTCTGAACATTTCCCATCAACCACCACCCTCTGTCTTCTTTCAGCTAGCCAATTTCTGATCCACATCTCTAAATCACCCTCAATCCCCAGCCTCCGTATTTTCTGCAATAGCCTACCGTGGGGAACCTTATCAAACGCTTTGCTGAAATCCATATACACCACATCAACTGCTCTACCCTCATCTACCTGTTCAGTCACCTTCTCAAAGAACTCAATAAGGTTTGTGAGGCATGACCTACCCTTCACAAAGCCATGCTGACTATCCCTGATCATATTATTCCTATCTAAATGATTATAATCTTGTCTCTTATAATCCCCTCCAAGACTTTACCCACTGCAGCCGTGAGGCTCACCGGTCTATAGTTGCCGGGGTTGTCTCTGCTCCCCTTTTTGAACAAAAGGACCACATTTGCTGTCCTCCAGTCCTCTGGCACTATTCCTGTAGACAATGATGACAGAAAAATCAAAGCCAAAGGTCCAGCAATCTCTTCCCTGGCCTCCCATAGAATCCTAGGATAAATCCCATCAGGTCCCGGGGACTTATCTATTTTCAGCCTGTCCAGAATTGCCAACACCTCTTCCCTACGTACCTCAATGCCATCTATTCTATTAGCCTGGGGCTCAGCATTCTCCTCCACAACATTATTTTTTTCCTGAGTGGATACTGACGAAAAATATTCATTTAGTATCTCGCCTATCTCTTCAGACTCCACACACAATTTGCCATCCCTGTCCTTGACTGGTCCTACTCTTTCCCTAGTCATTCGCTTATTCCTGACATACCTATATAAACCTTTTGGGTTTTCCTTGATCCTACCTGCCAAATACTTCTCATGTCCCCTCCTTGCTCGTCTTAGCTCTCTCTTTAGATCCTTCCTCGCTACCTTGTAACTATCCATCGCCCCAACCGAAACTTCACACCTCATCTTCACATAGGCCTCCTTCTTCCTCTTAACAAGAGATTCCACTTCCTTGGTAAACCACGGTTCCCTCGCTCGACGCCTTCTTCCCTGCCTGACCGGTACATATTTATCAAGAACACGCAGTAGCTGATCCTTGAACAACCCCACTTATCCAGTGTGCCCAACACTTGCAGCCTACTTCTCCACCTTATCCCCCCCCCCCAAGTCACGTCTAATGGCATCATGATTGCCCTTCCCCCAGCTATAACTCTTGCCCTGCGGTGTATACTTATCCCTTTCCATCATTAACGTAAACGTCACCGAATTGTGGTCACTGTCCCCAAAGTGCTCTCCTACCTCCAAACCCAACACCTGGCCTGGTTCATTACCCAAAACCAAATCCAACGTGGCCTCGCCTCTTGTTGGCCTGTCAACATATTGTTTCAGGAAACCCTCCTGCACACACTGTACAAAAAACGACCCATCTATTGTACTCGAACTACATATTTTCCAGTCAATATTTGGAAAGTTAAAGTCTCCCATAATAACTACCCTGTTACTTTCGCTCTTATCCAGAATCATCTTCGCCATCCTTTCCTCTACATCCCTAGAACTATTTGGAGGCCTATAAAAAAATCCCAACAGGGTGACCTCTCCTTTCCTGTTTCTAAATTCAGCCCATACTACCTCGGAAGAAGAGTCCCCATCTAGCATCCTCTCCGCCACCGTAATACTGCTCTTGACGAGCAGCGCCACACCTCCCCCTCTTTTGCCTCCTTCTCTGAGCTTACTAAAACACCTAAACCCCGGAACCTGCAACATCCATTCCTGTCCCTGCTCTATCCATGTCTCCGAAATGGCCACAACATCGAAGTCCCAGGTACCAACCCATGCTGCCAGTTCCCCTACCTTGTTTCGTATACTCCTGGCATTGAAGTAGATACACTTCAAACCACCGACCTGAACACTGGCCCCCTCCTGCGACGTCAAATCTGTGCTCCTGACCTCTATTCTCTCATTCTCCCTTACCCTAAAACTACAATCCAGGTTCCCAAGCCCCTGCTGCATTAGTTTAAACCCCCCCCCCCCAAAGAGCACTAACAAATCTCCCCCCCCCCAGGATATTTGTGCCCCTCAGGTTCAGATGTAGACCATCCTGTCTGTAGAGGTCCCACCTTCCCCAGAAAGAGCCCCAGTTATCCAGAAATCTGAATCCCTCCCGCCTGCACCATCCCTGTAGGGGGGTTTGTGTGTGTGGGGATGGTTAGTGTGTGTATGTGGGGGGGGGGTTAGTATGAGTGGGGATGGGTTAGTGTGTGTGTGGGGGGGTTAGTGTGTGTGGGGATGGGTTAGTGTGTGTGGGGGTTTAGTGTGCGTGTGGGGGTTAGTGTGTGTGTGTGTGTGTGGGGGGGGGTAGTGTGTGGGGATGGGTTAGTATGTGTGGGGATGGGTGAGTGGGTGTGGGGGTAGTATGTGTGGGGGCGGTTAGTGTGTGTGGGTGCAGTTGTGTGCATGTGGCGGTTAGTGTGTGTGAAGGGTGGTTAGTATGTGGGGATGGGTTCGTCTGTGTGGGGATGTGTTAGTATGTGTGTGTGTGGGGGGGGTGTTAGTGCAAGTGGCGATGGGTTAGTGTAAGTTGGAGGGTGTTATTGTTTTTGGGGGTGGGTCAGTTTATGTGGGGGGTTTAGTGTGTGTGTGGGGGGGGGGGGGTTAGTGTGTGTGGGGATGGGTTAGTGTGTGTGGGGGGTTAGTGTGTGTCTGGGTGTTAGTGTGTGTGGGGATGGGTTAGTGTGTGCAGAGATGGGTTATTGTGTGTTGGGGTGAGGGTTAGTGTGTGTAGTGTGTGTGGGGATGGGTCAGTGTTTGTGGGGGGTTAGTGTGTGTGGTGGTGGTTAGTGTGTGAGGGGATGGTTTAGTGTGTGTGGAGGGTTAGTGTGTGTGTGGGGCTGGGTTAGTGTGTGGAGGGGGTTGTTGTGTGGGGGCTGGTTTGTGCGTGTGAAGGGGGTTAGTGTGTGTGGGGATGGGTTAGTGTGTGGGGATGGGTTAGTGTGTGTGGGGGGCTAGTGTGTGGTGGGATGGGTTAGTGTGTGTGGGGATGGGTTAGTGTGTGTGTGGCGAGGTTAGTATGTGTAGGGATGGGTTAGTTTGTGGGGGGGGGGTTAGTGTGTGTGGGGGGGGTTTAGTGTGTGTGGGGATGGGTTAGTGAGTGTGGGGGGTGTGCGTGTGTGTAGGGATGGGTTAGTGTGTGTGGGGAGGTGTTAGTGTGTGTTGGGAATGGGTTAGTGTGTGAGGGGGTGTTAGTGTGTGTTGGGATGCGTTAGTGTGTGGAGGGGGCGTGGTGTGTGTGGGGGGGTTTAGTGTGTGTGGGGATGGGTTAGTGTGTGTGGGGATGGGTTACTGTGTGTGGGGAGGTTATTGTGTGTGGGGATGGGTTAGGTTATGCGTGGGGGGTAGTGTGTGGGGGGGGGTGTTAGTGTGTGGGGTTGGGTTAATGTGTATGGGAGGGCTAGTGTGTGTGGGCGGGGTGTTAGTGTGTGTGGGGATTGTTTATTGTGTGTGGAGACGGGTTACTGTGTGTGTGTGTGTGTGGGGGGGGTTAGTGTGTGTGGGGATGGGTTAGTGTGTGTGGGGGGGGATTTGTGTGTGTAGGGATGGTTAGTGTGTGTGGGGGGGTTAATGTGAGTGGGGATGGGTTAGTGTGTGAGGGGGGTTAGTGTGCGTGGGGATGTGTTAGTGTGTGTGGGGGTGGTTAGTGTGTGTGGGGATGGGTAATTGTGTGTGGGGGTTTAGTGTGAGTGGGGATGGTTTAGTGTGTGTGGGGATGTGTTAGTGTGTGTGGGGATGGGTTCGTGTGTGTGGGGATGTGTTAGTGTATGTGTGTGGGGGGGGTTAGTGTGAGTGGGGATGATTTAGTGTGTGTGGGGGTGTTACTTTGAGTGGAGATGGGTTAGTGTGTGGGTGGGTGGTTAGTGTGTGTGGGGATGCGTTAGTGTATGTGTCGGGGTCGTTAGTGGGTGTGGGGATTGGTTAGTGTGTGTGGGAGGTTTAGTGTGTGGGGGCGGGGTGTTAGTGTGCGTGGGGATGGGTTAGTGTGTGTGGGGATGGGTTAGTGACTGTGGGCATAATGTACTGTGTGTGTGGGGGCTTAGTGTGTGTGGGAATGGGTTAGTTTATGTGTGGGGGTAGTGTGGGGGAGGGGTTAGTATGTGTGGGGATGGGTTAGTGTGTGTGGGGATGGGTTAGTGTGTGTGGGGTGTTAGTGTGAGTGGATATGGGTTAGTGTGTGGGGATGGGTAAGTGTGTGTGTGCGGGTGGTTAGTTTGGGGGGGGATGGGTTAGTATGTGTGGGGTGAAGGTTAGTGTGTGTGGGGATGGGTTAGTGTGTCTGGGGATGGGTTAGTGTGTGTGTGGGTGGGGTTATTGTCTGTGGGGATGGGTTACTGTGTGTGGGGATGGGTTAGTCTGTGTGGGGGGGTGGGTTAGAGTGAGTGGGAATGGGTTAGTGTGTGTAGGGATGGGTTAGTGTGTGGGGGGTTTAGTGTCTGTGGTGGATGGGTTAGTGTATGTTTGGGGGGTTAGTGTGTGTGTGGGGGGTTTAGTGTGTCTGGGGGGATAGTGCGTGTGGGGTTTAGTGTGTGTGGGGATGGGTTAGTGTGTGTGGAGGGGGTGTTAGTGTGTGTGGTGATGGGTTAATGTATGTGTGGGGGGTTAGTGTGTGGGTGGGGGGGTTAGTGTTTGTGGGGGTTGAGTGTGTGTGGGGATGGGTTAGTCTGTATGGGGGGGGGGGGGTTAGTGTGAGTGGGGATGGGTTAGTGTGTGTAGGGATGGGTTAGAGGGCGTGGGGTTGGGTTAGTGTGTGTGGGGATGGGTTAGTGTGTGTGGGGGGGGGTTAGTGTGTGTGAGGATGGGTTAGTTTATTTGTGGATGGGTTAGTGTGTGTGGAGGGGTTAATGTGTGTGGGGATGGGTTAGTGTATGTGTGGGGAGGTTAGTGTGTGTGGGGATGGGTTAGTGTGTGGGGATGGGTTAGTGTGTGTGGGAGGGTTAGTGTGTGTGGGCGGGTGTTAGTGTGTGTGGGGATGGGTTAGTGTGTGTGGGGATGGGTTATTGTGTGTGGGGATGGATTACTGTGTGTGGGGATGGGTTAGTGTGTGGGGGGGGGTTAGTGTGTGGGGGGGGGTAGTGTGTGTGGGGATGGGTTAGTGTGTGGGGATGGGTTAGTGTGTGTGGGGGGTTAGTGTGTGTGGGGGGTTAGTGTGTGGGAATGTGTTAGTGTGTGTGGGGGGTTAGTGTGTGTGTGTGGGGGGGTTAGTGTGTGTGGGGATGGGTTAGTGTGTGTGGGGATGGGTTAGTGTGTGTGGCGATGGGTTAGTGTGTGTGGGGATGGGTTATTGTGTGTGGGGATGGATTACTGTGTGTGGGGATGGGTTAGTATGTGTGTGGGGGGATGTTAGTGTGTGTGGGGATGGGTTAGTGTGAGTGGGGATGGGTTACTGTGTGTGGGGATGGGTTAGAGTAGAGTAGAATTTACAGTGCAAAAGGAGGCCATTCAGCCCATCGATTCTGCACCGACCCACTTAACCCTTCACTTCCACCCCATTCACGCAACCCAATAACCCCTCCTGACATTTTTGGTCACGAAAGGCAGTTTATCATGACCAAACCTCCTAAACTGTACGTCTTTGGACTGTGGGAGGAAACCCACGCAGACACGGGGAGGATGTGCAGACTGTGACCCAGCGGGAAATCGAACCTGGGACCCTGGAACTGTGAAGCAATTGTGCTTACCACTGTGCTACCGTGCTGCCCAAATTAGGAGCTGTCAGTCAGAGGCTGTATTTCCTGATTGGCCGAGAGGCTGTCAGTCAGAGGCTAGAGATCCTGCTTGGCTGAGAGGCTGACATTCAGTGACTGGAGCTCCTAATTGTGCTAACCACTATGCTACCGTGCTGCCCAGTGTACGTGTGATTAGAGTACGTTGGTTGTAGTGTACGTACAGTGTACGTTGGTGAGAGTGGGTGTGTGTGAAGGGGTGAGTGTGTGTGTTAATGGGGCGGGGGTTAGTGTGTGTGGGGGTAATATGTGTGTGGGGGGTTGTGTGTGTGTGTGTGGGGGGGGGATTTAGTGCGTGTGTGGAGTGTTTAGTGTGTGGGGGGGGGGGTTAGTGTGCGTGTGGGGGGATAATGTCTTTGTGGGAGTGTTCGTGTGTGTGGGAGGTGTTAGTGTGTGTGTGAGTGTATTACTGTCTCTGTGTGTGAGTGTGAGTGTGTTAGTGTCTCTGTGTGTGTGTTATTGTCCCTGTGTGTGTGTGAGTGCGTTAGTGTCTGTGTGAGTGTGAGTGTCTTACTGTCTCTCTGTGAGTGTGAGTGTGTTACTGTCTCTGTGTGAGTGTGTTAGTGTAACTGTCTCTGTGTGAGTGTGAGTGTGTTAGTGTCTGTGTGAGTGAGAGTGTATTACTGTCTCTGTGTGTGAGTGTGTTCGTGTCTGTGTGTGTGAGAGTGTATTGCTGTCTCTGTGGCTGTGTCTGTGAGTGTGTGTGTGTGTGTCAGTGTGCGTGTGTGTGTTAGTGTGTGTGTGTGTGTCAGTGTCTGTGTGTGTGTGAGTGTTAGTGTGTTACTGTCTCTGTGAGTGTGTGTGTGTGTATTTGTATATATTTATTTCACTCCCTCCACACCACGCCGACCATACTTTTGATGTCTTTCCCAGGCTGATGTATAATTTAATTGTGTATTTCCCTCCCTCACAGTGAACCTCATCACAATTGTGATCCTGAAGAGAAGAAACTGTGGGCTGTCCAAATGTGTGACTTGTTACCTGTTGGCCATGGCAGTGGGGGATCTACTGGTCGTTATTCTCGACCTGATATTCAGACACATTCCCATTGTTTTTAGGGAACAGTTTATTTTCCTGCGGTCCATCCCCGTGTGTAATATCCACGCCGCCCTGCTTTATGCAGCCACTGACTGTTCTGTCTGGTTCACCGTCACTTTCACCTTTGATCGATTTGTGGCCATTTGTTGCCCGAGGCTGAAAAGTAAATATTGCAGCGAGAAAACGGCGGCTGTGGTTCTGGGAACAGTGGCTGTGCTGAGCTGTTTGAAGGACATTTCCTGGGGGGTTACGATGTCCGGTGGGTATCGGCTGGAGAACAACCCCTGGTTTTGTGATGTCACAATGGGTGTTGCGGAATCTCCGGTCTGGGGACCAATCGAGCTCCTCCACCACATTCTAACCCCGGGTGTTCCATTCGCCCTGATTCTGCTGCTCAATGTTCTCACCGTCAGACACATTGTCCTGAGCAGCAGGGCCCGCAGGAGACTCCGGGCTCACAGCAGTGGGCACAGTGCCAGAGACCCGGAGATGGAGAGTCGGAGCAAATCCATCATGTTACTCTTCGTTATCTCCGCCAATTTCATCCTGTTATGGTCAGTGGTAATGGTTTATTCTATATGGAGCCGGATGTGGTGGCTGGGGTACCGGTCTGTACGGTTAGATGATTATGTTCAGGAATTGGGCTTCATGCTGCAGCTCCTGAGTTGCTGCACAAACACTGCGATTTACGCCGTGACACAGACTCAGTTCAGGCAGCATTTGAACAATGTGCTGAAAGTTCCCTTTAGATCAATTCTTCAATTCATTAAATCCTGAGAGGAAACCCCACCCGCTCGGCATCTCTCTCCTCACACTGCCGGTTAAACTGACCATCCCCAGCCAGCCTCACCCTGATTTACCATTCTGCATTACCAGGACAATCGGTGGGTGGGTGTGACTCCCCCCATGGCCGATCAGCTGGGAGTGTGCTTCCCCCCATTGCCGATCAGCTGGGTGAGTGCTTCCCCACATTGCCGATCAGCTGGGAGTGCGCTTCCCCGCATTGCCGATCAGCTGGGTCTGTCCTTCTTCCCATTGCCGATCAGCTGGGAGTGTGATTCCCCCATTGCCGATCAGCTGCGTGTGACATTCCCCGCATTGCCGATCAGCTGGGTGTGTGGTTCCCCCATTGCCGATTAGCTGGTTGTGTCCTTCCCCCCATTGCCGATCAGCTGGGTCTGTCCTTTCCCCGCATTGCCGATCAGCTGGGTCTGTCCTTCCCTCCATTGCCGATCAGCTGGGTGTGTGCTTCCCCCCATTGACGATCAGCTGGGTGTGTCCCTCCCATTGCCGATCAGCTGGGTGTGTGCTTCCCCGCATTGCCGACCAGCTGGGAGTGTGCTTTCCCCATTGCCGATCAGCTGGGTGTGTGCTTCCCTGCATTGCCGATCAGCTGGGAGTGTTCTTCTCCCCATTGCCGATCAGCTGGGTGTGTACTTCCCCCCATTGCCGATCAGCTGGGAGTGTGCTTCCCCCCATTGCCGATCAGCTGGGTGTGTGCTTCCCCCCCCCCCCCCATTGCCGATCAGCTGGGAGTGTGCTTCCACGCATTGCCGATCAGCTGGGTGTGTGCTTCCCCGCATTGCCGATCAACTGGGTGTGTGCTTCCCCCCATTGCCGATGAGCTGGGTGAGTGCTTCCCCGCATTGCCGATCAGCTGGGAGTGTGCTTCCCCCCATTGCCGAACATCTGAGTGTGTGCATCCCCGCATTGCCAATCAGCTGGGTGTGTGCTTCCCCTCATTGCCGATCAGCTGGGAGTGTGCTTCCCTGCATTGCCGATCAGCTGGGTGTGTGCTTCCCCGCATTGCCGATCAACTGGGTGTGTGCTTCCCCCCATTGCCGATCAGCTGAGAGTGTCCTTCACCCCATTGCCGAGCAGCTGGGTCTGTGCTTCCCCCCATTGCCGATCAGCTGGGTGTGTGCTTCCCCGCATTGCCGATCAGCTGGGAATACACTTCCCCGCATTGCCGATTAGCTGGGTGTGTCCTTCCCAACATTGCCGATCAGCTGGGTGTGTGCTTGCCTGCATTGCCGATAAGCTGGGAATGTGCTTCCCCGCATTGCCGATTAGCTAGGTGTGTGCTTCCCCCCATTGCCGATCAGCTGGGTGTGTGCTTCCCCCGCATTGCCGATCAGCTGGGTGTGTGCTTCCCCACATTGCCGATCAGCAGGGTCTGTCCTTCACCCCCATTGCCGATCAGCTGGGTCTGTCCTTCCCCCCATTGCCGATCAGCTGGGTTTGTGCTTCCCCGCATTGCCGATCAGCTGGGTATGTGCTTCCCCGCATTGCCGATCAACTGGGAATGTGCTTCTCCCCATTGGCGAACAGCTGGGCGTGTGCATCCCCGCATTGCCGATCAGCTGGGTGTGTCCTTCCCCGCATTGCCGATTAGCTAGGTGTGTGCTTCCCCCCATTGCCGATCAGCTGGGTGTGTGCTTCCCCCGCATTGCCGATCAGCTGGGTGTGTGCTTCCCCACATTGCCGATCAGCAGGGTCTGTCCTTCACCCCCATTGCCGATCAGCTGGGTCTGTCCTTCCCCCCATTGCCGATCAGCTGGGTTTGTGCTTCCCCGCATTGCCGATCAGCTGGGTATGTGCTTCCCCGCATTGCCGATCAACTGGGAATGTGCTTCTCCCCATTGGCGAACAGCTGGGCGTGTGCATCCCCGCATTGCCGATCAGCTGGGTGTGTCCTTCCCCGCATTGCCAATCAGCTGGGAGTGTGACAGTGCTGGCTGTGTGGGGGGAGCACTGACAGTGCTGGCTGTGCGGTGGGAGCACTGACAGTGCTGGCTGTGTGGTGGGAGCACTGACAGTGCTGGCTGTGTGGGGGGTGCAATTGCAGTGATGGCTGTATGGGGGGAGCACCTAGAGTGCTGGCTGTGTGGGGGATCACTGACAGTGCTGGCTGTGTGGTGGGAGCACTGACAGTGCTGGCTGTGTGGTGGGAGCACTGACAGTGCTGGCTGTGTGTGGGGTGCACCGGCAGTGCAGGCTGTATGGGGGAGCACTGACAGTGCTGGCTGTGTGGGGGAGCACTGACAGTGCTGGTTGTGTGGGGGACCACTGACAGTGCTGGCTGTGTGGTGGGTGCACTGACAGTGCTGGCTGTGTGGGGGGAGCACTGACAGTGCTGGCTGTGTGGGGGGAACACTAACAGTGCTAACTGTGTGGGCAAGCACTGACAGTGCTGGCTGTGTGGGGGGAACACTGACAGTGCTGGCTGTGTGGTGGGAGCACTGACAGTGCTGGCTGTGTGGGGGAGCACTGACAGTGCTGGTTGTGTGGGGGGAGCACTGAATGTGCTGGCTGTGTGGGGGCGCACTGACAGTGCTGGCTGTGTGGGGGAGCACTGACAGTGCTGGCTGTGTGGGGGAGCACTGAAGTACTGGCTGTGTGGGAAGCACTGACAGTGCTGACTGTGTGGTGGGAGCACTGACAGTGCTGGCTGTGTGGGGAGCACTGACAGTACTGGCTGTGTGGTGGGAGCACTGACAGTGCTGGCTGTGTGGTGGGATCAGTGACAGTGCTGGATGTGTGGTGGGAGCACTGACAGTGCTGGCTGTGTGGTGGGAGCACTGACAGTGCTGACTGTGTGAGGGGAGCACTGACAGTGCTGGCTGTGTGGGGGAGCACTGACAGTGCTGGCTGTGTGGGGGAGCACTGTCAGTGCTGGCTGTGTGGTGGGAGCACTGACAGTGCTGGCTGTGTGGGGGCAGCACTGACAGTGCTGGCTGTGTGAATGGAGCACTGACAGTGCTGGCTGTGTGGGGGTGCACTGTCAGTGCTGCCTGTGTGGTGGGAGCACTGACATTTCTGGCTGTGTGTTGGGAACACTGACAGTGCTGGTTGTGTGGGGGGAGCACTGACAGTGCTAGCTGTGTGGGGGCGCTCTGACAGTGCTGGCTGTGTGGGGGAGCACTGACAGTGCTGGCTGTGTGGTGGGAGCACTGACAGTGCTGGCTGTGTGGGGGGAGCACTGACAGTGCTGGCTGTGTGGGGGAGCACTGACAGTACTGGCTGTGTGGGGAGCACTGACAGTGCTGGCTGTGTAGTGGGAGCACTGACAGTGCTGGCTGTGTGGGGGAGCACTGACAGTACTGGCTGTGTGGTGGGAGCACTGACAGTGCTGGCTGTGTGGTGGGATCAGTGACAGTGCTGGCTGTGTGGTGGGAGCACTGACAGTGCTGGCTGTGTGGTGGGAGCACTGACAGTGCTGACGGTGTGAGGGGAGCACTGACAGTGTTGGCTGCGTGGGGGGCACTGACAGTGCTGGCTGTGTGGGGGGAGCACTGTCAGTGCTGGCTGTGTGGTCTGAGCACTGACAGTGCTGGCTGTGTGGTGGGAGCACTGACATTTCTGGCTGTGTGGTGGGAGCTCTGACAGTGCAGACTGTGTGGGGGGAGCACTGACAGTGCTGGCTGTGTGGTGGGAGCACTGACATTTCTGGCTGTGTGGTGGGAGCACTGACAGTGCTGGCTGTGTGTTGGGGAGCACCGACAGTGCTGGCTGTTAGGTGGGAGCACTGAGAGTGCTGGCTGTGTGGGTGGAGCACTGAGAGTGCTGGTTGTGTGGTGGGAGCAATGACAGTGCTGGCTGTGTGGGGGAGCACTGACAGTGCTGGCTGTGTGGGGGAGCACTGACAGTGCTGGCTGTGTGGTGGGAGCACTGACAGTGCTGGCTGTATGGTGGGAGCACTGACAGTGCTGGCTCTGTGGGGGAGCACTGACAGTGCTGGCTGTGTGGTGGGAGCACTGACAGTGCTGACTGTGTGGTGGGCGCATGACAGTGCTTGCTGTGTGGTGGGAGCACTGACAGTGCTGGCTGTGTGGTGGGAGCACTGACAGTGTTGGCTGTGTGGGGGAGCACTGGCAGTGCTGGCTGTGTGGAGAGCACTGCCAGTGTTGGCTGTGTGGGGAGCACTGACAGTGCTGGCTGTGTGGTGGGAGCACTGACAGTGCTGGCTGTGTGGGGGAGAACTGACAGTGCTGGCTGTGTGGGGAGCACTGACAATGCTGACTGTGTGGGGGAGCACTGACAGTGCTGGCTGTGTGGGGAGCACTGACAGTGCTGGCTGTGTGGTGGGAGCACTGACAGTGCTGGTTGTCTGGTGGGAGGACTGACAGTGCTGGCTGTGTCGGGCGAGCACTGACAGTGCTGGCAGTGTGTGGGAGGAGCACTGACAGTGCTAAATGTGTCGGGCAAGCACTGAGAGCGCTGGCTGTGTGGGGGAACACTGACAGTGCTGGCTGTGTGGTGGGAGCACTGACAGTGCTGGCTGTGTGGGGGAGCACTGACAGTACTGGTTGTGTGGGGGGAGCACTGACAGTGCTGGCTGTGTGGGGGCGCACTGACAGTGCTGGCTGTGTGGGGGAGCACTGACAGTGCTGGCTGTGTGGTGGGAGCACTGACAGTTCTGGCTGTGTGGGGGGAGCACTGACAGTGCTAGCTGTGTGGGGGAGCTCTGACAGTGCTGGCTGTGTGGGGAGCACTGACAGTGCTGGCTGTGTGGTGGGAGCACTGACAGTGCTGACTGTGTGTTGGGAGCACTGACAGTGCTGACTGTGTGAGGGGAGCACTGACAGTGCTGGCTGTGTGGGGGAGCACTGACAGTGCTGGCTGTGTGGTGGGAGCACTGACAGGGCTGGCTGTGTGGGGGAGCACTGACAGTGCTGGCTGTGTGGGGGAGCACTGACAGTGATGGCTGTGTGGGGGAGTACTGACAGTGCTGGCTGTGTGGCGGGAGCACTGTCAGTGCTGGTTGTGTGGGGAGCACTGACAGTGCTGGCTGTGTGGGGGTGCACTGACAGTGCTGGCTGTGTGGGGGAGCACTGACAGTGCTGGCTGTGTGGGGGGAGCACTGACAGTGATGGCTGTGTGGTGGGAGCACTGACAGTGCTGACTGTGTGAGGGGAGCACTGACAGTGCTGGCTGTGTGGGGGAGCACTGACAGTGCTAGCTGTGTGGTGGGAGCACTGACAGGGCTGGTGTGTGGGGGAGCACTGACAGTGCTGGCTGTGTGGGGGAGCACTGACAGTGATGGCTGTGTGGGGTACTGACAGTGCTGGCTGTGTGGCGGGAGCACTGTCAGTGCTGGTTGTGTGGGGGGAGCACAGACAGTGCTGGTTGTCTGGTGGGAGGACTGACAGTGCTGACTGTGTCGGGCGAGCACTGACAGTGCTGGCAGTGTGTGGGAGGAGCACTGACAGTGCTAACTGTGTCGGGCAAGCACTGACAGCGCTGGCTGTGTGGTGGGAGCACTGAAAGTGCTGGCTGTGTGGGGGAGCACTGACAGTACTGGTTGTGTGGGGGGAGCACTGACAGTGCTGGCTGTGTGGGGGCGCACTGACAGTGCTGGCTGTGTGGGGGTGCACTGACAGTGCTGGCTGTGTGGGGAGCACTGACAGTGCTGGCTGTGTGGGGGGAGCACTGACAGTGATGGCTGTGTGGTGGGAGCACTGACAGTGCTGACTGTGTGAGGGGAGCACTGACAGTGCTGGCTGTGTGGGGGAGCACTGACAGTGCTGGCTGTGTGGGGGAGTACTGACAGTGCTGGCTGTGTGGGGGGGAGCACTGACAGTGGTGGCTGTGTGGTGGGAGCACTGCCAGTGCTGGCTGTGTGGGGGGAGCACTCAGTGCTGGCTGGGTAGGGGGAGCACTGACAGTGCTGGCTGTGTGGTGTGAGCACTGACAGTGCTGGCTGTGTGGTGGGAGCACTGACAGTGCTGGCTGTGTGGGGGGAGCACTGACAGTGCTGGCTGTGTGGGGGAGCACTAACAGTGCTGGCTGTTTGGTGTGAGCACTGACAGTGCAGGCTGTGTGGTGGGAGCACTGACAGTGCTGGCTGTGTTGGGGGAGCACTGACAGTGCTGGCTGGGTAGGGGGAGCACTGACAGTGCTGGCTGTGTGGTGTGAGCACTGACAGTGCTGGCTGTGTGGTGGGAGCACTGACAGTGCTGGCTGTGTCGGGCGAGCACTGACAGTGCTGGCAGTGTGTGGGAGGAGCAATTACAGTGCTGGCTGTGTGGTGGTTGGAGCACTGGCAGTGGTGGCTGTGTGGGTGGATCACTGACAGTGATGGCCGTGTGGTGGGAGCACTGACAGTGCTGGCTGAGTGGGGGAGCACTGAGTACTTGCTGTGTGGGTGGAGCACTGGCAGTGCTGGCTCTGTGGGGGAGCACTGACAGTGCTGGCTGTGTGGTGGGAGCACTGACACTGCTGGCTATGTGGGGGAGCACTGGCAGTGCTGGCTGTCTTGTGGGAGCACTGACAATGCTGGCTGTGTGGTGGGAGCACTGACAGTGCAGGCTGTGTGGGGGGAGCACTGACAGTGCTGGCTGTGTGGTGGGAGCACTGACAGGGCTGGCTGTGTGGGGGAGCACTGACAGTGCTGGCTGTGTGGGGGAGCACTGACAGTGATGGCTGTGTGGGGGAGTACTGACAGTGCTGGCTGTGTGGCGGGAGCACTGTCAGTGCTGGTTGTGTGGGGAGCACTGACAGTGCTGGCTGTGTGGGGGAGCACTGACAGTGCTGGCTGTGTGGGGGAGCACTGACAGTGCTGGCTGTGTGGGGGGAGCACTGACAGTGATGGCTGTGGTGGGAGCACTGACAGTGCTGGCTGTGTGGTGGGAGCACTGACATTTCTGGCTGTGTGGTGGGAGCTCTGACAGTGCAGACTGTGTGGGGGGAGCACTGACAGTGCTGGCTGTGTGGTGGGAGCACTGACATTTCTGGCTGTGTGGTGGGAGCACTGACAGTGCTGGCTGTGTGTTGGGGAGCACCGACAGTGCTGGCTGTTAGGTGGGAGCACTGAGAGTGCTGGCTGTGTGGGTGGAGCACTGAGAGTGCTGGTTGTGTGGTGGGAGCAATGACAGTGCTGGCTGTGTGGGGGAGCACTGACAGTGCTGGCTGTGTGGGGGAGCACTGACAGTGCTGGCTGTGTGGTGGGAGCACTGACAGTGCTGGCTGTATGGTGGGAGCACTGACAGTGCTGGCTCTGTGGGGGAGCACTGACAGTGCTGGCTGTGTGGTGGGAGCACTGACAGTGCTGACTGTGTGGTGGGCGCATGACAGTGCTGGTTGTCTGGTGGGAGGACTGACAGTGCTGACTGTGTCGGGCGAGCACTGACAGTGCTGGCAGTGTGTGGGAGGAGCACTGACAGTGCTAACTGTGTCGGGCAAGCACTGACAGCGCTGGCTGTGTGGTGGGAGCACTGAAAGTGCTGGCTGTGTGGGGGAGCACTGACAGTACTGGTTGTGTGGGGGGAGCACTGACAGTGCTGGCTGTGTGGGGGCGCACTGACAGTGCTGGCTGTGTGGGGGTGCACTGACAGTGCTGGCTGTGTGGGGAGCACTGACAGTGCTGGCTGTGTGGGGGGAGCACTGACAGTGATGGCTGTGTGGTGGGAGCACTGACAGTGCTGACTGTGTGAGGGGAGCACTGACAGTGCTGGCTGTGTGGGGGAGCACTGACAGTGCTGGCTGTGTGGGGGAGTACTGACAGTGCTGGCTGTGTGGGGGGGAGCACTGACAGTGGTGGCTGTGTGGTGGGAGCACTGCCAGTGCTGGCTGTGTGGGGGGAGCACTCAGTGCTGGCTGGGTAGGGGGAGCACTGACAGTGCTGGCTGTGTGGTGTGAGCACTGACAGTGCTGGCTGTGTGGTGGGAGCACTGACAGTGCTGGCTGTGTGGGGGGAGCACTGACAGTGCTGGCTGTGTGGGGGGAGCACTAACAGTGCTGGCTGTTTGGTGTGAGCACTGACAGTGCAGGCTGTGTGGTGGGAGCACTGACAGTGCTGGCTGTGTTGGGGGAGCACTGACAGTGCTGGCTGGGTAGGGGGAGCACTGACAGTGCTGGCTGTGTGGTGTGAGCACTGACAGTGCTGGCTGTGTGGTGGGAGCACTGACAGTGCTGGCTGTGTCGGGCGAGCACTGACAGTGCTGGCAGTGTGTGGGAGGAGCAATTACAGTGCTGGCTGTGTGGTGGTTGGAGCACTGGCAGTGGTGGCTGAGTGGGTGGATCACTGACAGTGATGGCCGTGTGGTGGGAGCACTGACAGTGCTGGCTGAGTGGGGGAGCACTGAGTACTGGCTGTGTGGGTGGAGCACTGGCAGTGCTGGCTCTGTGGGGGAGCACTGACAGTGCTGGCTGTGTGGTGGGAGCACTGACACTGCTGGCTATGTGGGGGAGCACTGGCAGTGCTGGCTGTCTTGTGGGAGCACTGACAATGCTGGCTGTGTGGTGGGAGCACTGACAGTGCAGGCTGTGTGGGGGGAGCACTGACAGTGCTGGCTGTGTGGTGGGAGCACTGACAGGGCTGGCTGTGTGGGGGAGCACTGACAGTGCTGGCTGTGTGGGGGAGCACTGACAGTGATGGCTGTGTGGGGGAGTACTGACAGTGCTGGCTGTGTGGCGGGAGCACTGTCAGTGCTGGTTGTGTGGGGAGCACTGACAGTGCTGGCTGTGTGGGGGAGCACTGACAGTGCTGGCTGTGTGGGGGAGCACTGACAGTGCTGGCTGTGTGGGGGGAGCACTGACAGTGATGGCTGTGGTGGGAGCACTGACAGTGCTGGCTGTGTGGGGGGAGCACTGACAGTGCTGGCTGGGTAGGGGGAGCACTGACAGTGCTGGCTGTGTGGTGGGAGCACTGACAGTGCTGGCTGTGTGGTGGGAGCACTGACAGTGCTGGCTGTGTGGGGGGAGCACTGACAGTGCTGGCTGTGTGGATGTGCACTGACAGTGCTGGCTGTGTGGGGGAGCACTGACAGTGCTGGCTGTGTGGGGAGCACTGACAGTGCTGGCTGTGTGGTGGGAGTACTGACAGTGATGGCTGTGTGGTGGGAGCACTGACAGTGCTGGCTTGTGTGGGGGGAGCACTGACAGTGCTGGCTGGGTAGGGGAGCACTGACAGTGCTCACTGTGTGGTGTGAGCACTGACAGTGCTGGCTGTGTCGTGGGAGAACTGACAGTGCTGGCTGTGTCGGGCGAGCACTGACAGTGCTGGCAGTGTGTGGGAGGAGCAATTATAGTGCTGGCTGTGTGGTGGGAGGAGCACTGGCAGTGCTGGCTGTGTGGGTGGAGCACTGACAGTGCTGACTGTGTGGGGAGCACTGGCAGTGCTGGCTGTGTGGTGGGAGCACTTACAGTGCTGGCTGTGTGGGGGAGCACTGACAGTGCTGGCTGTGTGGTGGGAGCACTGACAGTGCTGGCTGTGTGGTGGGAGCACTGACAGTGATGGCCGTGTGGTGGGAGCAAAGACAGTGCTGGCTGAGTGGGGCAGCACTGACTGTGCTGGCTGTCTGTGTGGAGCACTGACAGTGCTGGCTCTGTGGGGGAGTACTGACAGTGCTGGCTGTGTGGTGGGAGCACTGACACT
Organism: Scyliorhinus torazame; assembly: GCF_047496885.1. Taxonomy (NCBI): domain Eukaryota; kingdom Metazoa; phylum Chordata; class Chondrichthyes; order Carcharhiniformes; family Scyliorhinidae; genus Scyliorhinus; species Scyliorhinus torazame. The sequence goes on along the minus strand of NC_092711.1, from coordinate 49,586,066 downwards.
GCTGGCTATGTGGTGTGAGCACTGACAGTGCTGGCTGTGTGGGGAGCACCGACAGTGCTGGCTGTGTGGGGGAGCACTGACAGTGCTGGCTGTGTGGGGGGGGGGGGGTGGAGCACTGACAGTGATGGCTGTGTGGTGGGAGCACTGCCAGTGCTGGCTGTGTGGGGGGAGCACTGACAGTGCTGGCTGGGTTGGGGGAGCACTGACAGTGCTGGCTGTGTGGTGTGAGCACTGACAGTGCTGACTGTGTGGTGGGAGCACTGACAGTGCTGGCTGTGTGGGGGGAGCACTGACAGTGCTGGCTGTGTGGGGGTTCACTGACAGTGCTGGCTGCGTGGGGGGAGCACTGACAGTGCTGGCTGTGTGGGGAGCACTGACAGTGCTGGCTGTGTGGTGGGAGCACTGACAGTGATGGCTGTGTGGTGGGAGCACTGACAGTTCTGGCTGTGTGGGGGGAGCACTGACAGTGCTGGCTGGGTAGGGGGAGCACTGACAGTGCTGGCTGTGTGGTGTGAGCACTGACAGTGCTGGCTATGTGGTGGGAGCACTGACAGTGCTGACTGTGTCGGGCGAGCACTGACAGTGCTGGCAGTGTATGGGAGGAGCAATTACAGTGCTGGCTGTGTGGTGGGAGGAGCACTGGCAGTGCTGGCTGTGTGGGTGGAGCACTGACAGTGCAGGCTGTGTGGGGAGCACTGGCAGTGCTGGCTCTGTGGTGGGAGCACTGACAGTGCTGGCTGTGTGGGGGAGCACTGACAGTGCTGGCTGCGTGGTGGGAGCACTGACAGTGCTGGCTGTGTGGTGGGAGCACTGACAGTGATGGCCGTGTGGTGGGAGCACTGACAGTGCTGGCTGAGTGGGGGAGCACTGACAGTGCTGGCTGTGTGGGTGGAGCACTGACAGTGCTGGCTCTGTGTGGGAGCACTGACATTGCTGGCTGTGTGGTGGGAGCACTGACACTGCTGGCTATGTGGGGGAGCACTGATAGTGCTGGCTGTCTTGTGGGAGCACTGACAGTGCTGGCTGTGTGGCGGGAGCACTGACAGTGATGGCTGTGTGGTGGTAGCACTGACAGTGCTGGCTGTGTGGGGGGAGCACTGACAGTGCTGGCTGGGTAGGGGTAGCACTGGCAGTGCTGGCTGTGTGGTGTGAGCACTGACAGTGCTGGCTGTGTGGTGGGAGCACTGACAGTGCTGGCTGTGTGGGGGGAGCACTGACAGGGCTGGCTGTGTGGGGGTGCACTGACAGTGCTGACTGTGTGAGGGGAGCACTGACAGTGCTGGCTGTGTGGGGGAGCACTGACAGTGCTGGCTGTGTGGGGGAGTACTGACAGTGCTGGCTGTGTGGGGGGGAGCACTGACAGTGGTGTCTGTGTGGTGGGAGCACTGCCAGTGCTGGCTGTGTGGGGGGAGCACTCAGTGCTGGCTGGGTAAGGGGAGCACTGACAGTGCTGGCTGTGTGGTGTGAGCACTGACAGTGCTGGCTGTGTGGTGGGAGCACTGACAGTGCTGGCTGTGTGGGGGGAGCACTGACAGTGCTGGCTGTGTGGGGGTGCACTGACAGTGCTGGCTGTGTGGGGGAGCACTACCAGTGCTGGCTGTTTGGTGTGAGCACTGACAGTGCTGGCTGTGTGGTGGGAGCACTGACAGTGCTGGCTGTGTGGGGGGAGCACTGACAGTGCTGGCTGGGTAGGGGGAGCACTGACAGTGCTGGCTGTGTGGTGTGAGCACTGACAGTGCTGGCTGTGTGGTGGGAGCACTGACAGTGCTGGCTGTGTCGGGCGAGCACTGACAGTGCTGGCAGTGTGTGGGAGGAGCAATTACAGTTCTGGCTGTGTGGTGGTTGGAGCACTGGCAGTGGTGGCTGTGTGGGTGGATCACTGACAGTGATGGCCGTGTGGTGGGAGCACTGACAGTGCTGGCTGAGTGGGGGAGCACTGAGTGCTGGCTGTGTGGGTGGAGCACTGGCAGTGCTGGCTCTGTGGGGGAGCACTGACAGTGCTGGCTGTGTGGTGGGAGCACTGACACTGCTGGCTATGTGGGGGAGCACTGGCAGTGCTGGCTGTCTTGTGGGAGCACTGACAATGCTGGCTGTGTGGTGGGAGCACTGACAGTGCAGGCTGTGTGGGGGGAGCACTGACAGTGCTGGCTGTGTGGTGGGAGCACTGACAGGGCTGGCTGTGTGGGGGAGCACTGACAGTGCTGGCTGTGTGGGGGAGCACTGACAGTGATGGCTGTGTGGGGGAGTACTGACAGTGCTGGCTGTGTGGCGGGAGCACTGTCAGTGCTGGTTGTGTGGGGAGCACTGACAGTGCTGGCTGTGTGGGGGAGCACTGACAGTGCTGGCTGTGTGGGGGAGCACTGACAGTGCTGGCTGTGTGGGGGGAGCACTGACAGTGATGGCTGTGGTGGGAGCACTGACAGTGCTGGCTGTGTGGGGGGAGCACTGACAGTGCTGGCTGGGTAGGTGGAGCACTGACAGTGCTGGCTGTGTGGTGTGAGCACTGACAGTGCTGGCTGTGTGGTGGGAGCACTGACAGTGCTGGCTGTGTGGGGGGAGCACTGACAGTGCTGTCTGTGTGGATGTGCACTGACAGTGCTGGCTGTGTGGGGGGAGCACTGACAGTGCTGGCTGTGTGGGGGAGCACTGACAGTGCTCGCTGTGTGGTGTGAGCACTGACAGTGCTGGCTGTGTCGTGGGAGAACTGACGGTGCTGGCTGTGTCGGGCGAGCACTGACAGTGCTGGCAGTGTGTGGGAGGAGCAATTACAGTGCTGGCTGTGTGGTGGGAGGAGCACTGACAGTGCTGGCTGTGTGGGTGGAGCACTGACAGTGCTGGCTGTGTGGGGAGCACTGGCAGTGCTGGCTGTGTGGTGGGAGCACTGACAGTGCTGGCTGTGTGGTTGGAGCACTGACAGTGCTGGCTGTGTGGTGGGAGCACTGACAGTGATGGCCGTGTGGTGGGAGCAAAGACAGTGCTGGCTGAGTGGGGGGAGCACTGACTGTGCTGGCTGTGTGTGTGGAGCACTGACAGTGCTGGCTCTGTGGGGGAGTACTGACAGTGCTGGCTGTGTGGTGGGAGCACTGACACTGCTGGTTATGTGGTGTGAGCACTGACAGTGCTGGCTGTGTGGGGGAGCACCGACAGTGCTGGCTGTGTGGGGGAGCACTGACAGTGCTGGCTGGGTGGGGGGGGGGTGGAGCACTGACAGTGATGGCTGTGTGGTGGGAGCACTGCCAGTGCTGGCTGTGTGGGGGGAGCACTGACAGTGCTGGCTGGGTAGGGGGAGCACTGACAGTGCTGGCTGTGTGGTGTGAGCACTGACAGTGCTGACTGTGTGGTGGGAGCACTGACAGTGCTGGCTGTGTGGTGTGAGCACTGACAGTGCTGGCTGTGTGGTGGGAGCACTGACAGTGCTGGCTGTGTGGGGGGAGCACTGACAGTGCTGTCTGTGTGGATGTGCACTGACAGTGCTGGCTGTGTGGGGGGAGCACTGACAGTGCTGGCTGTGTGGGGGAGCACTGACAGTGCTCGCTGTGTGGTGTGAGCACTGACAGTGCTGGCTGTGTCGTGGGAGAACTGACGGTGCTGGCTGTGTCGGGCGAGCACTGACAGTGCTGGCAGTGTGTGGGAGGAGCAATTACAGTGCTGGCTGTGTGGTGGGAGGAGCACTGGCACTGCTGGCTGTGTGGGTGGAGCACTGACAGTGCTGGCTGTGTGGGGAGCACTGGCAGTGCTGGCTGTGTGGTGGGAGCACTGACAGTGCTGGCTGTGTGGTTGGAGCACTGACAGTGCTGGCTGTGTGGTGGGAGCACTGACAGTGATGGCCGTGTGGTGGGAGCAAAGACAGTGCTGGCTGAGTGGGGGGAGCACTGACTGTGCTGGCTGTGTGTGTGGAGCACTGACAGTGCTGGCTCTGTGGGGGAGTACTGACAGTGCTGGCTGTGTGGTGGGAGCACTGACACTGCTGGTTATGTGGTGTGAGCACTGACAGTGCTGGCTGTGTGGGGGAGCACCGACAGTGCTGGCTGTGTGGGGGAGCACTGACAGTGCTGGCTGGGTGGGGGGGGGGGTGGAGCACTGACAGTGATGGCTGTGTGGTGGGAGCACTGCCAGTGCTGGCTGTGTGGGGGGAGCACTGACAGTGCTGGCTGGGTAGGGGGAGCACTGACAGTGCTGGCTGTGTGGTGTGAGCACTGACAGTGCTGACTGTGTGGTGGGAGCACTGACAGTGCTGGCTGTGTGGGGGGAGCACTGACAGTGCTGGCTGTGTGGGGGTTCACTGACAGTGCTGGCTGCGTGGGGGGAGCACTGACAGTGCTGGCTGTGTGGGGAGCACTGACAGTGCTGGCTGTGTGGTGGGAGCACTGACAGTGATGGCTGTGTGGTGGGAGCACTGACAGTTCTGGCTGTGTGGGGGGAGCACTGACAGTGCTGGCTGGGTAGGGGGAGCACTGACAGTGCTGGCTGTGTGGTGTGAGCACTGACAGTGCTGGCTATGTGGTGGGAGCACTGACAGTGCTGGCTGTGTCGGGCGAGCACTGACAGTGCTGGCAGTGTATGGGAGGAGCAATTACAGTGCTGGCTGTGTGGTGGGAGGAGCACTGGCAATGCTGGCTGTGTGGGTGGAGCACTGACAGTGCAGGCTGTGTGGGGAGCACTGGCAGTGCTGGCTCTGTGGTGGGAGCACTGACAGTGCTGGCTGTGTGGGGAGCACTGACAGTGCTGGCTGCGTGGTGGGCGGACTGACAGTGCTGGCTGTGTGGTGGGAGCACTGACAGTGATGGCCGTGTGGTGGGAGCACTGACAGTGCTGGCTGAGTGGGGGAGCACTGACAGTGCTGGCTGTGTGGGGGAGCACTGACAGTGCTGGCTGTGTGGGGGGGAGCACTGACAGTGATGGCTGTGTGGTGGGAGCACTGACAGTGCTGACTGTGTGGGGGGAGCACTGACAGTGCTGGCTGGGTAGGGGGAGCACTGACAGTGCTGGCTGTGTGGCGGAGCACTGACAGTGCTGGCTGTGTGGGGGAGCACTGACAGTGCTGGCTGTGTGGTGGGAGTACTGACAGTGATGGCTGTGTGGTGGGAGCACTGACAGTGCTGGCTGTGTGGGGAGCACTGACAGTGCTGGCTGGGTAGGGGGAGCACTGACAGTGCTGGCTGTGTGGTGTGAGCACTGACAGTGCTGGCTGTGTGGTGGGAGCACTGACAGTGCTGGCTGTGTCGGGCGAGCACTGACAGTGCTGGCAGTGTGTGGGAGGAGCAATTACAGTGCTGGCTGTGTGGTGGGAGGAGCACTGGCAGTGCTGGCTGTGTGGTGGGAGCACTGACAGTGCTGGTTGTGTGGTGGGAGCACTGACAGTGATGGCCGTGTGGTGGGAGCACTGACAGTGCTGGCTGTGTGGTGGGAGCACTGACAGTGCTGGCTGTGTGGTGGGAGCACTGACAGTGCTGGCTGTGTCGGGCGAGCACTGACAGTGCTGGCAGTGTGTGGGAGGAGCAATTACAGTGCTGGCTGTGTGGTGGGAGGAGCACTGGCAGTGCTGGCTGTGTGGGTGGAGCACTGACAGTGCTGGCTGTGTGGGGAGCACTGGCAGTGCTGGCTGATGTGGTGGGAGCACTGACAGAGCTGGCTGTGTGGGGGAGCACTGACAGTGCTGGCTGTGTGGTGGGAGCACTGACAGTGCTGGTTGTGTGGTGCGAGCACTGACAGTGATGGCCGTGTGGTGGGAGCACTGACAGTGCTGGCTGAGTGGGGGGAGCACTGACTGTGCTGGCTGTGTGGGTGGGGCACTGACAGTGCTGGCTCTGTGGGGGAGTACTGACAGTGCTGGCTGTGTGGTGGGAGCACTGACACTGCTGGCTATGTGGGGGAGCACTGACAGTACTGGCTGTGTGGTGGGAGCATTGACAGTGCTGGCTGTGTGGTGGGTGCACTGACAGTGCAGGCTGTGTGGGGGGAGCACTGACAGTGCTGGCTGTGTGGTGGGAGCACTGACAGTGCTGGCTGTGTGTGGAGGCACTGACAGTGATGGCTGTGTGGGGGAGTACTGACAGTGCTGGCTGTGTGGCGGGAGCACTGTCAGTGCTGGTTGTGTGGGGAGCACTGACAGTGCTGGCTGTGTGGGGAGCACCGACAGTGCTGGCTGTGTGGGGGAGCACTGACAGTGCTGGCTGTGTGGGGGGAGCACTGACAGTGATGGCTGTGTGGGGAGTACTGACAGTGCTGGCTGTGTGGCGGGAGCACTGTCAGTGCTGGTTGTGTGGGGAGCACTGACTATGCTGGCTGTGTGGGGGAGCACTGACAGTGCTGGCTGTGTGGTGGGAGCACTGACAGTGATGGCTGTGTGGTGGGAGCACTGAAAGTTCTGGCTGTGTGGGGGGAGCACTGACAGTGCTGGCTGGGTAGGGGGAGCACTGACAGTGCTGGCTGTGTGGTGTGAGCACTGACAGTGCTGGCTATGTGGTGGGAGCACTGACAGTGCTGACTGTGTCGGGCGAGCACTGACAGTGCTGGCAGTGTATGGGAGGAGCAATTACAGTGCTGGCTGTGTGGTGGGAGGAGCACTGGCAGTGCTGGCTGTGTGGGTGGAGCACTGACAGTGCAGGCTGTGTGGGGAGCACTGGCAGTGCTGGCTCTGTGGTGGGAGCACCGACAGAGCTGGCTGTGTGGGGGAGCACTGACAGTGCTGGCTGCGTGGTGGGAGCACTGACAGTGCTGGCTGTGTGGTGGGAGCACTGACAGTGATGGCCGTGTGGTGGGAGCACTGACAGTGCTGGCTGAGTGGGGGAGCACTGACAGTGCTGGCTGTGTGGGTGGAGCACTGACAGTGCTGGCTCTGTGGGGGAGCACTGACATTGCTGGCTGTGTGGTGGGAGCACTGACACTGCTGTCTATGTGGGGGAGCACTGATAGTGCTGGCTGTCTTGTGGGAGCACTGACAGTGCTGGCTGTGTGGCGGGAGCACTGACAGTGATGGCTGTGTGGTGGTAGCACTGACAGTGCTGGCTGTGTGGGGGGAGCACTGACAGTGCTGGCTGGGTAGGGGTAGCACTGACAGTGCTGGCTGTGTGGTGTGAGCACTGACAGTGCTGGCTGTGTGGTGGGAGCACTGACAGTGCTGGCTGTGTGGGGGAGCACTGACAGGGCTGGCTGTGTGGGGGTGCACTGACAGTGCTGACTGTGTGAGGGGAGCACTGACAGTGCTGGCTGTGTGGGGGAGCACTGACAGTGCTGGCTGTGTGGGGGAGTACTGACAGTGCTGGCTGTGTGGGGGGGAGCACTGACAGTGGTGGCTGTGTGGTGGGAGCACTGCCAGTGCTGGCTGTGTGGGGGGAGCACTCAGTGCTGGCTGGGTAAGGGGAGCACTGACAGTGCTGGCTGTGTGGTGTGAGCACTGACAGTGCTGGCTGTGTGGTGGGAGCACTGACAGTGCTGGCTGTGTGGGGGGAGCACTGACAGTGCTGGCTGTGTGGGGGTGCACTGACAGTGCTGGCTGTGTGGGGGGAGCACTACCAGTGCTGGCTGTTTGGTGTGAGCACTGACAGTGCTGGCTGTGTGGTGGGAGCACTGACAGTGCTGGCTGTGTGGGGGGAGCACTGACAGTGCTGGCTGGGTAGGGGGAGCACTGACAGTGCTGGCTGTGTGGTGTGAGCACTGACAGTGCTGGCTGTGTGGTGGCAGCACTGACAGTGCTGGCTGTGTCGGGCGAGCACTGACAGTGCTGGCAGTGTGTGGGAGGAGCAATTACAGTGCTGGCTGTGTGGTGGTTGGAGCACTGGCAGTGGTGGCTGTGTGGGTGGATCACTGACAGTGATGGCCGTGTGGTGGGAGCACTGACAGTGCTGGCTGAGTGGGGGAGCACTGAGTGCTGGCTGTGTGGGTGGAGCACTGGCAGTGCTGGCTCTGTGGGGGAGCACTGACAGTGCTGGCTGTGTGGTGGGAGCACTGACACTGCTGGCTATGTGGGGGAGCACTGGCAGTGCTGGCTGTCTTGTGGGAGCACTGACAATGCTGGCTGTGTGGTGGGAGCACTGACAGTGCAGGCTGTGTGGGGGGAGCACTGACAGTGCTGGCTGTGTGGTGGGAGCACTGACAGGGCTGGCTGTGTGGGGGAGCACTGACAGTGCTGGCTGTGTGGGGGAGCACTGACAGTGATGGCTGTGTGGGGGAGTACTGACAGTGCTGGCTGTGTGGCGGGAGCACTGTCAGTGCTGGTTGTGTGGGGAGCACTGACAGTGCTGGCTGTGTGGGGGAGCACTGACAGTGCTGGCTGTGTGGGGGAGCACTGACAGTGCTGGCTGTGTGGGGGGAGCACTGACAGTGATGGCTGTGGTGGGAGCACTGACAGTGCTGGCTGTGTGGGGGGAGCACTGACAGTGCTGGCTGGGTAGGTGGAGCACTGACAGTGCTGGCTGTGTGGTGTGAGCACTGACAGTGCTGGCTGTGTGGTGGGAGCACTGACAGTGCTGGCTGTGTGGGGGGAGCACTGACAGTGCTGTCTGTGTGGATGTGCACTGACAGTGCTGGCTGTGTGGGGGGAGCACTGACAGTGCTGGCTGTGTGGGGGAGCACTGAAAGTGCTCGCTGTGTGGTGTGAGCACTGACAGTGCTGGCTGTGTCGTGGGAGAACTGACGGTGCTGGCTGTGTCGGGCGAGCACTGACAGTGCTGGCAGTGTGTGGGAGGAGCAATTACAGTGCTGGCTGTGTGGTGGGAGGAGCACTGGCAGTGCTGGCTGTGTGGGTGGAGCACTGACAGTGCTGGCTGTGTGGGGAGCACTGGCAGTGCTGGCTGTGTGGTGGGAGCACTGACAGTGCTGGCTGTGTGGTTGGAGCACTGACAGTGCTGGCTGTGTGGTGGGAGCACTGACAGTGATGGCCGTGTGGTGGGAGCAAAGACAGTGCTGGCTGAGTGGGGGGAGCACTGACTGTGCTGGCTGTGTGTGTGGAGCACTGACAGTGCTGGCTCTGTGGGGGAGTACTGACAGTGCTGGCTGTGTGGTGGGAGCACTGACACTGCTGGTTATGTGGTGTGAGCACTGACAGTGCTGGCTGTGTGGGGGAGCACCGACAGTGCTGGCTGTGTGGGGGAGCACGGACAGTGCTGGCTGGGTGGGGGGGGGGGTGGAGCACTGACAGTGATGGCTGTGTGGTGGGAGCACTGCCAGTGCTGGCTGTGTGGGGGGAGCACTGACAGTGCTGGCTGGGTAGGGGGAGCACGGACAGTGCTGGCTGTGTGGTGTGAGCACTGACAGTGCTGACTGTGTGGTGGGAGCACTGACAGTGCTGGCTGTGTGGGGGAGCACTGACAGTGCTGGCTGTGTGGGGGTTCACTGACAGTGCTGGCTGCGTGGGGGGAGCACTGACAGTGCTGGCTGTGTGGGGAGCACTGACAGTGCTGGCTGTGTGGTGGGAGCACTGACAGTGATGGCTGTGTGGTGGGAGCACTGACAGTTCTGGCTGTGTGGGGGGAGCACTGACAGTGCTGGCTGGGTAGGGGGAGCACTGACAGTGCTGGCTGTGTGGTGTGAGCACTGACAGTGCTGGCTATGTGGTGGGAGCACTGACAGTGCTGGCTGTGTCGGGCGAGCACTGACAGTGCTGGCAGTGTATGGGAGGAGCAATTACAGTGCTGGCTGTGTGGTGGGAGGAGCACTGGCAATGCTGGCTGTGTGGGTGGAGCACTGACAGTGCAGGCTGTGTGGGGAGCACTGGCAGTGCTGGCTCTGTGGTGGGAGCACTGACAGTGCTGGCTGTGTGGGGGAGCACTGACAGTGCTGGCTGCGTGGTGGGAGGACTGACAGTGCTGGCTGTGTGGTGGGAGCACTGACAGTGATGGCCGTGTGGTGGGAGCACTGACAGTGCTGGCTGAGTGGGGGAGCACTGACAGTGCTGGCTGTGTGGGGGAGCACTGACAGTGCTGGCTGTGTGGGGGGAGCACTGACAGTGATGGCTGTGTGGTGGGAGCACTGACAGTGCTGACTGTGTGGGGGGAGCACTGACAGTGCTGGCTGGGTAGGGGGAGCACTGACAGTGCTGGCTGTGTGGCGGAGCACTGACAGTGCTGGCTGTGTGGGGGAGCACTGACAGTGCTGGCTGTGTGGTGGGAGTACTGACAGTGATGGCTGTGTGGTGGGAGCACTGACAGTGCTGGCTGTTTGGGGAGCACTGACAGTGCTGGCTGGGTAGGGGGAGCACTGACAGTGCTGGCTGTGTGGTGTGAGCACTGACAGTGCTGGCTGTGTTTTGGGAGCACTGACAGTGCTGGCTGTGTCGGGCGAGCACTGACAGTGCTGGCAGTGTGTGGGAGGAGCAATTACAGTGCTGGCTGTGTGGTGGGAGGAGCACTGGCAGTGCTGGCTGTGTGGGGAGCACTGGCAGTGCTGGCTGTGTGGTGGGAGCACTGACAGTGCTGGCTGTGTGGGGGAGCACTGGCAGTGCTGGCTGTGTGGTGGGAGCACTGACAGTGCTGGTTGTGTGGTGGGAGCACTGACAGTGATGGCCGTGTGGTGGGAGCACTGACAGTGCTGGCTGTGTGGTGGGAGCACTGACAGTGCTGGCTGTGTGGTGGGAGCACTGACAGTGCTGGCTGTGTCGGGCGAGCACTGACAGTGCTGGCAGTGTGTGGGAGGAGCAATTACAGTGCTGGCTGTGTGGTGGGAGGAGCACTGGCAGTGCTGGCTGTGTGGGTGGAGCACTGACAGTGCTGGCTGTGTGGGGAGCACTGGCAGTGCTGGCTGATGTGGTGGGAGCACTGACAGAGCTGGCTGTGTGGGGGAGCACTGACAGTGCTGGCTGTGTGGTGGGAGCACTGACAGTGCTGGTTGTGTGGTGGGAGCACTGACAGTGATGGCCGTGTGGTGGGAGCACTGACAGTGCTGGCTGAGTGGGGGGAGCACTGACTGTGCTGGCTGTGTGGGTGGGGCACTGACAGTGCTGGCTCTGTGGGGGAGTACTGACAGTGCTGGCTGTGTGGTGGGAGCACTGACACTGCTGGCTATGTGGGGGAGCAATGACAGTACTGGCTGTGTGGTGGGAGCATTGACAGTGCTGGCTGTGTGGTGGGTGCACTGACAGTGCAGGCTGTGTGGGGGGAGCACTGACAGTGCTGGCTGTGTGGTGGGAGCACTGACAGTGCTGGCTGTGTGTGGAGGCACTGACAGTGATGGCTGTGTGGGGGAGTACTGACAGTGCTGGCTGTGTGGCGGGAGCACTGTCAGTGCTGGTTGTGTGGGGAGCACTGACAGTGCTGGCTGTGTGGGGGAGCACTGACAGTGCTGGCTGTGTGGGGGAGCACTGACAGTGCTGGCTGTGTGGGGGGAGCACTGACAGTGATGGCTGTGTGGGGAGTACTGACAGTGCTGGCTGTGTGGCGGGAGCACTGTCAGTGCTGGTTGTGTGGGGAGCACTGACAGCGCTGGCTGTGTGGGGGAGCACTGACAGTGCTGGCTGTGTGGGGGAGCACTGACAGTGTTGGCTGTGTGGGGTGACCACTGACAGTGATGGCTGTGTGGTGGGAGCACTGACAGTGCTGGCTGTGTGGGGGGAGCACTGACAGTGCTGGCTGGGTAGGGGGAGCACTGACAGTGCTGGCTGTGTGGTGTGAGCACTGACAGTGCTGGCTGTGTGGTGGGAGCTGGCTGTGTGGGGGGAGCACTGACAGTGCTGGCTGTGTGGGGGTGCACTGACAGTGCTGGCTGTGTGGCGGAGCACTGACAGTGCTGGCTGTGTGGGGAGCACTGACAGTGCTGGCTGTGTGGTGGGAGTACTGACAGTGATGGCTGTGTGGTGGGAGCACTGACAGTGCTGGCTGTTTGGGGAGCACTGACAGTGCTGGCTGGGTAGGGGGAGCACTGACAGTGCTGGCTGTGTGGTGTGAGCACTGACAGTGCTGGCTGTGTTTTGGGAGCACTGACAGTGCTGGCTGTGTCGGGCGAGCACTGACAGTGCTGGCAGTGTGTGGGAGGAGCAATTACAGTGCTGGCTGTGTGGTGGGAGGAGCACTGGCAGTGCTGGCTGTGTGGGGAGCACTGGCAGTGCTGGCTGTGTGGTGGGAGCACTGACAGTGCTGGCTTGTGGGGGAGCACTGACAGTGGTGGCTGTGTGGTGGGAGCACTGACAGTGCTGGTTGTGTGGTGGGAGCACTGACAGTGCTGGCTGTGTGGTGGGAGCACTGACAGTGCTGGCTGTGTGGTGGGAGCACTGACAGTGCTGGCTGTGTCGGACGAGCACTGACAGTGCTGGCAGTGTGTGGGAGAAGCAATTACAGTGCTGGCTGTGTGGTGGGAGGAGCACTGGCAGTGCTGGCTGTGTGGGTGGAGCACTGACAGTGCTGGCTGTGTGGGGAGCACTGGCAGTGCTGGCTGTGTGGTGGGAGCACTGACAGTGCTGGCTGTGTGGGGGAGCACTGACAGTGCTGGCTGTGTGGTGGGAGCACTGACAGTGCTGGTTGTGTGGTGGGAGCACTGACAGTGATGGCCGTGTAGTGGGAGCACTGACAGTGCTGGCTGAGTGGGGGGAGCACTGACTGTGCTGGCTGTGTGGGTGGGGCACTGACAGTGCTGTCTCTGTGGGGGAGTACTGACAGTGCTGGCTGTGTGGTGGGAGCACTGACACTGCAGGCTATGTGGGGGAGCACTGACAGTACTGGCTGTGTGGTGGGAGCATTGACAGTGCTGGCTGTGTGGTGGGTGCACTGACAGTGCAGGCTGTGTGGGGGGAGCACTGACAGTGCTGGCTGTGTGGTGGGAGCACTGACAGTGCTGGCTGTGTGTGGAGGCACTGGCAGTGATGGCAGTGTGGGGGAGCACTGACAGTACTGGCTGTGGGATGGCTGAGAATTGCCAGAAATGGCCCCCTTCAACCGACATAAAATGACCACCGTGAACTGATATAAAATGGCTGCCGTGAACTGACATAAAATGGCCACCGTGAATGGACATAAAATGGGTGCCATGAGCTAACATAAAATAGCCACCATGACCTGACATAAAATGGCCGCCGTGAACTGACATACAATGGCTGCCACGAGCTAACATATAATAGCAACCGTGACCTGACATATAATGGCCGCCGTGAACTGGCATAAAATGGCCACCGTGTACTGACATAAAATGGCCCCTTCAACGGAATAAAATGGCCCCCGTGAACTGACATAAAATGGCCACCGTGAACTGACATAAAATGGCCCCCTTGACCCGACATGAACTGGCCACCGCAACTGAGATAAAATGGCCATTACAAACTGACATAAAATGCCATTGTGAACTGACATACAATGGCCATTGTGAACTGACATACAATGGCCACCATGAACTGACATAAAATGGCTACCGTCAACTGGGAAAAAATGGCCATTGCAAACTGACATAAAATGGCCATCGTGAACTGACATAAAATGTCCACCGTCAACTGAGATAAAATGGCCATTGCAAACTGACATAAAATGGACACTGTGAACTGACATACAATGGCCACCATGAACTGACATAAAATGGCCATTGTGAACAGACATAAAATGACCACTGTGAACTGACATACAATGGCCACCATGAGCAGACATAAAATGGCCACCGTGAACTGACATAAAATGAACCCTGTGAACTGATATACAATGGCCACCGTGAACTGACCTAAAATGGCAATTGTGAACTGACATAAAATGGACCCCGTGAACTGACATAAAATGGCCATTGTGAACTGACATAAAATGGCCACCGTGAACTGACATAAAATGGCCATTGTGAACAGACATAAAATGGCCACCGTGAACTGATATACAATGGCTACCGTGAACTAACATAAAATGGCCATTGCGATATGACATACAAAGGCCACTGTGAACTGACATAAACTGTCCATTGTGAACTGACATACAATGGCCCCCGTGAACTGACATAAAATGGCCATTGCAAATTGACATAAATTGGCCATTGTGAACTGACATACAATGGCCATTGTGAACTGACATACAATGGCCCACGTGAACTGACATAAAATGGCCAATGTGAAGAGACATAAAATGGCCATTGAGAACTGACATAAAATGCCAATTGTGAACTGACATAAAATGGCCATTGTGAACTGACATAAAATGGCCATTGTGAGCTGACATACAATGGCCATTGTGAACTGACATACAATGGCCCCGGTGAACTGACATAAAATGGCCAAAGCGACCTGACATAAAAAGGTCCCCGTGAACTGACATAAAATGGCCATTGTGAACTGAGATAAAATGGACCCCGTGAACTGACATAAAATGGCCGCCATGAACTGACATACAATGGCCACCGTGAACTGACATAAAATGGCCACCGTGAACTGACATAAAATGGACACTGTGAACTGACATAAAATGGCCACAGTGAACTGACATAAAATGGCCACCATGAACTGACATAAACTGGCTGTCGTGAGCTGATTTAAAATGGCCACAGTGAACTGTCATAAAATGGCTGCCATGAGCTGACATAAAATGGCCACCGTGAACTGATAAAAAATGGCCACCGTGAACTGACATAAAATGGCCACCGTGATCTGATATAAAATGGCCACCATTAACTGAGGAGCACTGACAGTGCTGGCTGTGTGGTGTGAGCACTGACAGTGCTGGCTGTGTGGTGGGAGCTGGCTGTGTGGGGGAGCACTGACAGTGCTGGCTGTGTGGGGGTGCACTGACAGTGCTGGCTGTGTGGCGGAGCACTGACAGTGCTGGCTGTGTGGGGAGCACTGACAGTGCTGGCTGTGTGGTGGGAGTACTGACAGTGATGGCTGTGTGGTGGGAGCACTGACAGTGCTGGCTGTTTGGGGAGCACTGACAGTGCTGGCTGGGTAGGGGGAGCACTGACAGTGCTGGCTGTGTGGTGTGAGCACTGACAGTGCTGGCTGTGTTTTGGGAGCACTGACAGTGCTGGCTGTGTCGGGCGAGCACTGACAGTGCTGGCAGTGTGTGGGAGGAGCAATTACAGTGCTGGCTGTGTGGTGGGAGGAGCACTGGCAGTGCTGGCTGTGTGGGGAGCACTGGCAGTGCTGGCTGTGTGGTGGGAGCACTGACAGTGCTGGCTTGTGGGGGAGCACTGACAGTGCTGGCTGTGTGGTGGGAGCACTGACAGTGCTGGTTGTGTGGTGGGAGCACTGACAGTGATGGCCGTGTGGTGGGAGCACTGACAGTGCTGGCTGTGTGGTGGGAGCACTGACAGTGCTGGCTGTGTGGTGGGAGCACTGACAGTGCTGGCTGTGTCGGGCGAGCACTGACAGTGCTGGCAGTGTGTGGGAGAAGCAATTACAGTGCTGGCTGTGTGGTGGGAGGAGCACTGGCAGTGCTGGCTGTGTGGGTGGAGCACTGACAGTGCTGGCTGTGTGGGGAGCACTGGCAGTGCTGGCTGTGTGGTGGGAGCACTGACAGTGCTGGCTGTGTGGGGGAGCACTGACAGTGCTGGCTGTGTGGTGGGAGCACTGACAGTGCTGGTTGTGTGGTGGGAGCACTGACAGTGATGGCCGTGTGGTGGGAGCACTGACAGTGCTGGCTGAGTGGGGGGAGCACTGACTGTGCTGGCTGTGTGGGTGGGGCACTGACAGTGCTGTCTCTGTGGGGGAGTACTGACAGTGCTGGCTGTGTGGTGGGAGCACTGACACTGCTGGCTATGTGGGGGAGCACTGACAGTACTGGCTGTGTGGTGGGAGCATTGACAGTGCTGGCTGTGTGGTGGGTGCACTGACAGTGCAGGCTGTGTGGGGGGAGCACTGACAGTGCTGGCTGTGTGGTGGGAGCACTGACAGTGCTGGCTGTGTGTGGAGGCACTGGCAGTGATGGCAGTGTGGGGGAGCACTGACAGTACTGGCTGTGGGATGGCTGAGAATTGCCAGAAATGGCCCCCTTCAACCGACATAAAATGACCACCGTGAACTGACATAAAATGGCTGCCGTGAACTGACATAAAATGGCCACCGTGAATGGACATAAAATGGGTGCCTTGAGCTAACATAAAATAGCCACCATGACCTGACATAAAATGGCCGCCGTGAACTGACATACAATGGCTGCCACGAGCTAACATATAATAGCAACCGTGACCTGACATATAATGGCCGCCGTGAACTGGCATAAAATGGCCACCGTGTACTGACATAAAATGGCCCCTTCAACGGAATAAAATGGCCCCCGTGAACTGACATAAAATGGCCACCGTGAACTGACATAAAATGGCCCCCTTGACCCGACATGAACTGGCCACCGCAACTGAGATAAAATGGCCATTACAAACTGACATAAAATGCCATTGTGAACTGACATACAATGGCCATTGTGAACTGACATACAATGGCCACCATGAACTGACATAAAATGGCTACCGTCAACTGGGAAAAAATGGCCATTGCAAACTGACATAAAATGGCCATCGTGAACTGACATAAAATGTCCACCGTCAACTGAGATAAAATGGCCATTGCAAACTGACATAAAATGGACACTGTGAACTGACATACAATGGCCACCATGAACTGACATAAAATGGCCATTGTGAACAGACATAAAATGACCACTGTGAACTGACATACAATGGCCACCATGAGCAGACATAAAATGGCCACCGTGAACTGACATAAAATGAACCCTGTGAACTGATATACAATGGCCACCGTGAACTGACCTAAAATGGCAATTGTGAACTGACATAAAATGGACCCCGTGAACTGACATAAAATGGCCATTGTGAACTGACATAAAATGGCCACCGTGAACTGACATAAAATGGCCATTGTGAACAGACATAAAATGGCCACCGTGAACTGATATACAATGGCTACCGTGAACTAACATAAAATGGCCATTGCGATATGACATACAAAGGCCACTGTGAACTGACATAAACTGTCCATTGTGAACTGACATACAATGGCCCCCGTGAACTGACATAAAATGGCCATTGCAAATTGACATAAATTGGCCATTGTGAACTGACATACAATGGCCATTGTGAACTGACATACAATGGCCCACGTGAACTGACATAAAATGGCCAATGTGAAGAGACATAAAATGGCCATTGAGAACTGACATAAAATGCCAATTGTGAACTGACATAAAATGGCCATTGTGAACTGACATAAAATGGCCATTGTGAACTGACATACAATGGCCATTGTGAACTGACATACAATGGCCCCCGTGAACTGACATAAAATGGCCAAAGCGACCTGACATAAAAAGGTCCCCGTGAACTGACATAAAATGGCCATTGTGAACTGAGATAAAATGGACCCCGTGAACTGACATAAAATGGCCGCCATGAACTGACATACAATGGCCACCACGAACTGACATAAAATGGCCATTGCGAGCTGTCATAAAATGGCCCCCGTCAACCGACATAAAATGACCTCCGTGAACTGATATAAAATGGCCACCGTGTACTGACATAAAATGGCCCCCATCGACTGAATAAAATGGCCTCGGTGAACTGACAGAAAATGGCCACTGTGAACTGAGATACAATGGCCACCGTGAACTGACATAAAATGGCCATTGTGAACTGACATACAATAGCCACCATGAACTGACATAAAATGGCCCCCGTGAACTGACATAAAATGGCTACCGTGAACTGACATAAAATGGACACCATGAACTGACATAAAATGGTTGCCGTGAACTGACATAAAATGGCTGCCGTGAACTGACATAAAATGGCCACCATGAACTGACATAAAATGGCTGCCGTGAACAGACATAAAATGACCTCCGTGAACTGATATAAAATGGCCACCGTGTACTGACATAAAATGGCCCCCATCGACTGAATAAAATGGCCCCGGTGAACTGACAGAAAATGGCCACTGTGAACTGAGATACAATGGCCACCGTGAACTGACATAAAATGGACATTGGGAACTGACATACATTAGCCACCATGAACTGACATAAAATGGCCCCCGTGAACTGACATAAAATGGCTACCGTGAACTGACATAAAATGGACACCATGAACTGACATAAAATGGTTGCCGTGAACTGACATAAAATGGCTGCCGTGAACTGACATAAAATGGCCACCGTGAATGGACATAAAATGGGTGCCATGAGCTAACATAAAATAGCCACCATGACCTGACATAAAATGGCCGCCGTGAACTGACATACAATGGCTGCCACGAGCTAACATATAATAGCAACCGTGACCTGACATATAATGGCCGCCGTGAACTGGCATAAAATGGCCACCGTGTACTGACATAAAATGGCCCCTTCAACGGAATAAAATGGCCCCCGTGAACTGACATAAAATGGCCACCGTGAACTGACATAAAATGGCCCCCTTGACCCGACATGAACTGGCCACCGCAACTGAGATAAAATGGCCATTACAAACTGACATAAAATGCCATTGTGAACTGACATACAATGGCCATTGTGAACTGACATACAATGGCCACCATGAACTGACATAAAATGGCTACCGTCAACTGGGAAAAAATGGCCATTGCAAACTGACATAAAATGGCCATCGTGAACTGACATAAAATGTCCACCGTCAACTGAGATAAAATGGCCATTGCAAACTGACATAAAATGGACACTGTGAACTGACATACAATGGCCACCATGAACTGACATAAAATGGCCATTGTGAACAGACATAAAATGACCACTGTGAACTGACATACAATGGCCACCATGAGCAGACATAAAATGGCCACCGTGAACTGACATAAAATGAACCCTGTGAACTGATATACAATGGCCACCGTGAACTGACCTAAAATGGCAATTGTGAACTGACATAAAATGGACCCCGTGAACTGACATAAAATGGCCATTGTGAACTGACATAAAATGGCCACCGTGAACTGACATAAAATGGCCATTGTGAACAGACATAAAATGGCCACCGTGAACTGATATACAATGGCTACCGTGAACTAACATAAAATGGCCATTGCGATATGACATACAAAGGCCACTGTGAACTGACATAAACTGTCCATTGTGAACTGACATACAATGGCCCCCGTGAACTGACATAAAATGGCCATTGCAAATTGACATAAATTGGCCATTGTGAACTGACATACAATGGCCATTGTGAACTGACATACAATGGCCCACGTGAACTGACATAAAATGGCCAATGTGAAGAGACATAAAATGGCCATTGAGAACTGACATAAAATGCCAATTGTGAACTGACATAAAATGGCCATTGTGAACTGACATAAAATGGCCATTGTGAACTGACATACAATGGCCATTGTGAACTGACATACAATGGCCCCCGTGAACTGACATAAAATGGCCAAAGCGACCTGACATAAAAAGGTCCACGTGAACTGACATAAAATGGCCATTGTGAACTGAGATAAAATGGACCCCGTTAACTGACATAAAATGGCCGCCATGAACTGACATACAATGGCCACCGCGAACTGACATAAAATGGCCATTGCGAGCTGTCATAAAATGGCCCCCGTCAACCGACATAAAATGACCTCCGTGAACTGATATAAAATGGCCACCGTGTACTGACATAAAATGGCCCCCATCGACTGAATAAAATGGCCCCGGTGAACTGACAGAAAATGGCCACTGTGAACTGAGATACAATGGCCACCGTGAACTGACATAAAATGGCCATTGTGAACTGACATACAATAGCCACCATGAACTGACATAAAATGGCCCCCGTGAACTGACATAAAATGGCTACCGTGAACTGACATAAAATGGACACCAGGAACTGACATAAAATGGTTGCCGTGAACTGACATAAAATGGCTGCCGTGAACTGACATAAAATGGCCACCATGAACTGACATAAAATGGCTGCCGTGAACAGACATAAAATGACCTCCGTGAACTGATATTAAATGGCCACCGTGTACTGACATAAAATGGCCCCCATCGACTGAATAAAATGGCCCCGGTGAACTGACAGAAAATGGCCACTGTGAACTGAGATACAATAGCCACCGTGAACTGACATCAAATGGACATTGTGAACTGACATAAAATGGCCACCGTGAACTGACATAAAATGGCCATTGTGAACTGACATAAAATGGCTGCCGTGAACAGACATAAAATGGCCGCCGTGAACTGACATAAAATGGCCACCAAGAACTGACATAAAAAGCCACCGTGAACTGACATAAAATGGCCCCCGTGAACTGACATAAAATGGCCCCCGTGAACCGACATAAAATGGACACCATGAACTGACATAAAATGATTGCCGTGAACTGACATAAAATGGCTGCCGTGAACTGACATAAAATGGCCACCATGAACTGACATAAAATGGCTGCCGTGAACTGACATAAAATGTCCACCATGAACTGACATAAAATGGCCGCCGTGAACTGACATAAAATGGCCACCAAGAACTGACATAAAAAGCCACCGTGAACTGACATAAAATGACCACCGTGAACTGACATAAAATGTCCACCGTGAACTGACATAAAATGGACACTGTGAACTGACATAAAATGGCCACAGTGAACTGACATAAAATGGCCACCAAGAACTGACATAAAAAGCCACCGTGAACTGACATAAAATGACCACCGTGAACTGACATAAAATGTCCACCGTGAACTGACATAAAATGGACACTGTGAACTGACATAAAATGGCCACAGTGAACTGACATAAAATGGCCACCATGAACTGACATAAAATGGCCGTCGTGAGCTGATTTAAAATGGCCACAGTGAACTGTCATAAAATGGCTGCCATGAGCTGACATAAAATGGCCTCCGTGAACTGATAAATAATGGCCACCGTGAACTGACATAAAATGGCCACCGTGATCTGATATAAAATGGCCACCATTAACTGACATAATATAGCCACCGTGAACTGACATAAAATGGCTGCCGTGAACTGACATAAAATGTCCACCGTGAGCTGATTTAAAATGGCCACTGTGAACTATCATAAAATGGCCACCATGAACTGACATAAAATGGCCATTGTGAACTGACATACAATGGTCCCCGTGAACTGACACAAAATGGCCATTGTGAACTGAGATAAAATGGACCCCGTGAACTGACATAAAATGGCCGCCATGAACTGACATACAATGGCCACCGTGAACTGACATAAAATGGCCACCGTGAACTGACATAAAATGGACACTGTGAACTGACATAAAATGGCCACAGTGAACTGACATAAAATGGCCACCATGAACTGACATAAACTGGCTGTCGTGAGCTGATTTAAAATGGCCACAGTGAACTGTCATAAAATGGCTGCCATGAGCTGACATAAAATGGCCACCGTGAACTGATAAAAAATGGCCACCGTGAACTGACATAAAATGGCCACCGTGATCTGATATAAAATGGCCACCATTAACTGACATAAAATGGCTGCCGTGAACTGACATAAAATGTCCACCGTGAGCTGATTTAAAATGGCCACTGTGAACTGTCAAAAAATGGCCACCATGAACTGACATAAAATGGCCACTGTGAACTGACATACAATGGCCATTGTGAACTGACATACAATGGCCATTGTGAACTGACATACAATGGTCCCCGTGAACTGACATAAAATGGCCATTGTGAACTGAGATAAAATGGACCCCGTGAACTGACATAAAATGGCCGCCATGAACTGGCATACAATGGCCACCGTGAACTGACATAAAATGGCCACCATGAACTGACATAAAATGGCCATTGTGAACAGATACAAAATGACCACTGTGAACTGTCATACAATGGCCACCATGAGCAGACATAAAATGGCCACCGTGAACTGACATAAAATGAACCCTGTGAACTGATATACAATGGCCACCGTGAACTGACCTAAAATGGCAACTGTGAACTGACATAAAATGGACCCCGTGAACTGACATAAAATGGCCATTGTGAACTGACAGAAAATGGCCACCGTGAACTGACATAAAATGGCCATTGTGAACAGACATAAAATGGCCACCGTGAAGTGATATACAATGGCTACCGTGAACTAACATAAAATGGCCATTGCGATATGACATACAAAGGCCACTGTGAACTGACATAAACTGTCCATTGTGAACTGACATATAATGGCCCCCGTGAACTGACATAAAATGGCCATTGCAAATTGACATAAATTGGCCATTGTGAACTGACATACAATGGCCATTGTGAACTGACATACAATGGCCCACGTGAACTGACATAAAATGGCCAATGTGAAGAGACATAAAATGGCCATTGAGAACTGACATGAAATGCCAATTGTGAACTGACATAAAATGGCCATTGTGAACTGACATACAATGGCCATTGTGAACTGACATACAATGGCACCCGTGAACTGACATAAAACGGCCGCCATGAACTGACATACAATGGCCACCGTGAACTGACATAAAATGGCCATTGTGAACTGACATAAAATGGACCCCGTGAACTGACATAAAATGGCCATTGTGAACTGACATAAAATGGCCACCGTGAACTGACATAAAATGGCCATTGTGAACAGACATAAAATGGCCACCGTGAAGTGATATACAATGGCTACCGTGAACTAACATAAAATGGCCATTGCGATATGACATACAAAGGCCACTGTGAACTGACATAAACTGTCCATTGTGAACTGACATACAATGGCCCCCGTGAACGGACATAAAATGGCCATTGCAAATTGACATAAATTGGCCATTGTGAACTGACATATAATGGCCATTGTGAACTGACATACAATGGCCCACGTGAACTGACATAAAATGGCCAATGTGAAGAGACATAAAATGGCCATTGAGAACTGACATAAAATGCCAATTGTGAACTGACATAAAATGGCCATTGTGAACTGACATACAATGGCCATTGTGAACTGACATACAATGGCACCCGTGAACTGACATAAAATGGCCATTGCGACCTGACATAAAAAGGTCCCCGTGAACTGACATAAAATGGCCATTGTGAACTGAGATAAAATGGACCCCGTGAACTGACATAAAATGGCCGCCATGAACTGACATATAATGGCCACCGTGAACTGACATAAAATGGCCATTGCGAGCTGTCATAAAATGGCCCCCGTCAACCGACATAAAATGACCTCCGTGAACTGATATAAAATGGCCACCGTGTACTGACATAAAATGGCGCCCATCGACTGAATAAAATGGCCCCGGTGAACTGACAGAAAATGGCCACTGTGAACTGAGATACAATGGCCACCGTGAACTGACATAAAATGGCCATTGTGAACTGACATACAATAGCCACCATGAACTGACATAAAATGGCCCGCGTGAACTGACATAAAATGGCTACCGTGAACTGACATAAAATGGCCCCCGTGAACCGACATAAAATGGACACCATGAATTGACATAAAATGGTTGCCGTGAACTGACATAAAATGGCTGCCGTGAACTGACATAAAATGGCCACCATGAACTGACATAAAATGGCTGCCGTGAACTGACATAAAATGTCCACCGTGAACTGACATAAAATGGACACTGTGAACTGACATAAAATGGCCACAGTGAACTGACATAAAATGGCCACCATGAACTGACATAAAACGGCCGTCGTGAGCTGATTTAAAATGGCCACAGTGAACTGTCATAAAATGGCTGCCGTGAGCTGACATAAAATGGCCACCGTGAACTGATAAAAAATGCCACCGTGAACTGACATAAAATGGCCACCGTGATCTGATATAAAATGGCCACCATTAACTGACATAAAATAGCCACTGTGAACTGACATAAAATGGCTGCCGTGAACTGACATAAAATGTCCACCTTGAGCTGATTTAAAATGGCCACTGTGAACTGACATAAAATGGCCACCATGAACTGACATAAAATGGCCACTGTGAACTGACATAAAATGGCCATTGTGAACTGACATACAATGGCCATTGTGAACTGACATACAATGGTCCCCGTGAACTGACATAAAATGGCCATTGTGAACTGAGATACAATGGACCCCGTGAACTGACATAAAATGGCCACCATGAACTGACATACAATGGCCACCGTGAACTGACATAAAATGGCCATTGCGAGCTGTCATAAAATGGCCCCCGTCAACCGACATAAAATGACCTCCGTGAACTGATATAAAATGGCCACCGTGTACTGGCATAAAATGGCCCCCATCGACTGAATAAAATGGCCCCGGTGAACTGAAAGAAAATGGCCACTGTGAACTGAGATGCAATGGCCACCGTGAACTGACATAAAATGGCCATTGTGAACTGACATAAAATGGCTGCCGTGAACAGACATAAAATGGCCGCCGTGAACTGACATAAAATGGCCACCAAGAACTGACATAAAAAGCCACCGTGAACTGACATAAAATGGCCCCCGTGAACTGACATAAAATGGCCCCCGTGAACCGACATAAAATGGACACCATGAACTGACATAAAATGATTGCCGTGAACTGACATAAAATGGCTGCCGTGAACTGACATAAAATGGCCACCATGAACTGACATAAAATGGCTGCCGTGAACTGACATAAAATGTCCACCGTGAACTGACATAAAATGGCCGCCGTGAACTGACATAAAATGGCCACCAAGAACTGACATAAAAAGCCACCGTGAACTGACATAAAATGACCACCGTGAACTGACATAAAATGTCCACCGTGAACTGACATAAAATGGACACTGTGAACTGACATAAAATGGCCACAGTGAACTGACATAAAATGGCCACCAAGAACTGACATAAAAAGCCACCGTGAACTGACATAAAATGACCACCGTGAACTGACATAAAATGTCCACCGTGAACTGACATAAAATGGACACTGTGAACTGACATAAAATGGCCACAGTGAACTGACATAAAATGGCCACCATGAACTGACATAAAATGGCCGTCGTGAGCTGATTTAAAATGGCCACAGTGAACTGTCATAAAATGGCTGCCATGAGCTGACATAAAATGGCCTCCGTGAACTGATAAATAATGGCCACCGTGAACTGACATAAAATGGCCACCGTGATCTGATATAAAATGGCCACCATTAACTGACATAATATAGCCACCGTGAACTGACATAAAATGGCTGCCGTGAACTGACATAAAATGTCCACCGTGAGCTGATTTAAAATGGCCACTGTGAACTATCATAAAATGGCCACCATGAACTGACATAAAATGGCCATTGTGAACTGACATACAATGGTCCCCGTGAACTGACACAAAATGGCCATTGTGAACTGAGATAAAATGGACCCCGTGAACTGACATAAAATGGCCGCCATGAACTGACATACAATGGCCACCGTGAACTGACATAAAATGGCCACCGTGAACTGACATAAAATGGACACTGTGAACTGACATAAAATGGCCACAGTGAACTGACATAAAATGGCCACCATGAACTGACATAAACTGGCTGTCGTGAGCTGATTTAAAATGGCCACAGTGAACTGTCATAAAATGGCTGCCATGAGCTGACATAAAATGGCCACCGTGAACTGATAAAAAATGGCCACCGTGAACTGACATAAAATGGCCACCGTGATCTGATATAAAATGGCCACCATTAACTGACATAAAATGGCTGCCGTGAACTGACATAAAATGTCCACCGTGAGCTGATTTAAAATGGCCACTGTGAACTGTCAAAAAATGGCCACCATGAACTGACATAAAATGGCCACTGTGAACTGACATACAATGGCCATTGTGAACTGACATACAATGGCCATTGTGAACTGACATACAATGGTCCCCGTGAACTGACATAAAATGGCCATTGTGAACTGAGATAAAATGGACCCGGTGAACTGACATAAAATGGCCGCCATGAACTGGCATACAATGGCCACCGTGAACTGACATAAAATGGCCACCATGAACTGACATAAAATGGCCATTGTGAACAGATACAAAATGACCACTGTGAACTGTCATACAATGGCCACCATGAGCAGACATAAAATGGCCACCGTGAACTGACATAAAATGAACCCTGTGAACTGATATACAATGGCCACCGTGAACTGACCTAAAATGGCAATTGTGAACTGACATAAAATGGACCCCGTGAACTGACATAAAATGGCCATTGTGAACTGACATAAAATGGCCACCGTGAAGTGATATACAATGGCTACCGTGAACTAACATAAAATGGCCATTGCGATATGACATACAAAGGCCACTGTGAACTGACATAAACTGTCCATTGTGAACTGACATATAATGGCCCCCGTGAACTGACATAAAATGGCCATTGCAAATTGACATAAATTGGCCATTGTGAACTGACATACAATGGCCATTGTGAACTGACATACAATGGCCCACGTGAACTGACATAAAATGGCCAATGTGAAGAGACATAAAATGGCCATTGAGAACTGACATGAAATGCCAATTGTGAACTGACATAAAATGGCCATTGTGAACTGACATACAATGGCCACTGTGAACTGACATACAATGGCACCCGTGAACTGACATAAAATGGCCATTGCGACCTGACATAAAAAGGTCCCCGTGAACTGACATAAAATGGCCATTGTGAACTGAGATAAAATGGACCCCGTGAACTGACATAAAACGGCCGCCATGAACTGACATACAATGGCCACCGTGAACTGACATAAAATGGCCATTGTGAACTGACATAAAATGGACCCCGTGAACTGACATAAAATGGCCATTGTGAACTGACATAAAATGGCCACCGTGAACTGACATAAAATGGCCATTGTGAACAGACATAAAATGGCCACCGTGAAGTGATATACAATGGCTACCGTGAACTAACATAAAATGGCCATTGCGATATGACATACAAAGGCCACTGTGAACTGACATAAACTGTCCATTGTGAACTGACATACAATGGCCCCCGTGAACGGACATAAAATGGCCATTGCAAATTGACATAAATTGGCCATTGTGAACTGACATATAATGGCCATTGTGAACTGACGTACAATGGCCCACGTGAACTGACATAAAATGGCCAATGTGAAGAGACATAAAATGGCCATTGAGAACTGACATAAAATGCCAATTGTGAACTGACATAAAATGGCCATTGTGAACTGACATACAATGGCCATTGTGAACTGACATACAATGGCACCCGTGAACTGACATAAAATGGCCATTGCGACCTGACATAAAAAGGTCCCCGTGAACTGACATAAAATGGCCATTGTGAACTGAGATAAAATGGACCCCGTGAACTGACATAAAATGGCCGCCATGAACTGACATACAATGGCCACCGTGAACTGACATAAAATGGCCATTGCGAGCTGTCATAAAATGGCCCCCGTCAACCGACATAAAATGACCTCCGTGAACTGATATAAAATGGCCACCGTGTACTGACATAAAATGGCGCCCATCGACTGAATAAAATGGCCCCGGTGAACTGACAGAAAATGGCCACTGTGAACTGAGATACAATGGCCACCGTGAACTGACATAAAATGGCCATTGTGAACTGACATACAATAGCCACCATGAACTGACATAAAATGGCCCGCGTGAACTGACATAAAATGGCTACCGTGAACTGACATAAAATGGCCCCCGTGAACCGACATAAAATGGACACCATGAATTGACATAAAATGGTTGCCGTGAACTGACATAAAATGGCTGCCGTGAACTGACATAAAATGGCCACCATGAACTGACATAAAATGGCTGCCGTGAACTGACATAAAATGTCCACCGTGAACTGACATAAAATGGATACTGTGAACTGACATAAAATGGCCACAGTGAACTGACATAAAATGGCCACCATGAACTGACATAAAACGGCCGTCGTGAGCTGATTTAAAATGGCCACAGTGAACTGTCATAAAATGGCTGCCGTGAGCTGACATAAAATGGCCACCGTGAACTGATAAAAAATGCCACCGTGAACTGACATAAAATGGCCACCGTGATCTGATATAAAATGGCCACCATTAACTGACATAAAATAGCCACTGTGAACTGACATAAAATGGCTGCCGTGAACTGACATAAAATGTCCACCTTGAGCTGATTTAAAATGGCCACTGTGAACTGACATAAAATGGCCACCATGAACTGACATAAAATGGCCACTGTGAACTGACATAAAATGGCCATTGTGAACTGACATACAATGGCCATTGTGAACTGACATACAATGGTCCCCGTGAACTGACATAAAATGGCCATTGTGAACTGAGATACAATGGACCCCGTGAACTGACATAAAATGGCCACCATGAACTGACATACAATGGCCACCGTGAACTGACATAAAATGGCCATTGCGAGCTGTCATAAAATGGCCCCCGTCAACCGACATAAAATGACCTCCGTGAACTGATATAAAATGGCCACCGTGTACTGGCATAAAATGGCCCCCATCGACTGAATAAAATGGCCCCGGTGAACTGAAAGAAAATGGCCACTGTGAACTGAGATACAATGGCCACCGTGAACTGACATAAAATGGCCATTGTGAACTGACATAAAATGGCTGCCGTGAACAGACATAAAATGGCCGCCGTGAACTGACATAAAATGGCCACCAAGAACTGACATAAAAAGCCACCGTGAACTGACATAAAATGGCCCCCGTGAACTGACATAAAATGGCCCCCGTGAACCGACAGAAAATGGACACCATGAACTGACATAAAATGATTGCCGTGAACTGACATAAAATGGCTGCCGTGAACTGACATAAAATGGCCACCATGAACTGACATAAAATGGCTGCCGTGAACTGACATAAAATGTCCACCGTGAACTGACATAAAATGGCCGCCGTGAACTGACATAAAATGGCCACCAAGAACTGACATAAAAAGCCACCGTGAACTGACATAAAATGACCACCGTGAACTGACATAAAATGTCCACCGTGAACTGACATAAAATGGACACTGTGAACTGACATAAAATGGCCGTCGTGAGCTGATTTAAAAGGCCACAGTGAACTGTCATAAAATGGCTGCCATGAGCTGACATAAAATGGCCTCCGTGAACTGATAAATAATGGCCACCGTGAACTGACATAAAATGGCCACCGTGATCTGATATAAAATGGCCACCATTAACTGACATAATATAGCCACCGTGAACTGACATAAAATGGCTGCCGTGAACTGACATAAAATGTCCACCGTGAGCTGATTTAAAATGGCCACTGTGAACTATCATAAAATGGCCGCCGTGAACTGACATAAAATGGCCACCAAGAACTGACATAAAAAGCCACCGTGAACTGACATAAAATGACCACCGTGAACTGACATAAAATGTCCACCGTGAACTGACATAAAATGGACACTGTGAACTGACATAAAATGGCCACAGTGAACTGACATAAAATGGCCACCATGAACTGACATAAAATGGCCGTCGTGAGCTGATTTAAAATGGCCACAGTGAACTGTCATAAAATGGCTGCCATGAGCTGACATAAAATGGCCTCCGTGAACTGATAAATAATGGCCACCGTGAACTGACATAAAATGGCCACCGTGATCTGATATAAAATGGCCACCATTAACTGACATAATATAGCCACCGTGAACTGACATAAAATGGCTGCCGTGAACTGACATAAAATGTCCACCGTGAGCTGATTTAAAATGGCCACTGTGAACTATCATAAAATGGCCACCATGAACTGACATAAAATGGCCATTGTGAACTGACATACAATGGTCCCCGTGAACTGACACAAAATGGCCATTGTGAACTGAGATAAAATGGACCCCGTGAACTGACATAAAATGGCCGCCATGAACTGACATACAATGGCCACCGTGAACTGACATAAAATGGCCACCGTGAACTGACATAAAATGGACACTGTGAACTGACATAAAATGGCCACAGTGAACTGACATAAAATGGCCACCATGAACTGACATAAACTGGCTGTCGTGAGCTGATTTAAAATGGCCACAGTGAACTGTCATAAAATGGCTGCCATGAGCTGACATAAAATGGCCACCGTGAACTGATAGAAAATGGCCACCGTGAACTGACATAAAATGGCCACCGTGATCTGATATAAAATGGCCACCATTAACTGACATAAAATGGCTGCCGTGAACTGACATAAAATGTCCACCGTGAGCTGATTTAAAATGGCCACTGTGAACTGTCAAAAAATGGCCACCATGAACTGACATAAAATGGCCACTGTGAACTGACATACAATGGCCATTGTGAACTGACATACAATGGCCATTGTGAACTGACATACAATGGTCCCCGTGAACTGACATAAAATGGCCATTGTGAACTGAGATAAAATGGACCCCGTGAACTGACATAAAATGGCCGCCATGAACTGGCATACAATGGCCACCGTGAACTGACATAAAATGGCCACCATGAACTGACATAAAATGGCCATTGTGAACAGATACAAAATGACCACTGTGAACTGTCATACAATGGCCACCATGAGCAGACATAAAATGGCCACCGTGAACTGACATAAAATGAACCCTGTGAACTGATATACAATGGCCACCGTGAACTGACCTAAAATGGCAATTGTGAACTGACATAAAATGGACCCCGTGAACTGACATAAAATGGCCATTGTGAACTGACATAAAATGGCCACCGTGAACTGACATAAAATGGCCATTGTGAACAGACATAAAATGGCCACCGTGAAGTGATATACAATGGCTACCGTGAACTAACATAAAATGGCCATTGCGATATGACATACAAAGGCCACTGTGAACTGACATAAACTGTTCATTGTGAACTGACATATAATGGCCCCCGTGAACTGACATAAAATGGCCATTGCAAATTGACATAAATTGGCCATTGTGAACTGACATACAATGGCCATTGTGAACTGACATACAATGGCCCACGTGAACTGACATAAAATGGCCAATGTGAAGAGACATAAAATGGCCATTGAGAACTGACATGAAATGCCAATTGTGAACTGACATAAAATGGCCATTGTGAACTGACATACAATGGCCATTGTGAACTGACATACAATGGCACCCGTGAACTGACATAAAATGGCCATTGCGACCTGACATAAAAAGTTCCCCGTGAACTGACATAAAATGGCCATTGTGAACTGAGATAAAATGGACCCCGTGAACTGACATAAAACGGCCGCCATGAACTGACATACAATGGCCACCGTGAACTGACATAAAATGGCCATTGTGAACTGACATAAAATGGACCCCGTGAACAGACATAAAATGGCCATTGTGAACTGACATAAAATGGCCACCGTGAACTGACATAAAATGGCCATTG
Source organism: Scyliorhinus torazame (assembly GCF_047496885.1). NCBI lineage: Eukaryota > Metazoa > Chordata > Chondrichthyes > Carcharhiniformes > Scyliorhinidae > Scyliorhinus > Scyliorhinus torazame. Next base: position 49,554,782 of record NC_092711.1, on the reverse strand, counting down.
TGAACAGACATAAAATGGCCACCGTGAAGTGATATACAATGGCTACCGTGAACTAACATAAAATGGCCATTGCGATATGACATACAAAGGCCACTGTGAACTGACATAAACTGTCCATTGTGAACTGACATACAATGGCCCCCGTGAACGGACATAAAATGGCCATTGCAAATTGACATAAATTGGCCATTGTGAACTGACATATAATGGCCATTGTGAACTGACATACAATGGCCCACGTGAACTGACATAAAATGGCCAATGTGAAGAGACATAAAATGGCCATTGAGAACTGACATAAAATGCCAATTGTGAACTGACATAAAATGGCCATTGTGAACTGACATACAATGGCCATTGTGAACTGACATACAATGGCACCCGTGAACTGACATAAAATGGCCATTGCGACCTGACATAAAAAGGTCCCCGTGAACTGACATAAAATGGCCATTGTGAACTGAGATAAAATGGACCCCGTGAACTGACATAAAATGGCCGCCATGAACTGACATACAATGGCCACCGTGAACTGACATAAAATGGCCATTGCGAGCTGTCATAAAATGGCCCCCGTCAACCGACATAAAATGACCTCCGTGAACTGATATAAAATGGCCACCGTGTACTGACATAAAATGGCGCCCATCGACTGAATAAAATGGCCACGGTGAACTGACAGAAAATGGCCACTGTGAACTGAGATACAATGGCCACCGTGAACTGACATAAAATGGCCATTGTGAACTGACATACAATAGCCACCATGAACTGACATAAAATGGCCCGCGTGAACTGACATAAAATGGCTACCGTGAACTGACATAAAATGGCTCCCGTGAACCGACATAAAATGGACACCATGAATTGACATAAAATGGTTGCCGTGAACTGACATAAAATGGCTGCCGTGAACTGACATAAAATGGCCATTGTGAACTGACATAAAATGGACCCCGTGAACTGACATAAAATGGCCATTGTGAACTGACATAAAATGGCCACCGTGAACTGACATAAAATGGCCATTGTGAACAGACATAAAATGGCCACCGTGAAGTGATATACAATGGCTACCGTGAACTAACATAAAATGGCCATTGCGATATGACATACAAAGGCCACTGTGAACTGACATAAACTGTCCATTGTGAACTGACATACAATGGCCCCCGTGAACGGACATAAAATGGCCATTGCAAATTGACATAAATTGGCCATTGTGAACTGACATATAATGGCCATTGTGAACTGACATACAATGGCCCACGTGAACTGACATAAAATGGCCAATGTGAAGAGACATAAAATGGCCATTGAGAACTGACATAAAATGCCAATTGTGAACTGACATAAAATGGCCATTGTGAACTGACATACAATGGCCATTGTGAACTGACATACAATGGCACCCGTGAACTGACATAAAATGGCCATTGCGACCTGACATAAAAAGGTCCCCGTGAACTGACATAAAATGGCCATTGTGAACTGAGATAAAATGGACCCCGTGAACTGACATAAAATGGCCGCCATGAACTGACATACAATGGCCACCGTGAACTGACATAAAATGGCCATTGCGAGCTGTCATAAAATGGCCCCCGTCAACCGACATAAAATGACCTCCGTGAACTGATATAAAATGGCCACCGTGTACTGACATAAAATGGCGCCCATCGACTGAATAAAATGGCCCCGGTGAACTGACAGAAAATGGCCACTGTGAACTGAGATACAATGGCCACCGTGAACTGACATAAAATGGCCATTGTGAACTGACATACAATGGCTACCGTGAACTGACATAAAATGGCCCCCGTGAACCGACATAAAATGGACACCATGAATTGACATAAAATGGTTGCCGTGAACTGACATAAAATGGCTGCCGTGAACTGACATAAAATGGCCACCATGAACTGACATAAAATGGCTGCCGTGAACTGACATAAAATGTCCACCGTGAACTGACATAAAATGGACACTGTGAACTGACATAAAATGGCCACAGTGAACTGACATAAAATGGCCACCATGAACTGACATAAAACGGCCGTCGTGAGCTGATTTAAAATGGCCACAGTGAACTGTCATAAAATGGCTGCCGTGAGCTGACATAAAATGGCCACCGTGAACTGATAAAAAATGCCACCGTGAACTGACATAAAATGGCCACCGTGATCTGATATAAAATGGCCACCATTAACTGACATAAAAAAGCCACTGTGAACTGACATAAAATGGCTGCCGTGAACTGACATAAAATGTCCACCTTGAGCTGGTTTAAAATGGCCACTGTGAACTGACATAAAATGGCCACCATGAACTGACATAAAATGGCCACTGTGAACTGACATAAAATGGCCATTGTGAACTGACATACAATGGCCATTGTGAACTGACATACAATGGTCCCCGTGAACTGACATAAAATGGCCATTGTGAACTGAGATACAATGGACCCCGTGAACTGACATAAAATGGCCACCATGAACTGACATACAATGGCCACCATGAACTGACATAAAATGGCCATTGCGAGCTGTCATAAAATGGCCCCCGTCAACCGACATAAAATGACCTCCGTGAACTGATATAAAATGGCCACCGTGTACTGGCATAAAATGGCCCCCATCGACTGAATAAAATGGCCCCGGTGAACTGACAGAAAATGGCCACTGTGAACTGAGATACAATGGCCACCGTGAACTGACATAAAATGGCCATTGTGAACTGACATACAATAGCCACCATGAACTGACATAAAATGGCCCCCGGGAACTGACATAAAATGGCTACCGTGAACTGACATAAAATGGCCCCCGTGAACCGACATAAAATGGACACCATGAACTGACATATAATGGTTGCCGTGAACTGACATAAAATGGCTGCCGTGAACTGACATAAAATGGCCACCATGAACTGACATAAAATGGCTGCCGTGAACTGACATAAAATGTCCACCGTGAACTGACATAAAATGTCCACCGTGAACTGACATAAAATGGACACTGTGAACTGACATAAAATGGCCACAGTGAACTGACATAATATGGACCCCGTGAACTGACATAAAATGGCCACTGTGAACTGATATAAAATGGCTACCGTGAACTGACATGAAATTGCCATTGTTAACTGACAGAAAATGGCCACATGAACTAACATAAAATAGCCGCCGTGACCTGACATAGAATGGCCGCCATGAACTGACATACAATGGCGAACGTGAACTTACATAAAATGGCCATTGCGAGCTGTCATAAAATGGCCCCCGTCAACCGACATAAAATGACCTCCGTGAACTGACATAAAATGGCCACCGTGTACTGACATAAAATGGCCCCCATCGACTGAATAAAATGGCCCCGGTGAACTGACAGAAAATGGCCACTGTGAACTGAGATGAAATGGCCACCGTGAACTGACATAAAATGGCCATTGTGAACTGACATACAATAGCCACCATGAACTGACATAAAATGGCCCCCATGACCTGGCATAAGTTGGCCACCGTGAACTGACACAAAATGGCCCTCGTGAACCGACATAAAATGGCCACCATGAACTGACATAAAATGGTTGCCGTGAACTGACATAAAATGGCTGCCGTGAACTGACATAAAATGGCCACCATGAACTGACATAAAATGGCTGCCGTGAACTGACATAAAATGGACACTGTGAACTGACATAAAATGGCCACAGTGAACTGACATAAAATGGCCACCATGAACTGACATAAAATGGCTGCCGTGAGCTGATTTAAAATGGCCACAGTGAACTGTCATAAAATGGCTGCCGTGAGCTGACATAAAATGGCCACCGTGAACTGATAAAAAATGGCCACCGTGAACTGACATAAAATGGCCACCGTGATCTGATATAAAATGGCCAGCATGAACTGACAGAGAATGGCCACCGTGAACTGACATAAAATGGCTGCCGTGAGCTGATTTAAAATGGCCACCGTGAACTGTCATAAAATGGCCACCATGAACTGACATAAAATGGCCATTGTGAACTGACATACAATAGCCACCATGAACTGACATAAAATGGCCCCCATGAACTGGCATAAAATGGCCACCGTGAACTGACACAAAATGGCCCCCGTGAACCGACATAAAATGGCCACCATGAACTGACATAAAATGGTTGCCGTGAACTGACATAAAATGGCTGCCGTGAACTGACATAAAATGGCCACAGTGAACTGACATAAAATGGCCACCTTGAACTGACATAAAATGGCCACCATGAACTGACATAAAATGGCTGCCGTGAACTGACATAAAATGTCCACCGTGAACTGACATAAAATGGCTGCCGTGAACAGACATAAAATGGCCACCGTGAACTGACATAAAAAGGCCACTGTGAACTGACATAAAATGACCACTGTGAACTGACATAAAATGTCCACCGTGAACTGACATTAAAAGGAACACTGTGAACTGACATAAAATGGCAACAGTGAACTGACATAAAATGGCCACCATGAACTGACATAAAATGGCTGCCGTGAGCTGATGTAAAATGGCCACCGTGAACTGATATAAAATGGCCACCGTGAACTGACATAAAATGGCCACCGTGAACTGATATAAAATGGCCACTGTGATCTGACATAAAATGGCCACCGTGAACTGCCATAAAATGGCCACCGTGATCTGACATAAAATGGCCACCGTGAAATGACATAAAATGGCCACCATGACGTGACATAAAATGGCCACTGTGAACTGACATAAAATGGCCGACTGCTGATTGTGGATTTTGTTTTGACAGATTCGCAGAGAGAGACGGAGAGACGCAGAGACTGAGAGAGATGGAGAGGGGCGACCGCCCCCCTACCCCACCGAGATAGATCGAGAGGGAGGAACCCCCCCCCACCGAGAGAGATGGAGAAGGAGACCCCCCATCGAGGGGACCCCCCCCCCCACACCGAGTGAGATGGAGAAGGGAAACCCCCCCCCACCACCGAGAGAGATGGAGAGGGGGTAATCCCCCCCCCCACCGAGAGAGATGGAGAGGGTAGAACCCCCCCACCGAGAGAGATGGCGAGTGGGGAATCCCCCACCCACCGAGAGAGATGGAGAGGGTGAATAACCCCCCCCCCCCGCACCGAGAGAGATGGCGAGGGGGGAACCCCTCCCCCACCGAGAGAGATGGAGAGGCGGAATCCCCCCCACCGAGAGAGATGGAGAGGGGGGAACCCCCCCCCCCACAGAGAGAGATGGAGAGGGGGGAACCCCGCCCCACCGATAGAGATGGAGAGGAAAGCTGCAGGGGATGGGCACAATGGAAATGTGGAGCTTGTTCAAGGAACAGCTACTGCGTGTCTTTGATAAGTATGTACCTGTCAGGCAGGGAGGAAGTGGTCGAGCAACGGAACTGTGGTTTACTAAAGCAGTCGAAACACTTGCCAATAGGAAGAAGGAAGCTTATCATAGAATTTACAGTGCAGAAGGAGGTTATTCGGCCCATCGAGTCTTCACCGGCTCTTGGAAAGAGCACCCTACCCAAGATCAACACCTCCACCCTATCCCCATAACACAGTAACCCCACCCAACACTAAGGGCAATTTTGGACACTAAGGGCAATTTATCATGGCCAATCCTCCTAACCTGCACATCTTTGGACTGTGGGAGGAAACCGGAGCACCCGGAGGAAACCCACGCACATAGGGGGAGTATGTGCAGACTCCGCACAGACAGTGACCCAAGTCGGAATCGAACATGGGACCCTGGAGCTGTGAAGCAATTGCGCTATCCACAATGCTACCGTGCTGCCCATGGCTTATGTAAAGATGAGACATGAAGGTTCAGTTAGGGCGCTCGAGAGTTACAAGTTAGCTAGGAAGGGTCGAAAGAGAGAGCTAAGAAGAGCCAGGAGGGGACATGAGAAGTCTTTGGCAGGTAGGATCAAGGATAACCCTAGAGCTTTCTATAGATATGTCAGGAATAAACGGATGACTAGGGTAAGAGTAGGGCCAGTCAAGGACAGTATTGGGAAGTTGTGCTTGGAGTCCGAGGAGATAGGAGAGGTGCTAAATGAATATTTTTCGTCAGTATTCACACAGGAAAAAGATAATGTCGAGGAGAATACTGAGATTCAGGCTACTCGACTAGAAGGGCTTGAGGTTCATAAGGAGGAGGTGTTAGCAATTCTGGAAAGTGTGAAAATAGATAAGTCCCCTCGGCCGGATGGGATTTATCCTAGGATTCTCTGGGAAGCTAGGGAGGAGATTGCTGAGCCTTTAGCTTTGATCTTTAAGTCATCTTTGTCTACAGGAATAGTGCCAGTAGACTGGAGGATAGCAAATGTTGTCCCCTTGTTCAAGAAGATGAGAAGAGACAACCACGATAACTATCACCAGTGAGCCTTACTTCTGTTGTGGGCAAAATCTTGGGAAGGTTTACAAGAGATAGGATGTATAATCATCTGGAAAGGAATAATTTTATTAGAGATAGTCAACACGGTTTTGTGAAGGGTAGTTCGTGCCTCACAAACCTTATTGAGTTCTTTGAGAAGGTGACCAAACAGGTGGATGAGGGTAAAGCAGTTGATGTGGTGTATATAGATTTCAGTAAAACGTTTGGTAAGGTTCCCCACGGTAGGCTATTGCAGAAAATACGGAGGCATAGGATTCAGGGTGATTTAGCAGTTTGGATCAGAAATTGGCTAGCTGGAAGAAGAGAAAAGGTGGTGGTTGATGGGAAATGTTCAGACCGGAGTCCAGTTATTAGTGGTGTACCACAAGGATCTGTTTTGGGGCCACTGCTGTTTGTCATTTTTATAAATGACCTGGAGGAGGGCGTAGAAGGATGGGTGAGTAAATTTGCAGATGTCACTAAAGTCGGTGGAGTTGTAGACAGTGCGGAAGGATGTTACAAGTTACAGAGAGACATAGATAAGCTGCAGCGCTGGGCTGAGAGGTAGCAAATGGAGTTTAATGCAGAAAAGTGTGAGGTGATTCATTTTTGAAGGAATAACAGGAAGACAGAGTGCTGGGCTAATGGTAAGATTCTTGGCAGTGTGGATGAGCAGAGAGAACTCGGTGTCCATGTACATAGATCCCTGAAATTTGCCAATCAGGTTGAGAGGGTTGTTAAGAAGGCATATGGTGTGTTAGCTTTTATTGGTAGAGGGACTGAGTTTCAGAGCCATGAGGTCATATTGCAGCTGTAGAAAATTCTGATGCGGCCGCATTTGGAGTATTGCGTGCAATTCTGGTCGCCGCATCATAGGAAGGATGTGGAAGCATTCGAAAGGGTGCAGAGGAGATTTACCAGAATGTTGCTTGGTATGGAGGGAAGATCTTATGAGGAAAGGCTGAGGGACTTGAGGCTGTATTCGTTAGAGAGAAGAACGTTAAGAGGTGACTTCATTGAGGCATACAAGATGATCAGGGGATTGGATAGGGTGGACAGTGAAAGCCTTTTTCCTCGGATAGTGATGTCTAGCACGAGGGGACATAGCTTTAGCTTTAAATTGAGGGGAGATAGATATAAGACAGATGTCAGAGGTAGGTTCTTTACTCAGAGAGTAGTAAGGGTGTGGAATACCCTGCCTGCGACAGTAGTGGACTCGCCAACACTAAGGGCATTCAAATGGTCATTGGGTAGACAAATGGACGATAAGGGAATAGTGTAGATGGGCTTTAGAGTGGTTTCACAGGTCGGCGCAACATCGAGGGCCGAAGGGCCTGTACTGCGTTGTAATGTTCTATGTTCTATGAGATAGATGGGGAGGGGGATGGGGAACCCCCCCCCCCCCAGATGGAGAGGGGGAACCCCCCCCACCCACCGAGAGAGATGGTCAAGGGGACCCCCCCTACCGAGAGAGATGGAGAGGGGGGACCCCCCACCTAGAGAGATGGAGATGGGGGACCCCCCACCCACCGAGATAAATGGAGAGGGGGGAACCACCCACACCAAGAGAGATGGAGAGTGGGAACCCCCCCCCCCCACCGAGAGAGATGGAGAGGGGGGAACCCCCCCTCCCCCACCGAGAGAGATGGACAGGGGGGACCCCCCCCACCGAGATAGATGGAGAGGGGGGGACACCCCCACCGAGAGAGATGGAGAAGGGGGAACCCCCCCCACCTAGAGAGATGGAGAGGGAGAATCCCCCCCCCCATATCCACTGAAAGAACACGGCTGAAACCGATGGAGGGAGAAAAGAAGGGGGGGTAAAGGGGGTAAACAAGGAGCAGGGGGTCACACACCAGGTCGGCCCGGAAGGGCATCACGGAGGGTCTGCGGGGGAGAGAGGGGAAGGGTTAGGGAAAGGGGGGTTGGGGGGGGGGGCAGACACGCCGAACTGAACGGCAACAGTTTGTAACTATAGAAACGTAAGAGAAAGCCTTTTCACTCTCTGAGAAATGTAAACAAGCCGCAATGCGCAGAATTGTGGAAATGGCAATAAAAAGATTTTTTCAATAAATCCAGGGCCCAGTTCAGTTTTTCCAATTCAGGGGCAACTTAGCGCGGCCCATCCACCTGCCCTGCACATCTTTTGGTTGTGGGGGTGAAACCCACGCAAACACGGGGAGAATGTGCAAACTCCACACGGAGAGTGACCCAGAGCCGGGACTGAACAGTGGTTAGCACTGCTGCCTCACAGCTACAGGGTCCCAGGTTCGATTCCTGGCTTAGGTCACTGTCTGTGCGGAGTCTGGACGTTCTCCCCTTGTCTGCGTGGATTTCCTCCGGGTGCTCCGGTTTCCTCCCACCGCCCAAAGACGTGCAGGTTAGGTGGGTTGGCGGTGATCAATCCAAATTGCCCACAGAATCTCAAGATGTTCAGGTTAGGTGGGGTGACAGCGACGGGGTAGGGGAGTGGGCCTAGGTATGGCGCTCTCTTCAGGGTTCACACTGCCTCTGTCATTATTGTTTGCACCGACAATGCTGCCAAACTTTCTATCAAACTTTCTATCTCATTATCTTCAATCAGTACTAAACAAAGTCAAACTGAGACACACAGATACACACACAGGCACACACACAGACACACAGTCACAGACTGCAATGAAGTTACTGAGAAAAGTCCCTTGTCGCCAAACTCTGGCGCCTGTTCGGGTACACTGAGGGAGAATACATAATGTCAAATTCACCAAACAGCACGTCCTTCGGGACGTCAGGGGGGAAACCGTAGCACCCGGGAGAAGCCCACGCGGACAAGGGGAGAACGTGCATGCTCCGCACAAACTGTGACCCAAGCCGGGATTCGAACCTGGGACCCTGGAGCTGTGAAGCTGCAGTGCTACCCACTGGGCTACCGTGTAACTTACAGTGCTGCGTAAAGAATGCCACACATAAACGGCAGCCCCCCCCCCCCCCCACCCCGCCCCCAACACACACACGTGTATAGAAAAACACATACTCAAACTCAGACAGACTGGGTCAATACATCTTTCAAATGGAGAGAAATCTTTAACTTGGAGAGGTCTATCTGGCCTGTGTGTGACCCAAGTCACACACTGACTCTGAACATCCTCACAGCAGCTTGGGGACAGATATTTCTAAAGCAGTTTTCATAACCTTTGGGTATCACAAACTGTTTCAAAGGCAATGGAGCCCTTTTGAAAAGTGGTAATGTAGGAAATGGACCAGCTAATTTCAGAGAGAGAGACACACAGAAACAGGATGAGATTGTGCTGTACATGTTTCGCAGCTGACACTGAGACACACACGAGATGTACATTATCAATTATTATTCTGAAGCATTTTGATTAAATCAGCCCTAAGACTGAATTCCAGTGTTTCAGAGTAAAGCTCCATCTACACTGCCCATCAAACACTCACAACACAAATACTGTCTGGGGTTAAATACAGAGTCAAAATCCCTCTGTCCTGTCCAAGGAATTTTTCATTGCAGATAGTTATTTTTATTTTTTGGAAAAGCAGAACTTAAATTGCACTGAATCCCAGGGTGGACTCTTGTTTATTTCAGCCCTTCACATTCAAACATGAAGTTTAAGCTCCGATTACAGGTGTCTGCTTGTCTCTGTCTGTATATTCAATGTTCCTGTAGCTTATTCACTTGTCTGAAGTATTTGAATAATAGGCCTTGGTTAATCAATCCTTTCTCACAGCACATGGAAGTTGTGAATCTTCAAGGCTCTCAGTCTAATGTAGTTAAAAAAACAACTGCATCCTTTGATCATCAATCCATTTCCCAACCCTAAATAGATCTCACACATTTCCATGATGCAGGAATATCTCCATCAAAACTTCTCATCAGTTCCCCATACACTTGTTGACACTTGCCTGTGTGAAGTAAATTCCACTGACAGATTCCGAAAGCTGCACAGAAAAATGACTGGGTATTTTAAAATTTGAAACGGAACTATTTTAACTTGCCCATCATTCCTATTAAACAGAAATGTTGTCCCTGTGGGCTGACAGTTTCTCAGTAAGATTGAAACATTGAGGGACCCCATGTACTACATTTGACAACATTTGTGGCACTTCCAAAATCTCCGATATATTGCTGCCTGTATTGTGTGAATCCAGCTGTGAAATATCTGTGCAGTTTGAACTTCCACTGTTTCTGTATTCTCATCATTTATGAAGAACACAGTTCTAATCTTTTTAAGTCTAAAGTACATCATCTTACATTTCCCGACACTGAAATGCGTCCACCAGCTCAGTCTTCAGCCAAACTATTAATATCTCTCTGCAATTTGTTTCAGCAATGCTGCTTACAATGCTGTCTAATGTTTGGTGTCATTGGCAAAATAGGATGTGTAGCATTCTATCAAATTGCCTCAAAGGGCTAATGTACACAGCAAATCTGTGTGTCTGTGTGCGCATGCACGCATGTGTCTAGGTAGGAGTGTATGTGTGTGTACGCATGTATGTGTACAGGTGTATATATCTGTCAGTGTATGCACGCGCATGTGTTTGTGTTTGACGAACTAATCCCACTGTCCCACTCTCTCCGCATCGCTCTCTATCAATCCCAAATTAATTCCACTGCCCCACTCTCTCCGCATAGCCTTGTGTCAATCCAAACATTTCCAAGTGCCCTAATATGTCCCCAGATCCATGTGTCAATCCAAATTTATCCCAGTGCCCCACTCCCGCCACAGAACCCTTGATTAATACAAACTAATCCCATTGCGCCGTCCTCTACCCATAGCTATATATCAATCCAGGCTAATACCACTATCCCGCTCTATCCTCGTAGCGCTGTATCAATCCCAAACAAATCCCACTGTCCCACACTCTCCCCATAGCCCTGTATCAATCCCAAACTAATCCCACTGCCCCATCATCTCCCCAGAGCCCTGTATCAATCCCAAACAAATCCCACTGCCCCATCATCTCCCCATAGCCCTGTATCAATCCCAAACTAATCCCACTGTCCCACTCTCTCCCCATAGCCCTGTGTCAGTCCCCAACTAATCCCATTGCCGCGTCCTCTCCCCATAGCCCTGTGTAAATCCCAAACTAATCCCACTGCCCCGTCATCTCCCTATAGCCCTGTATCAAGCCCAAACTAATCCCACTGCCCCGTCCTCTCCCCATAGCCCTGTATCAATCCCAAACTAATCCCACTGCCCCATAATCTCCCCATAGCCCTGTATCAATCCCCAAACTAATCCCACTACCCCACTCTCTCCCCATAGCCCTGGATCAATCCCAAAAACTAATCCCACTGCCCCACTCTCTCCCCATAGCCCTGTATCAATCCCCAAACTAATCCCACAGCCACACCCTCTCTCCATAGCCCTGTATCAATCCCCAAACTAATCCCACTGCCCCACTCTCTCCCCATAGCCCTGTATCAATCCCCAAACTAATACCACTGCCCCACTCTCTCCCCATCGCCCTGTATCAATCCCCAAACTAATCCCACTGCTCCGCTCTCTCCCCAGAGCCCTGTATCAATCCCAAACTAATCCCACTGCCCCACACTCTCCCCATAGCCCTGTATCAATCCCCAAATAAATCCCACTTCCCCGCTCTCTCCCCATAGCCGTGTATCAATCCCCAAACTAATCCCACTGCCCCACTCTCTCCCCAAATCGCTGTATCAATCCCCAAACTAATCCAACTGCCCCACTCTGTCCCCAAAGCCCTTTGTCAATCCCAAACGATTTGCGTTGCCCCCTCTCTCCCCATAGCCCTGTATCAATCCCAAACTAATCCCACTGCCCCATAATCTCCCCATAGCCCTGTATCAATCCCCAAACTAATCCCACTACCCCACTCTCTCCCCATAGCCCTGGATCAATCCCAAAAACTAATCCCACTGCCCCACTCTCTCCCCATAGCCCTGTATCAATCCCCAAACTAATCCCACAGCCACACCCTCTCTCCATAGCCCTGTATCAATCCCCAAACTAATCCCACTGCCCCACTCTCTCCCCATAGCCCTGTATCAATCCCCAAACTAATACCACTGCCCCACTCTCTCCCCATAGCCCTGTATCAATCCCCAAACTAATCCCACTGCTCCGCTCTCTCCCCAGAGCCCTGTATCAATCCCAAACTAATCCCACTGCCCCACACTCTCCCCATAGCCCTGTATCAATCCCCAAATAAATCCCACTTCCCCGCTCTCTCCCCATAGCCGTGTATCAATCCCCAAACTAATCCCACTGCCCCACTCTCTCCCCAAATCGCTGTATCAATCCCCAAACTAATCCAACTGCCCCACTCTGTCCCCAAAGCCCTTTGTCAATCCCAAACGATTTGCGTTGCCCCCTCTCTCCCCATAGCCCTGTATCAATCCCAAACTTTTCGCATTGCCCCACTTTCTCCCCATAGCCCTGTATCAATCCACAACCTAATCCCACTGCCCTGCTCTCTCCCCAGAGCCGTGTATCAATCCCCAAACTAATCCCACTGCCCCACTCTCTTCCCAAATCCCTGTATCAATCCCCAAACTAATCCTACTGCCACGCTCTCTCCCCATAGGCCTGTATCAATCCCCAAGCTAATCCCACTGCCACTCTCTCTCCCCATAGCCCTGTATCAATTCCAAACTAATCTCACTGCCCCGCTCTCTCCCCATAGCCCTGTATTAATCCCAAACTATTTGAATTGCCCCACTCTCTCCCCATAGCCCTGTTTCAATCCCCAAACTAATCCCACTGCCCCACTCTCTCCCCAATGCCCTGTATCAATCCCCAAACTAATCCCACTGCCCCACTCTCTCCCCAAAGCCCTGTATCAATCCCCAAACTAATCCCACTGCCCCACACTCGCCCTGAAAATCTGTATCAATTCCCAAACGAATCCCACTGCCCCTCTCTCTCCCCATAGCTCTGTATCAATCCCCAAACTAATCCCACTGCCCCACTCTCCCCATAGCCCTGAATCAATCCTAAACTATTCGCATTGCTCCCTCTCTCCCCACAGCCCTGTATCAATCCACAAACTAATCCCACTGCCCTGCTCTCTCCCCAGAGCCCTGTATCAATACCCAAACTAATCCCACTGCCCCGCTCTATCCCCAAAGCCCAGTATCAATCCCCAAACGAATCCCACTGCCCCTCTCTCTCCCCATAGCCCTGTATCAGTCCCCAGACTAATCCCACTGCCCCACTCTCCCCACAGCCATGTATCAACCCCATCTAATCCCACTGCCCCACTCTCTCTCCATAGCCCTGTATCAATCCCCAAATTAATCCCACTGCCCCACTCTCTCCCAATAACCCTGTATCAATCCCCAAACTAATCCCACCACCCCACTCTCTCCCCATAGCCCTGTATCAATCCCCAAACTAATCCCACTGCCCCACTCTCTCCCCAAAGCCCTGTATCAATCCCCAAACTAATCCCACTGACCCACACTCTCTCTGTAAATCTGTATCAATCCCAAAACTAATCCCACAGCCCCACTCTCTCCCCAAAGCCCTGCATAAATCCCCAAACTAATCCCAATGCCCGGCTCTCTCCTCATAGCCGTGTATCCATCCCAAACTAATCCCACTGCCCGGCTCTCTCCCCATAGCCCTGTAACAATCCCCAAACTAATTCCACTGCCCCACTCTCTCCCCATATCCCTGTATCAATCCCCAAACGAATCCCACTGCCCGGCTCTCTCCCCATAGCCCTGTAACAATCCCCAGACTAATCGCTCTTCCCCACTCTCTCCATGTAACCCTGTATCAATCCCCAAACTAATCCCACTGCCCCACGCTCTCCACATAGCCCTGTGTCAATCCCCAAACTAATCCCACTCTCACCATAACCCTGTGTCAATCCCCAAACTAATCCCACTCTCCCCACAGCCCTGTATCAATCCCCAAACTAATCCCACTCTCCCCACAGCCCTGGGTGTATCTCCAATACTAATCCCACTCTCACCACAGCCCTGTGGCAATCCCCAAACTAATCCCACTCTCCCCACAGCCCTGGTCAATCCCCAATACTAATCCCACTCTCCCCACAGCCCTGTGTCAATCCACAAACTAATCCCACTCTCCCCACTGCCCTGTGTCAATCCCCAAACTAATCCCACTCTCCCACAGCCCTGCGTCATTCCCAAACTAATCCCACTCTCCCCACAGCCCTGGGTCAATCCTCAAACTAATCCCGCTTTCCCCATAGCACATGGGGAATTTTCCACCATGATCACATTTCTGACTGTGGAATCTTACTGTGCAATCAATCTGCGTGCTGTCAGTTTGTACACCTTCGAGTAGAAAGAGAGAAAGAAATCCATCTTCAGAGAGTCTGAACTTAATTCTGAAAGTGCCCCATTTTTGGGCTCTTCCTGTGCACAAGCTGCCTGCAGAATTCCCCAAATTAAAAAAAGGAGAGAAAGGAACGTGAGGGGCGAGTTAACAGAAATCAGTTGGGGTTATCAAACTGACCGTTTTCATTGAATCCAAATTGTTTCATTTTAAATTCTAATCTCAGAAATTGACATCAGAGGAATTCAGTGAAAAATCCCATTGAACCCCTCTGTCTAATACAATGATGTTGTTGCCGATGACCCTGTATTTATTCAGGAATAAACTTTACATCTCCCAGTGGGAATAAACTTTACATCTCCCAGTGGGAAAAATCAAATTGAATCCCAATTTATAGAGCAGCTCACTGAAGAAATCTGTCTGTGAGGAACAGAATAAGATTGTCCCCATCAATGACTCCCAAGACAGCAACGTCCTGGGGTTCCTTGCCGGTCTTTACTCATTGTATACAAAACTCTCATTGGGAGACAGACGAATAGACATCCCAAACTAGTCAGAAACTCAGGGGGATATAAATATTAACATCAAGACTGAAGTAAGCACAGGATATTGCTAGATCTGTTGCTGTGCCCTGAATTAACATAACCACAGACAGGACAAATGCCTCTGGCCTCTCCTGTGAAGACACATCTTTAGTAAATAATCACAGCGGACAGACTGAAAACATTCATGACAGACAGTCAGGGGGTAGGTCTGCACACAGACCTCTGAGGAGATCTCAACCAATACTGTTTCTAATCATTTCCCAATAGAATTTTAACTTATGCTTCAATTCTGTTATACAGAAATGTGGTCCCTGTGGGAGGATTGTGTTAAGACAGCAGTTGCTGGATCCATTGCTGTCATTTATCAACAGTAAGGAGATTGGTATCTCTTGTCAGTCATTTACATGTCAATAGTGAGCTGTCCTCTGAGGCAGACATTCCACACGTGTCAGAGACTGGGGCTGGAGTTTGCTCACAGCTCACTGAGGGTAAAACTGAGTCTGAGGGACAAATCCTCCCACTTCACTGAAAACATTGCCCCTCTTGTTCAGTGTGTGTCTGTGTGTGTTGCTGAGCGGAGCTTCAGTGTGAAGTGAGAGAGCTTGAAGTGACAGCTGTTGGTGGTGTGAGGAAGTGGAGTTCCCGATCCTACCTGCCCCAGCTTGTGTTGTGCCTGGTGGGAGTGGGGCCATCCAGGGCTGCAGGCCCAGCCTCCTGTCCTCTGCCCTCTGTCTGAGGTGGGAGTGGGACCATCCAGGGCTGCAGGCCCAGCCTCCTGTCCTCCCACCCCTCTGCCTGAGGTGAGAGTGGGACCATCCAGGGCTGCAGGCCCAGCCTCATGTCCTCCCACCCCTCTGCCTGAGGTGGGACTGGGACCATCCAGGCTGCAGGCCCTGCCTCCTGTCTTCCCACCCCTCTGCCTGAGGTGGGAGTGGGACCATCCAGGGCTACAGGCCCAGCCTCCTGTCCTCCCACCCCTCTGCCTGAGTGGGAGTGGGACTATCCAGGGCTGCAGGCCCAGCCTCCTGTCATCCCACCCCTCTGCCTGAGGTGGGAGTGGGACCATCCAGGGCTGCAGGCCCGGCCTCCTGTCCTCCGAAACCTCTGCCTGAGGTGGGTGGGAGCGTCCAGGGCTGCAGGCCCGGACTCCTGTCCTCCCACCCCTCTGCCTGAGGTGGGAGCGGGAACGTCCAGGGCTGCAGGCCCAGCCTCCTGTCCTCCCACCCCTCTGACTGAGGTGGGAGTGGGACCATCCAGGGCTGCAGGCCCAGCCTCCTGTCCTCCCACCCCTCTGCCTGAGGTGGGAGTGGGACCATCCAGGGCTGCAGGCCCAGCCTCCTGTCCTCCCACCCCTCTGCCTGAAGTGGGACTGTGACCATCCAGGGCTGCAGGCCCGGCCTCCTGTCCTCCCACCCCTCTGCCTGAGGTGGGAGTGGGACCATCCAGGACTGCAGGCCCGGCCTCCTGTCCTCCCACCCCTCTGCCTGAGGTGGGAGTGGGACCACCCATGGCTGCAGGCACGGTCTCCTGTCCTCCCACCCCTCTGCCTGAGGTGGGAGTGGGACCATCCAGGCTGCAGGCCCATCCTCCATTGGGGACTGCGAACTCTGTCCTCCCACCCCTCTGCCTGAGGTGGGAGTGGGACCATTGGGGACTGCTAACTCTGTCCTCCCACCCCTCTGCCTGAGGTGGGAGTGGGTCCATCGGGGACTGCGGACCCAGTCCTCCCACCCCTCTGCCTGAGGTGGGAGTGGGACCATCCAGGCTGCAGGCCCAGCCTCCTGTCCTCCAACCCCTCTGCCTGAGGTGGGAGTGGGACCATCCAGGGCTACAGGCCCTGCCTCCTGTCCTCCCACCCCTCTGCCTGAGGTGGGAGTGTGACCATCCAGGGCTACAGGCCCAGCCTCCTGTCCTCCCACCCCTCTGCCTGAGTGGGAGTGGGACTATCCAGGGCTGCAGGCCCAGCCTCCTGTCCTCCCACCCCTCTGCCTGAGGTGGGAGTGGGACCATCCAGTGCTGCAGGCCCGGCCTCCTGTCCTCCCAAACCTCTGCCTGAGGTGGGTGGGACCGTCCAGGGCTGCAGGCCCGGACTCCTGTCCTCCCACCCCTCTGCCTGAGGTGGGAGCGGGAACGTCCAGGGCTGCAGGCCCAGCCTCCTGTCCTCCCACCCCTCTGACTGAGGTGGGAGTGGGACCATCCAGGGCTGCAGGCCCAGCCTCCTGTCCTCCCACCCCTCTGCCTGAGGTGGGAGTGGGACCATCCAGGGCTGCAGGCCCAGCCTCCTGTCCTCCCACCCCTCTGCCTGAAGTGGGACTGTGACCATCCAGGGCTGCAGGCCCGGCCTCCTGTCCTCTCACCCCTCTGCCTGAGGTGGGAGTGGGACCATCCAGGACTGCAGGCCCGGCCTCCTGTCCTCCCACCCCTCTGCCTGAGGTGGGAGTGGGACCACCCATGGCTGCAGGCACGGTCTCCTGTCCTCCCACCCCTCTGCCTGAGGTGGGAGTGGGACCATCCAGGCTGCAGGCCCATCCTCCATTGTGGACTGCGAACTCTGTCCTCCCACCCCTCTGCCTGAGGTGGGAGTGGGACCATTGGGGACTGCGAACTCTGTCCTCCCACCCCTCTGCCTGAGGTGGGAGTGGGTCCATCGGGGACTGCGGACCCAGTCCTCCCACCCCTCTGCCTGAGGTGGGAGTGGGACCATCCAGGCTGCAGGCCCAGCCTCCTGTCCTCCAACCCCTCTGCCTGAGGTGGGAGTGGGACCATCCAGGGCTACAGGCCCTGCCTCCTGTCCTCCCACCCCTCTGCCTGAGGTGGGACTGGGACCATCCAGGGCTGCAGGCCCAGCCTCCTGTCCTCCCACCCTCTGCCTGAGGTGGGAGTGGGACCATCCAGGGCTGCAGGCCCAGCCTCCTGTCCTCCCACCCCTCTGCCTGAGGTGGGAGTGGGACCGTCCAGGGCTGCAGGCCCAGCCTCCTGTCCTCCCACCCCTCTGCCTGAGGTGGGACTGTGACCATCCAGGGCTGCAGGCCCAGCCTCCTGTCCTCCCACCCCTCTGCCTGAGGTGGGAGCGGGAACGTCCAGGGCTGCAGGCCCGGCCTCCTGTCCTCCCACCCCTCTGCCTGAGGTGGGAGTGGGACCATCGGGACTGCGGGCCTTTCCTCCCACCCCTCTGCCTGAGGTGGGAGTGGGACCATCGGGACTGCGGACCCTGTCCTCCCACCCCTCTGCCTGAGGTGGGAGTTGGACCATTGGAGACTGCGGACCCTGTCCTCCCAGCCCTCTGCCTGAGGTGGGAGTGGGACCATCGGGGACTGCGGAACCTGTCCTCCCACCCCTCTGCCTGAGGTGGGAGTGGGACCATCGGGGACTGCGGACCCTGCCCTCCCACCCCTCTGCCTGAGGTGGGAGTGGGTCCATCGGGGAATGCGGACACTGTCCACCCACCCCTCTGCCTGAGGTGGGAGTGGGACCATCCAGGGCTGCAGGCCCGGCCTCCTGTCCTCCCACTCCTCTGCCTGAGGTGGGACTGGGACCATCCAGGGCTGCAGGTCCAGCCTCCTGTCCTCCCACCCCTCTGCCTAAACTCTGCCATACTTAAACTAGTATGGCAGGGGGGTGGGCACGGGAGCAATAGGTCAGAAGGTGAGAGCATTGAGGGAGAACTAGGGAATAGGGACAGTGTGGCTCTGAGGCAGAGCAGACGGGGAGAAGTTGCTGAACACAGCGGGTCTGGTGGCCTGAAGTGCATATGTTTTAATGCAAGGAGCATTACGGGTAAGGCAGATGAACTTTGAGCTTGGAGTAGTACTTGGAACTATGATGTTGTTGCCATTACAGAGACCTGGTTGAGGGAAGGGCAGGATTGGCAGCTAAACGTTCCAGGATTTAGATGTTTCAGGCGGAATAGAGGGGGATGTAAAAGGGGAGGCGGAGTTGCGCTACTTGTTCGGGAGAATATCACAGCTGTACTGCGAGAGGACACCTCAGCGGGCAGTGAGGCTATATGGGTAGAGATCAGGAATAAGAAGGGTGCAGTCACAATGTTGGGGGTATACTACAGGCCTCCCAACAGCCGGCGGGAGATAGAGGAGCAGATAGGTAGACAGACTTTGGAAAAGAGTAAAAACAACAGGGTTGTGGTGATGGGAGACTTCAACTTCCCCAATATTGACTGGGACTCACTTAGTGCCAGGGGCTTAGACGGGGCGGAGTTTGTAAGGAGCATCCAGGAGGGCTTCTTAAAACAATATGTAGACAGTCCAACTAGGGAAAGGACGGTACTGGACCTGGTATTGGGGAATGAGCCCGGCCAGGTGGTAGATGTTTCAGTAGGGGAGCATTTCGGTAACAGTGACCACAATTCAGTAAGTTTTAAAGTACTGGTGGACAAGGATAAGAGTGGTCCGAGGATGAATGTGCTAAATTGGGCGAAGGCTAATTATAACAATATTAGGCAGGAACTGAAGAACATAGATTGGGGGCGGATGTTTGAGGGCAAATCAACATCTGACATGTGGGAGGCTTTCAAGTGTCAGTTGAAAGGAATACAGGACAGGCATGTTCCTGCGAGGAAGAAATATAAATACGGCAATTTTCGGGAACCTTGGATGACGAGTGATATTGTAGGCCTCGTCAAAAAGAAAAAGGAGGCATTTGTCAGGGCTAAAAGGCTGGGAACAGACGAAGCCTGCGTGGAATATAAGGAAAGTAGGAAGGAACTGAAGCAAGGAGTCAGGAGGGCTAGAAGGGGTCACGAAAAGTCATTGGCAAATAGGGTTAAGGAAAATCCCAAGGCTTTTTACACGTACATAAAAAGCAAGAGGGTAGCCAGGGAAAGGGTTGGCCCACTGAACGATAGGCAAGGGAATCTATGTGTGGAGCCAGAGGAAATGGGCGAGGTACTAAATGAATACTTTGCATCAGTATTCACCAAAGAGAAGGAATTGGTAGATGTTGAGTCTGGAGAAGGGGGTGTAGATAGCCTGGGTCACATTGAGATCCAAAAAGACGAGGTGTTGGGTGTCTTAAAAAATATTAAGGTAGATAAGTCCCCAGGGCCTGATGGGATCGACCCCAGAATACTGAAGGAGGCTGGAGAGGAAATTGCTGAGGCCTTGACAGAAATCTTTGGATCCTCGCTGTCTTCAGGGGATGTCCCGGAGGACTGGAGAATAGCCAATGTTGTTCCTCTGTTTAAGAAGGGTAGCAAGGATAATCCCGGGAACTACAGGCCGGTGAGCCTTACTTCAGTGGTAGGGAAATTACAGGAGAGAATTCTTCGAGACAGGATCTACTCCCATTTGGAAGCAAATGGACGTATTAGTGAGAGGCAGCACGGTTTTGTGAAGGGGAGGTCGTGTCTCACTAACTTAATAGAGTTTTTCGAGGAGGTCACTAAGATGATTGATGCAGGTAGGGCAGTAGATGTTGTCTATATGGACTTCAGTAAGGCCTTTGACAAGGTCCCTCATGGTAGACTTGTACAAAAGGTGAAGTCACACGGGATCAGGGGTGAGCTGAAAAGGTGGATACAGAACTGGCTAGGCCATAGAAGGCAGAGAGTAGCAATGGAGGGATGCTTTTCTAATTGGAGGGCTGTGACCAGTGGTGTTCCACAGGGATCAGTGCTGGGACCTTTGCTCTTTGTAGTATATTTAAATGATTTGGAGGAAAATGTAACTGGTCTGATTAGTAAGTTTGCAGACGACACAAAGGTTGGTGGAATTGCGGATAGCGATGGGGACTGTCGGAGGATACAGCAGGATTTAGATTGTCTGGAGACTTGGGCGGAGAGATGGCAGATGGAGTTTAATCCGGACAAATGTGAGGTAATGCATTTTGGAAGGTGTAATGCAGGTAGGGAATAGACAGTGAATGGTAGAACCCTCAAGAGTATTGAAAGTCAAAGAGATCTAGGAGTACAAGTGCACAGGTCATTGAAAGGGGCAACACAGGTGGAGAAGGTAGTCAAGAAGGCATACGGCATGCTTGCCTTCATTGGCCGGGGCATTGAGTATAAGAATTGGCAAGTCATGTTGCAGCTGTATAGAACCTTAGTTAGGCCACACTTGGAGTATAGTGTTCAATTCTGGTCGCCACACTACCAGAAGGATGTGGAGGCTTTAGAGAGGGTGCAGAAGAGAATTACCAGAATGTTGCCTGGTATGGAGGGCATTAGCTATGAGGAGCGATTGAATAAACTCGGTTTGTTCTCACTGGAACGAAGGAGGTTGAGGGGAGACCTGATAGAGGTATACAAAATTATGAGGGGCATAGACAGAGTGGATAGTCAGAGGCTTTTCCCCAGGGTAGGGGGGTAAATTACTAGGGGGCATAGGTTTAAGGTGAGAGGGGCAAGGTTTAGAGTAGATGTACGAGGCAAGTTTTTTACGCAGAGGGTAGTGGGTGCCTGGAACTCGCTACCGGAGGAGGTAGTGGAAGCAGGGACGATAGGGACATTCAAGGGGCATCTTGACAAATATATGAATAGGATGGGAATAGAAGGATACGGACCCAGGAAGTGTAGAATATTGTAGTTTAGTCGGGCAGCATGGTCGGCACGGGCTTGGAGGGCCGAAGGGCCTGTTCCTGTGCTGTATATTTCTTTGTTCTTTGTTCTTTGTTGCCTGAGGTGGGAGTGGGACCATCGGGGACTGCGTACTCTGTCCTCCCACCCCTCTGCCTGAGGTGGGAGTGGGACCATCGGGGACTGCGGACCCTGTCCTCCCACCCCTCTGCCTGAAGTGGGAATGGGACCATCCAGGGCTGCAGGCCCGGCTCCTGTCCTCCCACCCCTCTGCCTGAGGTGGGACTGGGACCGCCTGGGGCTGCAGCGAAGGACTTTGTTTTGGGCTCCGGCAGGTCTGAAGAGTGTACGGAACAAGGTAGATGAGCTTGTGGCCCAGATTCTGACTGGCAGGTATTATGTGGTAGGCATCACAGAGACATGGTTGCAGGGGGTTCAGGACTGGCATTTAAACATCCAGGGATTCACAACCTATCGAAAAGACAGGGAGGTGGGCAGAGGGGGCGGGGTTGCCTTGTTAATTAGGAATGACATTAAATCAATAGCACTAAATGGCATAGGGTCAGATGATGTGGAGTCTGTGTGGGTAGTGTTGAGGAACCACAAAGGCAAAAAAACCATAATGGGAGTTATGTACAGGCCTCCTAACAGTGGTCAGGACCGGGGGCACAAAATGCACCACGAAATAGAAAGTGCATGTCAGAAAGGCAAGGTCACAGTGATCATGGGGGACTTCAATATGCAGGTGGACTGGGTAAATAATGCTGCCAGTGGACCCAAGGAAAGGGAATTCATTGAATGTTTACAGGAGGGCTTTTTGGAACAGCTTGTGATGGAGCCCACGAGGGAACAGGCCATTCTGGACTTAGTGTTTTGTAATGAGCCAGACTTGATTAAAGATCTTAAAGTAAGGGAGCACTTAGGAGGCAGTGATCATAATATGGTAGAATTCAATCTCCAATTTGAAAGAAAGAAGGTAGAATCAGATGTAAAGGTGTTACAGTTAAATAAAAGTAACTACAGGGGCATGAAGGAGGAACTGACGAAAATCGACTGGGAGCAGAGCCGAGTGGGAAAGACAGTAGAACAGCAATGGCAGGAGTTTCTGGGAGTAATTGAGGACACAGTACAGAGGTTCATCCCAAAGAAAAGAAAGGTTATCAGAGGGGGATTAGGCAGCCATGGCTGACAAAGGAAGTTAGGGAATGCATCAAAGCAAAAGAGAAAGCCTATAACGTGGCAAAGAGTAGTGGGACGTCAGAAGATTGGGAAGGCTACAAAAACAAACAGAGGATAACAAAGAGAGAAATAAGGAAAGAGAGGATCAAATTTGAAGGTAGGCTAGCCAGTAACATTAGGAATGATAGTAAAAGTTTATTTAAATACATTAAAAACAAACGGGAGGCAAAAGTTGACATTGGGCCGCTCCAAAATGACGCTGGTAATTTTGTGATGGGAGACAAGGAAATAGCTGAGGAACTAAATAAGTACTTTGCGGCAGTCTTCACAGTAGAAGACATGAGTAATATCCCAACAATTCCGAAGAGTCAGGGGGCAGAATTGAATATGGTAGCCATCACAAAGGAGAAAGTGCTACAGAAACTAAGAGGTCTAAAAATTGATAAATCTCCGAGCCCAGATGGGCTACATCCTAGAGTTCTAAAGGAGATAGCTGAAGAAATAGTGGAGGCGTTAGTTATGATCTTTCAAAAGTCACTGGAGTCCGGGAAAGTCCCAGAGGATTGGAAAATCGCTGTTGTAACCCCCCTGTTCAAGAAGGGAACAAGGAAAACGATGGAAAATTATAGGCCAAGTAGCCTAACCTCGGTTGTTGGCAAGATTCTAGAATCCATTGTTAAGGATGAGATTTCTAAATTCTTGGAAGTGCAGGGTCAGATTAGGACAAGTCAGCATGGATTTAGTAAGGGGAGGTCGTGCCTGACAAACCTGTTAGAGTTCTTTGAAGAGATAACAAATAGGTTAGACCAAGGAGAGCCAATGGATGTTATCTATCTTGACTTCCAAAAGGCCTTTGATAAGGTGCCTCACGGGAGACTGCTGAGTAAAATAAGGGCCCATGGTATTCGAGGCAAGGTACTAACATGGATTGACGATTGGCTGTCAGGCAGAAGGCAGAGAGTTGGGATAAAAGGTTATTTTTCGGAATGGCAACCGGTGACGAGTGGTGTCCCGCAGGGTTCAGTGTTGGGGTCACAGCTGTTCTCTTTATATATTAATGATCTAGATGACGGGACTGGGGACATTCTGGCTACGTTTGCCGATGATACAAAGATAGGTGAAGGGGCAGGTAGTATGGAGGAGGTGGGGAGGCTGCAGAAAGATTTAGACAGTTTAGGAGAGTGGTCCAAGAAATGGCTGATGAAATTCAACGTGGGCAAGTGCGAGGTCTTGCACTTTGGAAAAAAGGATAGAGGCATGGACTATTTTCTAAACGGTGACAAAATGCATAATGCTGAAGTGCAAAGGGGAGTTTTGGGACACTTGGGAGTCCTAGTCCAGGATTCTCTAAAGGTAAAGTTGCAGGTTGAGTCCGTAATTAAGAAAGCAAATGCAATGTTGTCATTCATCTCAAGAGGCTTGGAATATAAAAGCAGGGATGTACTTCTGAAGCTTTATAAAGCATTAGTTAGGCCCCATTTAGAATACTGTGAGCAATTTTGGGCCCCACACCTCAGGAAGGACATACTGGCACTGAAGCGGGTCCAGCGGAGATTCACACGGATGATCCCAGGAATGGTAGGCCTAACATACGATGAACGTCTGAGGATCCTGGGATTATATTCATTGGAGTTTAGGAGGTTGAGGGGTGATCTAATAGAGACTTACAAGATAATGAATGGCTTAGATAGGGTGGATGTAGGGAAGTTGTTTCCATTGGCAGGGGAGACTAGGACCCGGGGACTCAGCCTTAGAATAAAAGGGAGTCGCTTTAGAACAGAGATGAGGAGAAATTTCTTCAGCCAGAGAGTGGTGGGTCTGTGGAATTCATTGCCACAGAGGGCGGTGGAGGCCGGGACGTTGAGTGTCTTCAAGACAGAAGTTGATAAATTCTTGATTTCTCGAGGAATTAAGGGCTATGGAGAGAGAGCGGGTAAATGGAGTTGAAATCAGCCATGATTGAATGGCGAAGTGGACTCGATGGGCCGAATGGCCTTACTTCCGCTCCGATGTCTTATGGTCTTATGGTCTTATGTACAGTGGTCATTGGGTAGTATGTCATTATTTACAGTGGTCCCTGAGTAGAATATCATTATTTACAGTGGTCCCTGGGTTTATATCATTATTTACAGTGGTCCCTGGGTTGAATATCCTTATTTGCAGTTGTCCCTGGGTAGAATATCATTATTTACAGTGGTCCCTGGGCAGTACATCATGATTTACAGTTGCCCATGGACAGTATGTAATCAATTATAGTGTGCCCTGTGTAATACATCTGTATTCACAGTGGCTCCTGGATAGTATATAATTATTTCCAGTGTCCCGGGGCAATATATCAGGATTCACAGTGGTCCCTGGACAGTATATCATTATTTACAGTGATCAATGGATAGTATATCATTATTTACAGTGGCCCCTGCGCAGAATATCATTATTTACCGTGGTCTCTGAGTGGTATATCAGTATCTACAATGGTCCCTGGGTATTATCTCCGTTTTTACTGTGGTCCCCGGGTAGTATATCATCATCTGCAGTGGTGCCTGGGTTAAATATCATTATTTAATATGGTCCCTGAGTGGTATATCAGTATCTACAATGGTCCCTGGGATTTATCTCATTATTTGCTGTGGTCCCTGGGGAGAATATCAGTATTTACAGTGGTGTCTCGGTAGTCTATCCGTATCTACAATGGTCCCTGTGTATTATCTCATTATTTGCTGTGGTCCCTGGGGAGAATATCAGTATTTACAGTGGTCAATTGGTAGTGGATCATTTCCAGTGGTCCCTGGGTAGAATATCATTATTTACAGTGGTCCCTGGATAGAATATCATTATTTACAGAGGTCCGTGGGTCTTATGTCATCATTTACTCTGGTCCCTGGGTAGAATATCATTATTTACAGTGGTCCCTGGGTCGCATATCATTATTTACTGTTGTCCCTGGGTAGTACCTAATTATTTACAGTTATCTCTGGGTAGTAACTAATTATTTACAGTTATCTCTGGGTAGTACCTAATTATTTACAGTTATCTCTGGGTAGTAAATCCGTATCTTCAATGATCCCTGTGTATTATATCATTATTGTCGGTGGTCCCTGTCCGATATATCATTATTTACAGTGATCCCTGGGGAGAATATCATTATTTACATTGGTCCCTTGGCAGTGTATCATTATTTACAGTAGTCCCTGGGTAAAATATCATTATTTACAGTGGTCCTTGTGCAGAATATAATTATTTACAGTGGTCCCTGGGTAAAAAATGATTATTTACAGTGGTCCCTGGGTAAAACATCATTATTTACAGTGGTCCCTGGGCAGTACATTATTATTTACAGTGGTCCCGGGGTAGTATATCATTTTTTACAGAGGTCCCTGGATAGCATATCATTATTTACAGCGGCCCCTGGGTTGAATATCATTATTTGCAGTTGTCCCTGGGTAAAACATCATTATTTACAGTGGTCCCTGGGCAGTACATCATTATTTACAGTGGTCCCTGGGTAGTATATCATTATTTACAGAGGTCCCTGGGTAGAATATCATTACTTACAGTGGTCTCTGTGTAGTATATCATTATTTACAATGGTCAATGGATAGTATATCATTATTTACAGTGGTCTCCGGGGAGTATATCATTATTTCGAGTGGTCCCTGGGTAGAATATCATTATTTACGGTGGTCCCTGCGCAGAATATCATTATTTACAGGGGTCCCTGGGTAGTATATTATTATTTACAATGGTCAATGGAGTATATCATTATTTACAGTGGTCTCCGGGGAGTATATTATTATTTCCAGTGGTCCCTTGGAAGAATATCATTATTTACGGTGTCCCTGCGCAGAATATCATTATTCACAGTGGTCCCTGGGTAGGATATCATTATTTACAGTGGTCTCTGGCAGTATATCATTATTTACAATGGTCAATGGATAGTATATAATTATTTACAGTGGTCTCCGGGGAGTTTATCATTATTTCGAGAGGTCCCTGGGTAGAATATCGTTATTCACGGTGGTCCCTGCGCAGAATATCATTATTTACAGAGGTCCCTGGGTAGTATATCCATATCTACAATGGTCCCCGGGTAGTATATCATTATTTACTGTGGTCACTGGGTAGAATATCATTATTTACAGTGGTCCCTGGGTAGTGTATCATTATTTACAGTGATCTCTGGGTATTATCTCATTATTTACTGTGGTCCCTCGGCAGAATATCATTATTTACAGTTGTCCCTGGGTGGTGTATCAGGATCTACAATGGTCTCTGGGTATTTTCTCATTATTGTCTGTGGTCCCTGGGTATTTTCCCATTATTTTCAGCGGTCCCTGGGTAGTATATCATTATTTACTGCGGTCCCTGGGTAGTATCTCATTATTTACAATTGTCGCTGAGTGGTATATCAGTATCTACAATAGTCCCTGGGTATTATCTCATTATTTACTGTAGTCCGTGGGGAGAATATAATTATTTACAGTGGTCTCTGCGTAGTATATCCGTATCTTTAATGGTCACTGAGTATTATCTCATTATGTACTGTGGTCGCTGGGTAGAATATCATTATTTACAGTGGTCCCTGGGTAGTGCATCATTATTTACAGTGGTCCCTGGGCAGCATATCATTATTTACCGTGGTCCCTGGGTAGTATATCATTATTTCCAGTGGTCCTCGGGTAGAATATCATTATTTACAGTGGTCCCTGGGTAGTATATCATTATTTACAGTTGTCCCTTGGTTATATATAATTATTTGCAGTGGTCTCTGGACGGTATATCATTATTTATAGTGGTCCCAGGGTGGAATATCATTGTTTGCAGTGGCCCCTGGGCAGCATATCATTTTTTTCAGTGGCCGCAGAGTAGAATATCATTATTTACTATGGTGCCTGGGTAATATTTCATTATTTACATTGGTCCCCGTTTGGTATATCATTATTTACAGTAGTCCCAGGGCTGTACGTCATCTTTTCTGGTGTGCTCTGTGTAGTATATCACCATTCACAGTGGTCCCTGCATTGTACAGCATTATTTAAAGTGGTCGCTGGGCAACATATCAATATTCACAGTGGTCCCTGGGTAGGATATCATTACTTACAGTGGTCTCAGTGTAGTATATCATTATTTACAATGGTCAATGGATAGTATATCATTATTTACAGTGGTCTCCGGGGAGTATATCATTATTCCGAGTGGTCCCTGGGTAGAATATCATTATTTACGGTGGTCCCTGCGCAGAATATCATTATTTACGGTGGTCCCTGCGCAGAATATCATTATTTACAGGGGTCCCTGGGTAGTATATTATTATTTACAATGGTCAATGGATAGTATATCATTATTTACAGTGGTCTCCGGGGAGTAGATTATTATTTCCAGTGGTCCCTTGGAAGAATATCATTATCTACGGTGTCCCTGCGCAGAATATCATTATTCACAGTGGTGCCTGGGTAGTATATCATTATTTACAGTGGTCTCTGGGTAGTATATCATTATTTACAATGGTCAATGGATAGTATATCATTATTTACAGTGGTCTCCGGGGAGTATATCATTATTTCGAGTGGTCCCTGGGTAGAATATAATTATTTACGGTGGTCCCTGCGCAGAATATCATTATTTACAGGGGTCCCTGGGTAGTATATTATTATTTACAATGGTCAATGGATAGTATATCATTATTTACAGTGGTCTCCGGGGGGTTTATAATTATTTCGAGTGGTCCCTGGGTAGAATATCATTATTCACGGTGGTCCCTGCGCAGAATATCATTATTTACAGGGGTCCCTGGGTAGTATAGCCATATCTACAATGGTCCCCGGGTTGTATATCATCATTTACAGAGGTCCCTCGGGAGATTTTCATTATTTACAGTGGTCCCTGAGTGGTATATCAGTATCTACAATGGTCCCTGGGTATTCTCTCATTTTTACTGTGGTCCCTCGTGAGAATATCATTATTTTCAGTGGTCCCTGGGTAGTATATCCGTATCTACAATGGTCCCTGCGTATTATCTCATTATTTGCTGTGGTCGCTGTGTAGAATATCGTTATTTACAGTGATCCCTGGGTAGTATATCATTATTTACTGTGGTCCCTGGGTAGTATCTCATTATTTGCAATGGTCGCTGAGTGGTATATCAGTATCTACAATGGTCCCTGGGTATTATCTCATTATTTACTGCGATCGCTGGGGGAGAATATAATTATTTACAGTGGTCTCTGGGTAGTATATCCGTATCTACAATAGTCCCTGGGTATTATCTCATTATTTACTGTGGTCCCTCAGGAGAATATCCTTATTTACAGTGGTCCCTGGGTGGTGTATCAGGATCTACAATGGTCCCTGGGTATTTTCTCATTATCTTCTGTGGTCCCTGGGTATTTTCTCATTATTTATAGTGGTCCCTGGGTAGTATATCATTATTTACTGCGGTCCCTGGGTATTATCTCATTATTTACAATGGTCGCTGAGTGGTTCAACAGTATCTACAATGGTCCCTGGGTATTATCTCATTATTTCCTGTGGTCCCTGGGGAGAATATAATTATTTACAGTGGTCTCTGCGTAGTATATCCGTATCTTTAATGGTCCCTGGGTATGATCTCATTATTTACTTTGGACTCTGGGGAGAATATCATTATTTACAGTCGTCCCTTGGTAGTGTATCATTATTTACAGTGGTTCCTGGGTAGTATATCCGTATCTACAATGGTCCCTGAGTATTATCTCATTATGTACTGTGGTCGCTGGGTAGAATATCATTATTTACAGTGGTCCCTGGGTAGTGCATCATTATTTACAGTGGTCCCTGGGCAATATATCATTATTTGCCGTGGTCCCTGAGTAGCATATCATTATTTACAGTGGTCCTCGGGTAGAATATCATTATTTACAGTGGTCCTTGGGTAGTACGTCTGGGTCCTGGGTGATTTAGAGATGTGGATCAGAAATTGGCTAGCTGAAAGAAGACAGAGAGTGGTGGTTGATGGGAAATGTTCAGAATGGAGTACAGTCACAAGTGGAGTACCACAAGGATCGGTTCTGGGGCCGTTGCTGTTTGTCATTTTTATCAATGACCTAGAGGAAGGCGCAGAAGGGTGGGTGAGTAAATTTGCAGACGATGCTAAAGTCGGTGGTGTTGTCGATAGTGTGGTAGGATGTAGCAGGTTACAGAGGGATATAGATAAGCTGCAGAGCTGGGCTGAGAGGTGGCAAATGGAGTTTAATGTAGAGAAGTGTAAGGTGATTCACTTTGGAAGGAATAACAGGAATGCGGAATATTTGGCTAATGGTAAAGTTCTTGAAAGTGTGGATGAGCAGAGGGATCTAGGTGTCCATGTACATAGATCCCTGAAAGTTGCCACCCAGGTTGATAGGGTTGTGAAGAAGGCCTGTGGAGTGTTGGCCTTTATGGGTAGAGGGATTGAGTTGCGGAGTCAGGAGGTCATGTTGCAGCTGTACAGAACTCTGGTTCGGCCGCATTTGGAGTATTGCGTACAGTTCTGGTCACCACATTATAGGAAGGACGTGGAGGCTTTGGAGCGGGTGCAGAGGAGATTTACCAGGATGTTGCCTGGTATGGAGGGAAAATCTTATGAGGAAAGGCTGATGGACTTGAGGTTGTTTTCGTTGGAGAGAAGAAGGTTAAGAGGAGACTTAATAGAGGCATACAAAATGATCAGGGGGTCAGATAGGGTGGACAGTGAGAGCCTTCTCCCGCGGATGGAAATGGCTGGCACGAGGGGACATAACTTTAAACTGAGGGGTAATAGATATAGGACAGAGGTCAGAGGTAGGTTCTTTACGCAAAGCGTAGTGAGGCCGTGGAATGTCCTACCTGCTACAGTAGTGAACTCGCCAGCATTGAGCGCATTTAAAAGTTCATTGGATAATCATATGGATGATAATGGGATAGTGTAGGTTAGATGGCTTTTGTTTCGGTGCAACATCGTGGGCCGAAGGGCCTGTACTGCGCTTTATCGTTCCATGTTCTATGTTCTATAATATTAAACGGTTCCCTACAGTAATTAAACAGAGCCCGACAGTAAACAAGATAATATTAAAGAGAGCCCGACAGTAAACAAGGTAATATTAAACCGTTCCCTGCAGTAAACAAGATAATATTAAACAGAGCCCGACAGTAAACACGGTGAGATTAAACAGAGCCCAACAGTAAACAATGTATAATTCAACAGAGCCCTACAGTAAACACGGTAATATTAAACAGAGCCCTACAGTAAACACGGTAATATTAAACAGAGCCCTACAGTAAACACGGTTAAATTAAGCAGAGCCCGACAGTAAACACCGTAACATTAACCATAGCCCTACAGTAAACACGGTAATATTAAATGGAGCCCTGCAGTACACAAGGTAATATTAAACAGAGCCCAACAGTAAAAAAGGTAATATTGTACAGAGCCCGACAGTAAACAAGGCAATATTAAACAGATCCGAAAGTAAACAAGGTAATATTAAACAGAGCCAGACAGTAAACACGGTGAAATTAAACAGAGCCCTACAGTAAACAAGGTAAAATGAAACAGAGCCCTGCAGTAAACAAGGTAATATTATACAGAGCCCGACAGTAAACACGTTAATATTAAACAGAGCCCGACAGCAAACACGGTAATATTGAACACAGCCCTACAGTAAACACGGTAATATTAAACAGTGCCCGAGAGTAAACAAGGTAATATTAAACGCAGCCCGACAGTAAACAAGGTAATATTAAACAGAGCCCTGCAGTAAACAAGGTAATAGTAAACAGATCCCTACAGCAAACAAGATAATATTAAACAGAGCCCGACAGTAAACACGGTAATATTGAACACAGCCCTGCAGTAAACACGGTAATATTAAACACAGCCCGACAGTAAACAAGGTAATATTAAACAGAGCCCTGCAGTAAACAAGGTAATAGTAAACAGAGCTCTACAGCAAACAAGATAATATTAAACAGAGCCCTACAGTAAACACGGTCAAATTAAACAGAGCCCTACAGTAAACAAGGTAATAGTAAACAGAGCCCTACAGTAAACAAGATAATATTGAAGTGGAGATGCCGGCGTTGGATTGGGGTGAGCACAGTACGAAGTCTTACAACACCAGGTTAAAGTCCAACAGGTTTGTTTCGATGTCACTAGCTTTCGGAGCGCTGGTCCTTCCTCAGGTGAATGAAGAGGTATACGCTGCAGGAAAGGTTTTCCCGAAGCGTGGTACATTGGCGAGACCATGCAGACGTTGCGACAACGAATGAACGGACATCACGCGACAATCACTAGGCAGGAATGTTCCCTTCCAGTCGGGGAACACTTCAGCAGTCAAGGGCATTCAGCCTCTGATCTCTGGGTAAGCGGTCTCCAAGGCGGCCTTCAGGACGCGCGACAACGCAGAATCGCCGAGCAGAAACTTATAGCCAAGTTCCGCACACATGAGTGCGGCCTCAACCGGGAGCTGGGATTCATGTCGCATTACATTTATTCCCCACCATCTGGCCTGCGAAATCCTACCAACTGTCCTGGCTTGATGCAATTCACACCTCTTTAACCTGGGGTTACCCCATCTCTGGATCTGTAAAGATTTAATCACCTGCTAATGGTCGCATTCCAAGCATTGTCTGGCATCTTTGAATTTGTCTGTATATGTGTTTCTGGAACAGACCTCTTCATTCACCTGAGGAAGGAGCAGCGCTCCGAAAGCTAGTGACATCGAAACAAACCTGTTGGACTTTAACCTGGTGTTGTAAGACGTCTTACTAAGGTAAAATTAAACAGAGCCCGACAGTAAACAAGGTGAAATTAAACAGAGCCCGACAGTAAACAAGATAATATTAAAGAGAGCCCGATAGTAAACACGGTAATATTAAACAGAGCCCGACAGTTATCAAGGTAATATTAAACAGAGCCCGACAGTAAACACGGTGAAATTAAACAGAGCCCGACAGTAATCAAGGTAAAATGAAACAGAGCCCTGCAGTAAACACGGTAATATTATACAGAGCCCTACAGTAAACACGGTAATATTAAACAGAGCCCGACAGTAAACACGGTGAAATTAAACAGAGCCCGACAGTAATCAAGGTAAAATGAAACAGAGCCCTGCAGTAAACACGGTAATATTATACAGAGCCCTACAGTAAACACGGTAATATTAAACAGAGCCCGACAGTAAACACGGTAATATTAAACAGAGCCCGACAGTAAACACGGTAATATTAAACAGAGCCCGACAGTAAACAAGGCAATATTAAACGCAGCCCTACAGTAAACACGGTCATATTAAACAGAGCCCGACAGTAAACAAAGTAATATTAAACACAGCCCGATAGTAAACACGGTAATATTAAACAGCGCCCGACAGTAAACAAGGCAATATTAAACACAGCCCTACAGTAAACAAGGTAATATTAAACAGAGCCCGACAGTAAACAAGGTACTATTAAACAGCGCCCGACAGTAAACAAGGCAATATTAAACACAGCCCTACAGTAAACACGGTAATATTAAACAGCGCCCGACAGTAAACAAGGCAATATTAAACACAGCCCTACAGTAAACAAGGTAATATTAAACAGCGCCCGACAGTAAACAAGGCAATATTAAACACAGCCCTACAGTAAACAAGGCAATATTAAACAGAGCCCGACAGTAAACACGGTGAAATTAAACAGAGCCCGACAGTAAACAAGATAATATTAAACAGAGCCCGACAGTAAACACGGTAATATCAAACAGAGCCCGACAGTTATCAAGGTAATATTAAACAGAGCCCGACAGTAAACAAGGTAAAATGAAACAGAGCCCTGCAGTAAACAAGGTAATATTAAACAGAGCCCGACAGTAAACACGGTAATATTAAACAGAGCCCGACTGTAAACAAGGTAATATTAAACAGAGCCCTGCAGTAAACAAGGTAATAGTAAACAGAGCCCTACAGTAAACAAGGCAATATTAAACAGAGCCCGACAGTTATCAAGGTAATATTAAACAGAGCCCGACAGTAAACACGGTAATATTAAACGCAGCCCTACAGTAAACAAGGTAATATTAAACGCAGCCCTACAGTAAACACGGTCATATTAAACAGAGCCCGGCAGCAAACAAAGTAATCTTAAACACAGCCCGACAGTAAACACGGTAATATTAAACCGCGCCCGACAGTAAACAAGGCAATATTAAACACAGACCTACAGTAAACAAGGTAATATTAAACAGAGCCCGACAGTAAACAAGGTACTATTAAACAGAGCCCGACAGTAAACACGGTGAAATTAAACAGAGCCCGACAGTAAACAAGATAATATTAAACAGAGTCCGACAGTAAACAAGGTAATATTAAACATAGCCCGACAGTAAACAAGGTAATATTAAACAGAGCCCGACAGTAAACAAGGTACTATTAAACAGAGCCCGACAGTAAACAAGGCAATATTAAACAGAGCCCGACTGTAAACAAGGTAATATTAAACAGAGCCCGACAGTAAACACGGTGAAATTAAACAGAGCCCGACAGTAAACAAGATACTATTAAACAGAGTCCGACAGTAAACAAGGTACTATTAAACAGAGCCCGACAGTAAACAAGGTAAAATGAAACAGAGCCCTGCAGTTTAATTAAGCTGAGTTCCAGTAAATAAGGTAAAGTTCAACAGAGCCATACAATAAACAGGGTAAATTAAACAGTGCCCATGAATAAACAAGGTTTAATTAAACAGAGCTTAAATGTACACACGGAAAAATGAAACAGAGCACAATAGTAAACAAGGTTAAATTAAACAGTGTACCACAATAAACATAGTAAAATTGAACAGAGTCCCAGAACAGCCAAGGAAAAATTAAACAATGCCATATAGTAATCACAGTAAATTGAAGCAGAGCCCTACTCTAAACACGGTAAAATTAAACAGCGCCCGCGTTTAAAAGAAGTTAAATGAAACAGAATCCCAGAGTATTCCACATAAAATTAAATAGCGCCCTCTTGTAAACCCGGTGAAATTAAACAAAGCCCTACAGTAAACACGTTTATTCAACAGTGCCCTACAGTAATTGAAGTAAACGTAAGCAGAACCCTACTGTAAACAAGTGAAATTAAACAGTGCCCCACAGTATACTAGGTCAAATTAAACAGAGCCCTACAGTATACGAAGTAAAAGTAAACATAACCCTACAGTAAACAAGGTTAAAATTAAACAGAACCCTACAGTAAACAAGGTAAAATTGAACAGTGCCCCTCAGTATATGATATAAAAATAAACAGTGCCCACCAGTAATCACCATTAATTTAAACAGAGCCTTACAGTTAACATGTCAAAATTAAAGAGTACCCTACCGTACAAAAGGTAAAATTAAACATTACCCAGCAGTAAACAATGCCCTAGAGCAAACAAGATAAAATTAAACAATGTTCTACAGTAGTCACGGTAAACTTCAACAGCACTTTGCAGTAAACTCTGTACAATTTGACAGTGCCCTACAGTAAATAAGGTAAGATAAAAGAGAGCCTTAAAGTGAACCAAGACAAATTAAACAGAGTAACAAGGTAAAATTAAAAAGTGAACTACAGCACACAAGGTAGAGGTAAACAGAGCCGCAGAGAAAACAGGGGAAAATGAAACAGTGACCTACTATAAACAAGGGTAAATTAAACTGTGTCCAACTGTATACTGGGGAAAATTAAACAGTGCCTTACAGAAAATAAGGTTAAAATTAAACAGAGCCCTGCAGTAAACAACGTAAAATTAAACAGAGCCCTAGAGTAAACAAGGTAAAATTAAACAGTTCCTACAGAAAATAAGGTTAAAATTAAACAGAGCCCTGCAGTATATAAGGTAAACCTGAACAGAGTCAAACAGTAAACAAGACAAACTGAAACAGTGCCCTAAGTAATCAAGAAAAAATTAATCAGTGCCCCACAGTATACGAGGTAAAATTAAACTGTGCCCTACAGTAGAGAGCCTTATTGTGACGAAGGTAAAATAAAACAGAGCCCGACAGTAATCAAAGTCAAATTAAAATTGAGTCCGACTGTGAACAAGGTCAAATTAAACAGAGCCCTACTGTAATCAAGGTCAAATTAAACAGGGACCTGCCGTAAACGAGGTAGAATTAAACCGTGTCCACCAGTAAACAAGGTCAAATTAACCAGTGGCCTACAGTAAACACGGTAAAATTAAATAGTGACCTACAGTAAACAAGGTAAAATTAAACATTGACCTACAGTAAACTAGGTAATATTAAACTGTCCCATACAGGGAAAAAGGTAAAATTAAACGGAGTGCAACAGTAAACAAGGTAAAATTAAATAGTGACCTACAGTAAACAATGTCAAATTAAACATTGACCTACAGTAAACAAGGTAATATTAAACTGTCCCCTACAGGAAAAAAGGTAAAATTAAACGGAGTGCAACAGGAAACAAGGTAAAATTATACAGAGCCCTACTGTAAACAAGGTAAAATTAAACATTGACCTACAGTAAACAAGGTAAAATTATCGAGTGCCTTATTGTGATCAGGATAAAATAAAACAGAGCCCTACAGTAATCAAGGTGAAATTAAAAATGGGCCCTACTGCAAACCAGGTCAAATTAAACAAAGCACTATAGTGAATACGGTAAAATGAAATAAGGCGCCACTGTAAACAAGGTAAAATTAAACAGTCCTACAATAAACAAGGTAAAATTAAACAGAGCCCTTCAGTAAAGAAGGTAAAATTATACTCTGTACAACAGTAAACGAGGTCAATTAAACAGTGCGCTACAGAAAAAAAGGAAAATTAAAGAGTGCCCGATAGTAAACATGGTAAAAAAAATCAACAGCGCTCTACACTGAATACGGTAAAACGAAACAGTGCAGTACATAAAGAAGCTAAAATTAAAAAGGTCCTACAGCAAACGAGATAATGATACAACCTTACACTGAAAACGGTAAAATAACCATGCCCTACCAGAAACAAGGTCAAATTAAACAGAGCTCTACAGTAAATAAAGTAAAAGAAGGTCACATTTAACAATGTCGTCTCGTAAACGAGGTCAAATTAAACAGTGACTAACAGTAAACAAGGTCAAATTAAACAGAGCCCGATATTAAATACGGTACAATGAAACAGTGCCCGATTGTGACCAAAGTAAAATTAAACAAATCGCAGCAATAAACAAAGTAAAATTATAGAGTGCCCTTGATACAATTAAGTCGAACCCTACAGTAATCAAGGTCAAATTAAAATTGAGCCCGACAGTGAACACGGACAACTTAAACAGAGCCCTATTGTAAAAAAGGTCAAATTAAACAGTGGCCTGCAGTAACCAAGGTCAAGTTAAACAGTGACCTACAGTAAACAAGGTAAAATTAATCAGAGCCCTACAGTAAAGAATTTAAATTATTCTCTGTACTACAATACATAATGTCAAATTAAACGGAGCTCTACAGTGAACAAGTTCAAATTAAATACAGCACTTCTATAAAAAAGGTCAAATTATCAGCCTGCAGTGAGCAAGGTAAAACTAAGCAGAGCCCGACATGAAATACGGTCCAATGAAACAGTGTCCCAGAGTGAACAAGGTAAAAGTAAACCGCGCGCAACAATAAACACGGTAAAATAATACAGGCCCTATTGTGACCAATGTAATGTTAAACAGAGCCCCACAGTAAATATGGTCAAATTAAACAAACTCATTCAGTGAACAAGGTAAAATTCATCGGAGCCCGACAGTCCTTGGGTAAAACATCATTGTTTACAGTGGTCCCTGGGCAGTACATCATTATTTACAGTGGTCCCTGGGTAGTATATCATTATTTACAGAGGTCCCTGGGTAGTATATCATTATTTACAGTGGTCCCTGGGTAGAATATCATTATTTATAGTATCCCTGGGTAGTATGTCATTATATACAGTCGTCCCTGGGTAGTATGTAATTATTTACAGTGGTTCCTGGGTAGTATATCATTATTTACAGAGGTCCCTGGGTAGTATATAATTATTTACAGTGGTCCCTGGGTAGAATATCATTATTTACCGTATCCCTGGGTAGTATGTCATTATATACAGTCGTCCCTGGGTAGTATGTAATTATTTACAGTGGTCCCTGGGTAGTATATCATTATTTACAGTGGTCTCTGGGTAGTATATCCGTATCTTCAATGGCCCCTGGGTATTATAACATTAAATACTGTGGCCCCTGTGCAGAATATCATTAGTTACAGTGGTCCCTGGGTAGAATCTCATTATTTACAGTGGTCCCTGTCCGGTATTTCATTATTTACAGTGGTCCCGTGGTAGAATATAATTATTTGCAGTGGTCCCTGGGCAGTACATCATGATTTACAGTGGTCCCTTGGTAGAATATCATTATTTACAGTGGTCCCTGGGCAGTACATCATGATTTACAGTTGTCCCTGGACTGTATGTCATCAATTATAGTGTGCCCTGTGTAATACATCTGTATTTACATTGGCTCCTGGATAGTATGTAATTATTTCCAGTGTCCCTGGGCAATATATCATTAATCACAGTGGTCCCTGGGTAGTATATCATTATTTACAGTGGTCAATGGGTAGTATATCCGTATCTACAATGGTCCCTGGGTATTATCTCATTATTTACAGTGGTCGCTGTGTAGAATATCATTATTTCCAATGGTCCCTGAGTGGTATATCAGTATCTACAATGGTCCCTGGGTATTATCTCATTATTTACTGTGGTCCCCGGGTAGTATATCATCATTTACAGTGGTCCCCGGGTAGAATATCATTATTTTCAGTGGTCCCCGGGTAGAATATCATTATTTACAGTGGTCCTTGTGCAGATTATCATTATTTACAGTGGTTCCTGGGGAGAATATCATTATTTACAGGGGTCCCCGGGTAGTATATCATTATTTACTGTGGTCCCTGGGTAGCATATCATTATTTACAGTGGTGCCTGGGTATTATTTATTTATTTACAGTGGTCCCTGGGTATCATCTCATTATTTACAGTAGGCCCTGGTCAGTATATCTTTATTTATAGTGGTCCCTGAGTAGTATCTCATTATTGACAGTTGTCTCTGGGTAGTATATCTGTATCTTAAATGGTCCCTGGGTAATATATCATTATTTACAGTGGTCCATGGGAAATATATCATTAATCACAGTAGTCCCTGGGTAGCTTTTCATTATTTACAGTTGTCCCTGGGTAGTATATAATTATTTACAGTGGTCCCTGTATAGTATATCATTATTTGCAGTGGTCCCTGGGAAATATATCATTAATCACAGTAGTCCCTGGGTAGTTTTTCATTATTTACCGTTGTCCCTGGGCAGTATATCATTATTTATAGTGGTCCCTGGGTAATATATCATTATTTACAGTGGTCCCTGTGCAGGATATCATTATTTTCAATGGTCCCTGGGTAAAACATCATTATTTACATTGGACCCTGGATAGTATATTAATAGTTACAGTGGTCCCTGTGAATACTATCATTATTTACTGTTGTCCCTGTGTAGTATATTCTTATTTACAGGGGTCCCTGTGTAGTATGTCATTATTTACAGTTGTCCCTTGGTTATATATAATTATTTGCAGTGGTCTCTGGACGGTATATCATTATTTATAGTGGTCACAGGGTAGGATATCATTACTTACAGTGGTCTCTGGGTAGTATATCATTATTTACAATGGTCAATGGATAGTATATCATTATTTACAGTGGTCTCCGGGGAGTATATCATTATTTCGAGTGGTCCCTGCGCAGAATATCATTATTCACAGTAGTCACTGGGTAGGATATCATTATTTACAGTGGTCTCTGGGCAGTATATCATTATTTAAAATGGTCAATGGATAGTATATAATTATTTACAGTGGTCTCCGGGGAGTTTATCATTATTTCGAGAGGTCCCTGGGTAGAATATCGTTATTCACGGTGGTCCCTGCGCAGAATATCATTATTTACAGAGGTCCCTGGGTAGTATATCCATATCTACAATGGTCCCCGGGTGTATATCATTATTTACTGTGGTCACTGGGTAGAATACCATTATTTACAGTGGTCCCTGGGTAGTGTATCATTATTTACAGTGATCCCTGGGTAGTATATCATTATTTACTGTGGTCCCAGGGTAGTATCCCATTATTTACAATGGTCGCTGAGTGGTATATCAGTATCTACAATGGTCCCTGGGTATTATCTCATTATATACTGAGATCGCTGGGAGAACATAATTATTTACAGTGGTCTCTGGGTAGTATATCCGTATCTACAATCGTCCCTGGGTATTATCTCATTATTTACTGTGGTCCCTCGGGAGAATATCATTATTTACAGTTGTCCCTGGGTGGTGTATCAGGATCTACAATGGTCTCTGGGTATTTTCTCATTATTGTCTGTGGTCCCTGGGTATTTTCCCATTATTTACAGCGGTCCCTGGGTAGTATATCATTATTTACTGCGGTCCCTGGGTAGTATCTCATTATTTACAATTGTCGCTGAGTGGTATGTCAGTATCTACAATAGTCCCTGGGTATTATCTCATTATTTACTGTGGTCCCTGGGGAGAATATAATTATTTACAGTGGTCTCTGCGTAGTATATCCGTATCTTTAATGGTCACTGAGTATTATCTCATTATGTACTGTGGTCGCTGGGTAGAATATCATTATTTACAGTGGTCCCTGGGTAGTATCTCATCATTTACAGTGGTCCCTGGGTAGTATATCATTATTTACAGTGGTCCTCGGGGAGAATATCATTATTTACAGTGGTCCCTGGGTAGTATATCATTATTTACAGTGGTCCCTGGG
Source organism: Scyliorhinus torazame (assembly GCF_047496885.1). Taxonomy (NCBI): domain Eukaryota; kingdom Metazoa; phylum Chordata; class Chondrichthyes; order Carcharhiniformes; family Scyliorhinidae; genus Scyliorhinus; species Scyliorhinus torazame. Next base: position 49,514,079 of record NC_092711.1, on the reverse strand, counting down.
TAGTGCATCATTACTTACAGTGGTACCTGGGCAGCATATCATTATTTACCGTGGTCCCTGGGTAGTATATCATTATTTACAGTGGTCCTCGGGGAGAATATCATTATTTACAGTGGTCCCTGGGTAGTATATCATTATTTACAGTTGTCCCTTGGTTATATATAATTATTTGCGGTGGTCTCTGGACGGTATATCATTATTTATAGTGGTCCCAGGGTGGAATATCATTGTTTGCAGTGGCCACTGGGCAGCATATCATTTTTTTCAGTGGCCGCAGAGTACAATATCATTATTTACAATGGTGCCTGGGTAATATTTCATTATTTACATTGGTCCCCGTTTGGTATATCATTATTTACAGTAGTCCCAGGGCTGTACGTCATCTTTTCTGGTGTGCTCTGTGTAGTATATCACCATTCACAGTGGTCCCTGCATTGTACAGCATTATTTAAAGTGGTCGCTGGGCAACATATCAATATTCACAGTGGTCCCTGGGTAGGATATCATTACTTACAGTGGTCTCAGTGTAGTATATCATTATTTACAATGGTCAATGGATAGTATATCATTATTTACAGTGGTCTCCGGGGAGTATATCATTATTTCGAGTGGTCCCTGGGTAGAATATCATTATTTACGGTGGTCCCTGCGCAGAATATCATTATTTACAGGGGTCCCTGGTTAGTATATTATTATTTACAATGGTCAATGGATAGTATATCATTATTTACAGTGGTCTCCGGGGAGTAGATTATTATTTCCAGTGGTCCCTTGGAAGAATATCATTATCTACGGTGTCCCTGCGCAGAATATCATTATTCACAGTGGTGCCTGGGTAGTATATCATTATTTACAGTGGTCTCTGGGTAGTATATCATTATTTACAATGGTCAATGGATAGTATATCATTATTTACAGTGGTCTCCGGGGAGTATATCATTATTTCGAGTGGTCCCTGGGTAGAATATAATTATATACGGTGGTCCCTGCGCAGAATATCATTATTTACAGGGGTCCCTGGGTAGTATATTATTATTTACAATGGTCAATGGATAGTATATCATTATTTACAGTGGTCTCCGGGGAGTTTATCATTAATTCGAGTGGTCCCTGGGTAGAATATAATTATTCACAGTGGTCCCTGCGCAGAATATCATTATTTACAGGGGTCCCTGGGTAGTATATTATTATTTACAATGGTCAATGGATAGTATATCATTATTTACAGTGGTCTCCGGGGAGTTTATAATTATTTCGAGTGGTCCCTGGGTAGAATATCATTATTCACGGTGGTCCCTGCGCAGAATATCATTATTTACAGGGGTCCCTGGGTAGTATAGCCATATCTACAATGGTCCCCGGGTAGTATATCATCATTTACAGAGGTCCCTCGGGAGAATATCATTATTTACAGTGGTCCCTGAGTGGTATATCAGTATCTACAATGGTCCCTGAGTATTCTCTCATTTTTACTGTGGTTCCTCGTGAGAATATCATTATTTTCAGTGGTCCCTGGGTAGTATATCCTTATCTACAATGGTCCCTGCGTATTATCTCATTATTTACTGTGGTCGCTGTGTAGAATATCATTATTTACAGTGGTCCCTGGGTAGTGCATTATTATTTACAGTGATCCCTGGGTAGTATATCATTATTTACTGTGGTCCCTGGGTAGTATCTCATTATTTGCAATGGTCGCTGAGTGGTATATCAGTATCTACAATGGTCCCTGGGTATTATCTCATTATTTACTGCGATCGCTGGGGGAGAATATAATTATTTACAGTGGTCTCTGGGTAGTATATCCGTATCTACAATAGTCCCTGGGTATTCTCTCATTATTTACTGTGGTCCCTCAGGAGAATATCATTATGTACAGTGGTCCCTGGGTGGTGTATCAGGATCTACAATGGTCCCTGGGTATTTTCTCATTATTTTCTGTGGTCCCTGGGTATTTTCTCATTATTTATAGTGGTCCCTGGGTAGTATATCATTATTTACTGCGGTCCCTGGGTATTATCTCATTATTTACAATGGTCGCTGAGTGGTACAACAGCATCTACAATGGTCCCTGGGTATTATCTCATTATTTCCTGTGGTCCCTGGGGAGAATATAATTATTTACAGTGGTCTCTGCGTAGTATATCCGTATCTTTAATGGTCCCTGGGTATTATCTCGTTATTTACTTCGGGCCCTGGGGAGAATATCATTATTTACAGTCGTCCCTTGGTAGTGTATCATTATTTACAGTGGTCCCCGGGTAGTATATCCGTATCTACAATGGTCCCTGAGTATTATCTCATTATGTACTGTGGTCGCTGGGTAGAATATCATTATTTACAGTGGTCCCTGGGTAGTGCATCATTATTTACAGTGGTCCCTGGGCAGTATATGATTATTTACCGTGGTCCCTGGGTAGTATATCATTATTTACAGTGGTCCTCGGGTAGAATATAATTATTTACAGTGGTCCTTGGGTAGTACGTCTGGGTCCTGGGTGATTTAGAGATGTGGATAAGAAATTGGCTAGCTGAAAGAAGACAGAGAGTGGTGGTTGATGGGAAATGTTCAGAATGGAGTACAGTCACAAGTGGAGTACCACAAGGATCGGTTCTGGGCCCGTTGCTGTTTGTCATTTTTATCAATGACCTAGAGGAAGGCGCAGAAGGGTGGGTGAGTAAATTTTCAGACGATGCTAAAGTCGGTGGTGTTGTCGATAGTGTGGTAGGATGTAGCAGGTTACAGATGGGATATAGATAAGCTGCAGAGCTGGGCTGAGAGGTGGCAAATGGAGTTTAATGTAGAGAAGTGTAAGGTGATTCACTTTGGAAGGAATAACAGGAATGCGGAATATTTGGCTAATGGTAAAGTTCTTGAAAGTGTGGATGAGCAGAGGGATCTAGGTATCCATGTACATAGATCCCTGAAAGTTGCCACCCAGGTTGATAGGGTGGTGAAGAAGGCCTATGGAGTGTTGGCCTTTATTGGTAGAGGGATTGACTTCCGGAGTCAGGAGGTCATGTTGCAGCTGTACAGAACTTTGGTTCGGCCGCATTTGGAGTATTGCGTACAGTTCTGGTCACCACATTATAGGAAGGATGTGGAGGCTTTGGAGCGGGTGCAGAGGAGATTTACCAGGATGTTGCCTGGTATGGAGGGAAAATCTTATGAGGAAAGGCTGATGGACTTGAGGTTGTTTTCGTTGGAGAGAAGAAGGTTAAGAGGAGACTTAATAGAGGCATACAAAATGATCAGGGGGTTAGATAGGGTGGACAGTGAGAGCCTTCTCCCGCGGATGGAAATGGCTGGCACGAGGGGACATAACTTTAAACTGAGGGGTAATAGATATAGGACAGAAGTCAGAGGTAGGTTCTTTACGCAAAGCGTAGTGAGGCCGTGGAATGTCCTACCTGCTACAGTAGTGAACTCGTCAGCATTGAGGGCATTTAAAAGTTAATTGGATAATCATATGGATGATAATGGCATAGTGTAGGTTAGATGGCTTTTGTTTCGGTGCAACATCGTGGGCCGAAGGGCCTGTACTGCGCTTTATCGTTCCATGTTCTATGTTCTATAATATTAAACGGTTCCCTACAGTAATTAAACAGAGCCCGACAGTAAACAAGATAATATTAAAGAGAGACCGACAGTAAACAAGGTAATATTAAACAGTTCCCTGCAGTAAACAAGATAATATTAAACAGAGCCCGACAGTAAACACGGTGAGATTAAACAGAGCCCAACAGTAAACAATGTATAATTCAACAGAGCCCTACAGTAAACACGGTAATATTAAACAGAGCCCTACAGTAAACACGGTTAAATTAAGCAGAGCCCGACAGTAAACACCGTAACATTAACCATAGCCCTACAGTAAACACGGTAATATTAAATGGAGCCCTGCAGTAAACAAGGTAATATTAAACAGAGCCCAACAGTAAAAAAGGTAATATTGTACAGAGCCCGACAGTAAACAAGGTAATATTAAACAGAGCCAGACAGTAAACACGGTGAAATTAAACAGAGCCCTACAGTAAACAAGGTAAAATGAAACAGAGCCCTGCAGTAAACAAGGTAATATTATACAGAGCCCGACAGTAAACACGTTAATATTAAACAGAGCCCGACAGTAAACACGGTAATATTGAACACAGCCCTACAGTAAACACGGTAATATTAAACAGTGCCCGAGAGTAAACAAGGTAATATTAAACACAGCCCGACAGTAAACAAGGTAATATTATACAGAGCCCTGCAGTAAACAAGGTAATAGTAAACAGAGCCCTACAGCAAACAAGATAATATTAAACAGAGCCCTACAGTAAACACGGTCAAATTAAACAGAGCCCTACAGTAAACAATGTAATAGTAAACAGAGCCCTACAGTAAACAAGATAATATTGATGTGGAGATGCCGGCGTTGGATTGGGGTGAGCACAGTACGAAGTCTTACAACACCAGGTTAAAGTCCAACAGGTTTGTTTCGATGTCACTAGCTTTCGGAGCGCTGGTCCTTCCTCAGGTGAATGAAGAGGTATACGCTGCAGGAAAGGTTTTCCCGAAGCGTGGTACATTGGCGAGACCATGCAGACGTTGCGACAACGAATGAATGGACATCACGCGACAATCACTAGGCAGGAATGTTCCCTTCCAGTCGGGGAACACTTCAGCAGTCAAGGGCATTCAGCCTCTGATCTCCGGGTAAGCGGTCTCCAAGGCGGCCTTCAGGACGCGCGACAACGCAGAATCGCCGAGCAGAAACGTCTAGCCAAGTTCCGCACACATGAGTGCGGCCTCAACCGGGAGCTGGGATTCATGTCGCATTACATTCATCCCCCACCATCTGGCCTGCGAAATCCTACCAACTGTCCTGGCTTGATGCAATTCACACCTCTTTAACCTGGGGTTACCCCATCTCTGGATCTGTAAAGATTTAATCACCTGCTAATGGTCGCATTCCAAGCATTGTTTGGCATCTTTGAATTTGCCTGTATATGTGTTTCTGGAACATATCTCTTCATTCACCTGAGGAAGGAGCAGCGCTCCGAAAGCTAGTGACATCGAAACAAACCTGCTGGACTTTAACCTGGTGTTGTAAGACGTCTTACTAAGATAATATTAAACAGAGCCCGACAGTAAACAAGGTGAAATTAAACAGAGCCCGACAGTAAACAAGATAATATTAAAGAGAGCCCGACAGTAAACACGGTGAAATTAAACAGAGCCCGACAGTAATCAAGGTAAAATGAAACAGAGCCCTGCAGTAAACAAGGTAATATTAAACACAGCCCGATAGTAAACACGGTAATATTAAACAGCGCCCGACAGTAAACAAGGCAATATTAAACACAGCCCGATAGTAAACACGGTAATATTAAACAGCGCCCGACAGTAAACAAGGCAATATTAAACACAGCCCGATAGTAAACACGGTAATATTAAACAGCGCCCGACAGTAAACAAGGCAATATTAAACACAGCCCTACAGTAAACAAGGTAATATTAAACAGCGCCCGACAGTAAACAAGGCAATATTAAACACAGCCCTACAGTAAACAAGGTAATATTAAACAGAGCCCGACAGTAAACAAGGCAATATTAAACACAGCCCTACAGTAAACAAGGTAATATTAAACAGAGCCCTACAGTAAACACGGTAATATTAAACAGAGCCCGACAGTAAACACGGTGAAATTAAACAGAGCCCGACAGTAAACAAGATAATATTAAACAGAGCCCGACAGTAAACACGGTAATATTAAACAGAGCCCGACAGTTATCAAGGTAATATTAAACAGAGCCCGACAGTAAACACGGTGAAATTAAACAGAGCCCGACAGTAATCAAGGTAAAATGAAACAGAGCCCTGCAGTAATCAAGATAATATTAAACAGAGCCCGACAGTAAACGCGGTAATATTAAACGCAGCCCTACAGTAAACAAGGTAATATTAAACGCAGCCCTACAGTAAACACGGTAATATTAAACAGAGCCCGACAGCAAACAAAGTAATATTAAACACAGCCCGACAGTGAACACGGTAATATTAAACCGCGCCCGACAGTAAACAAGGCAATATTAAACACAGCCCTACAGTAAACAAGGTAATATTAAACAGAGCCCGACAGTAAACAAGGTACTATTAAACAGAGCCCGACAGTAAACACGGTGAAATTAAACAGAGCCCGACAGTAAACAAGATAATATTAAACAGAGTCCGACAGTAAACAAGGTAATATTAAACATAGCCCGACAGTAAACAAGGTAATATTAAACAGAGCCCGACAGTAAACAAGGTACTATTAAACAGAGCCCGACAGAAAACAAGGCAATATTAAACAGAGCCCGACTGTAAACAAGGTAATATTAAACAGAGCCCGACAGTAAACACGGTGAAATTAAACAGAGCCCGACAGTAAACAAGATAGTATTAAACAGAGTCCGACAGTAAACAAGGCACTATTAAACAGAGCCCGACAGTAAACAAGGTAAAATGAAACAGAGCCCTGCAGTTTAATTAAGCTGAGTTCCAGTAAATAAGGTAAAGTTCAACAGAGCCATACAATAAACAGGGTAAATTAAACAGTGCCCATGAATAAACAAGGTTTAATTAAACAGAGCTTAAATGTACACACGGAAAAATGAAACAGAGCACAATAGTAAACAAGGTTAAATTAAACAGTGTACCACAATAAACATAGTAAAATTGAACAGAGTCCCAGAACAGCCAAGGAAAAATTAAACAATGCCATATAGTAATCACAGTAAATTGAAGCAGAGCCCTACACTAAACACGGTAAAATTAAACAGCGCCCGAGTTTAAAAGAAGTTAAATGAAACAGAATCCCAGAGTATTCCACATAAAATTAAATAGCGCCCTCTTGTAAACCCGGTGAAATTAAACAAAGCCCTACAGTAAACACGTTTATTCAACAGTGCCCTACAGTAATTGAAGTAAACGTAAGCAGAACCCTACTGTAAACAAGTGAAATTAAACAGTGCCCCACAGTATACTAGGTCAAATTAAACAGAGCCCTACAGTAAACGAAGTAAAAGTAAACATAACCCTACAGTAATCAAGGTTAAAATTAAACAGAACCCTACAGTAAACAAGGTAAAATTGAACAGTGCCCCTCAGTATATGATATAAAAATAAACAGTGCCCTACAGTAATCACCATTAATTTAAACAGAGCCTTACAGTTAACATGTCAAAATTAAAGAGTACCCTACCGTACAAAAGGTAAAATTAAACATTACCCAGCAGTAAACAATGCCCTAGAGCAAACAAGATAAAATTAAACAATGTTCTACAGTAGTCACGGTAAACTTCAACAGCACTTTGCAGTAAACTCGGTACAATTTGACAGTGCCCTACAGTAAATAAGGTAAGATAAAAGAGAGCCTTAAAGTGAACCAAGACAAATTAAACAGAGTAACAAGGTAAAATTAAACAGTGAACTACAGCACACAAGGTAGAGGTAAACAGAGCCGTAGAGAAAACAGGGGAAAATGAAACAGTGACCTACTATAAACAAGGGTAAATTAAACTGTGTCCAACTGTATACTGGGGAAAATTAAACAGTGCCTTACAGAAAATAAGGTTAAAATTAACAGAGCCCTGCAGTAAACAATGTAAAATTAAACAGAGCCCTAGAGTAAACAAGGTAAAATTAAACAGTTCCTACAGAAAATAAGGTTAAAATTAAACAGAGCCCTGCAGTAAATAAGGTAAACCTGAACAGAGTCAAACAGTAAACAAGATAAACTGAAAGAGTGCCCTAAGTAATCAAGATAAAATTACTCAGTGCCCCACAGTATACGAGGTAAAAGTAAACTGTGCCCTACAGTAGAGAGCCCTATTGTGACCAAGGTAAAATAAAACAGAGACCGACAGTAAACAAGGTAAAATTAAACAGAGCCCTAGAGTAAACAAGGTAAAATTAAACAGTTCCTACAGAAAATAAGGTTAAAATTAAACAGAGCCCTAGAGTAAACAAGGTAAAATTAAACAGTTCCTACAGAAAATAAGGTTAAAATTAAACAGAGCCCTGCAGTAAATAAGGTAAACCTGAACAGAGTCAAACAGTAAACAAGACAAACTGAAACAGTGCCCGAAGTAATCAAGAAAAAATTAATCAGTGCCCCACAGTATACGAGGTAAAATTAAACTGTGCCCTACAGTAGAGAGCCTTATTGTGACGAAGGTAAAATAAAACAGAGCCCGACAGTAATCAAGGTCAAATTAAAATTGAGTCCGACTGTGAACAAGGTCAAATTAAACAGAGTCCTACTGTAATCAAGGATAAATTAAACAGGGACCTGCCGTAAACGAGGTAGAATTAAACCGTGTCCACCAGTAAACAAGGTCAAATTAACCAGTGGCCTAGAGTAAACACGGTAAAATTAAATAGTGACCTACAGTAAACAAGGTAAAATTAAACATTGACCTACAGTAAACTAGGTAATATTAAACTGTCCCCTACAGGGAAAAAGGTAAAATTAAACGGAGTGCAACAGTAAACAAGGTAAAATTATACAGAGCCCTACTGTAAACATTGTAAAATTAAACATTTACCTACAGTAAACAAGGTAAAATTAAACAGAGCCCTACTGTAAACAATGTCAAATTAAACATTGACCTACAGTAAACAAGGTAATATTAAACTGTCCCCTACAGGGAAAAAGGTAAAATTAAACGGAGTGCAACAGGAAACAAGGTAAAATTATACAGAGCCCTACTGTAAACAAGGTAAAATTAAACATTGACCTACAGTAAACAAGGTAAAATTATCGAGTGCCTTATTGTGATCAGGATAAAATAAAACAGAGCCCTACAGTAATCAAGGTGAAATAAAAAATGGGCCCTACTGTAAACCAGGTCAAATTAAACAAAGCACGATAGTGAATACGGTATAATGAAATAAGGCGCCACTGTAAACAAGGTAAAATTAAACAGTCCTACAATAAACAAGGTAAAATTAAACAGTGCCCTTCAGTAAAGAAGGTAAAATTATATTCTGTACAACAGTAAACGAGGTCAATTAAACAGTGCGCTACAGAAAAAAAGGAAAATTAAAGAGTGCCCGATAGTAAACATGGTAAAAAAAATCAACAGCGCTCTACACTGAATACGGTAAAACTAAACAGTGCACTACATAAAGAAGCTAAAATTAAAAAGGTCCTACAGCAAACGAGATAATGATACAACCTTACACTGAAAACGGTAAAATAACCATGCCCTACCAGAAACAAGGTCAAATTAAACAGAGCTCTACAGTAAATAAAGTAAAAGAAGGTCACATTTAACAATGTCGTCTCGTAAACGAGGTCAAATTAAACAGTGACCAACAGTAAACAAAGTAAAATTAAACAGAGCCCGATATTAAATACGGTACAATGAAACAGTGCCCTATTGTGACCAAAGTAAAATTAAACAGATCGCAGCAATAACCAAAGTAAAATTATAGAGTGCCCTTGATACAATTAAGTCGAACCCTACAGTAATCAAGGTCAAATTAAAATTGAGCCCGACAGTGAACACGGACAACTTAAACAGAGCCCTATTGTAAACAAGGTCAAATTAAACAGTGGCCTGCAGGAACCAAGGTCAAGTTAAACAGTGACCGACAGTAAACAAGGTAAAATTAATCAGAGCCCTACAGTAAACGAGGTCAAATTAAAGAAAGCACTGCAGTAAATACTGTAAAATGACACAAGGTGCCAGAGTAAACAAGGTAAAATTAAACAGCCCTACAACAAACAAGATAAAATTAAACAGTGCCCTTAAGTAAAGAATTTAAATTATTCTCTGTACTACAATACATAATGTCAAATTAAACGGAGCTCTACAGTGAACAAGTTCAAATTAAATACAGCACTTCTATAAAAAAGGTCACATTATCAGCCTGCAGTGAGCAAGGTAAAACTAAGCAGAGCCCGACATGAAATACGGTCCAATGAAACAGTGTCCCAGAGTGAACAAGGTAAAATTAAACCGAGCGCAACAATAAACACGGTAAAATAATACAGGCCCTATTGTGACCAATGTAATGTTAAACAGAGCCCCACAGTAAATATGGTCAAATTAAACAAACTCCTTCAGTGAACAAGGTAAAATTCATCGGAGCCCGACAGTAAACAAGATACAAATAAGCAATTCCATACAGTAAACAAGGTAAAATTAAACAGATACCTCTAGTAAAACAAGATAGAATTAAAATGAGCCCTACAATATATGGTAAAATTAAACAGTGACCAACAGTGAACAATGTAAAATTACCAGAGCGCGACAGCACACACAGTACAATGAAACAGTGCCCAACAGTGAACATGGTAAAATTAAACGGAGCGCAACAGTAAACAAGGTTAAAATTATAGAGTGCCCGATTGTGACCAAGGGAAAATAAAACAGAGCCCTACAGTAATCAAGGACAAATTAAAAATGAGCCCTACATTAAACCAGGTCAAATTAACAGTGACCTACAGTAAACAAGAAAAAAATTAAACAAAGTCCTACAGTGAACAACGTAAAATTAATCGGAGCCCGACAGTGAACAAGGTAAAAATAAAGAATGCCATACAGTAAACGAGGTGAAGTTAAACAGTGCACTACAGAAAACAAGGTAAAATTAAACAGTTCCCCACAGTAAACAAGGTAAAATTAAACAGGTCCCTACAGTAAACAAGTTAAAATTAAACAGTGCCCAACATTGAACAAAGTTAAATTAAACAGAGCCCTACGTAAAATAAGTAAAATTAAAGAGTGTCCTACAGTGAACCAGGTAAAAATGAACAGAGCCCAGCAGTAAATAAGGTAAAATAATTAAACAGAGTCCTACAGGAAACACTGGAAAATCGAAAACAGCCGTCCCGGAAGCCAGGTTAAATTTAACAGTGGCCCACAGTGCACAAGGTAGAATTAAACAGAGACCAACAGTAATCAATGTCAAATAAACAGAGCACTACGGTAAACACTGTAAAATGGAACAGAGAACTATAGTTAACCGAGATAGAATTAATATGGGCCCTACAATATAGGGTAAAATGAAACAGTGCCCTACAGTGAACAAGTTCCAATTTAACAGTATCCTGAAGTAAACAAGGTAAAATTAAACTGTGACCGACAGTAAACAATGTAAAATTAAACGGAGCGCAACAGTAAACAAGGTAAAATTATAGAGTGCCCTATTGAGACCAAGGTAAAATTAACCAGAACTCTACAGTAATCAAGGTTAAATTAAAAATGAGCCCTACTTTAAACCAGGTCAAATTAACAGTGACCTACCGTAAACAAGGTAAAAGTAAACCGAGGCCTCCAGAAAACAATGTAAAATCAAACAAAGTCCTACAGTGTACAATGTAAAATTAATCGGAGCCCGACAGTGAACAAGGTAAAAATAAACAATGACATAAAGTAAACGAGGTCAAATTAAACGGTGCCCGACATCAACCAAGGTAAAAGTAAACAGTGCCCCACAGTAGAAAAGGTAAAATTAAAGAGTGTCCTACAGTGAACAAGGTAACAATAAACAGAGCTCTCTCGTAAAAAAGGTAAAATAATTATACAGAGTCATAGAACATTAAAAAATACAGCACATAACAGGCCCTTCGGCCAACGATGTTGTGCCAAACGTTTGTCCTAGATTAATCATAGATTATCATAGCATTTACAGTACAGAAGGAGGCCATTCGACCCACCTAGTCTGCACCGGTGTCTGGATAGAGCACCCTACCCAACGTCAACACAACCATCCAACACAAAGGGCAATTCTGGACACTAAGGGCAATTCATCATGGTCAATTCACCCAACCTCCACATCTCTGGACGGTGGGAGGAAAACGGAGCACCCGGAGGAAACCCTACAGGAAACAGTGGAACATCGAAAAGAGCCCTACCGGAAGCTAGATCAAATTTGAAAGTGCACTACCGTGAACAAGGTAGAATTAAACAGAGATCAACAGTAATCAATGTCAAATTAAATAGAGCCCTACAGCAAACACGGTAAAATTAGACAGAGCCCTACAGTAAACAAGGCCAAATTGAACAGAGGTCCACAGTGAACATGGTAAAATTAAAAGAGACATACAGTTAAACAAGGTGGAATTAAACGGAGCCCTACATTAAATATGATAAAATGAAACAGTGCCCTGCAGTAAACGAGGTCAAATTAAACACCGACCAACAGTAAACAAGTTAAAATTAAACGGAGCCCGACATTAAATACGGTACAATGAAACTGAGTTGACTGAGTGCCCTCCAATCAACAAGGATAATGAAACGGTGCTCAAGAGTAAATAAGATAAAATTATAGAGTTCCCTTCTGTGACCGAGAGAAAATTAAACAGAGCCCTACAGTAATCAAGGTCACATTAAAAATTAGCCCTACAGTGAACAAGGCCAAATTAAACAGAGGCCTACTGTAAACAAGGACAAATTAAACACTGACCTGCAGTAACTGAGGTCAACTTAAACCATGACCTTCAGTAAACAAGGTAAAATTAAGCAGAGCCCTACAGTAAACACGGTCAAATTAAAGAAAGCAATACAGTAAATACGGTGAAATAAAACAAGGTGCAATAGTAAACAAGGTAAAATTAAACAGCCCTACAATAAACTAGGTAAAATTAAACAGTGCCCTTCATTAAAGAAGGGAAAATTATACTGTGTACTACAGTAAAAAGGGTCAAATTAAACGGAGCTCTACAGTGAACAAGTTCAAATTAAACAGAGCACGACAGTAAACAAGGCAAAATGAATCAGAGCCCTACAATAAACACTGTAAAATTAAACAGAGCCTAACAGTAATCAAGGTGAAATTGAACAGTGCCCGACTGTGACCAAGGGAAAGTTAAACAGTACCCTCTAGTAAACAAGGTAAAAGTAAAAAGGACCCTACATTAAAGAAGGTCTAATTAAACAGAGCCCTACAGTGATCAAGGTCACATTATCAGCCTGCAGTAAAGAAGGGAAAAGTAAACAGTGCCCTACAGCAAAGACCGTAAAATTGGACAGTGCCTCACTGTGAAAAAGAATGGAACAAAACAGATCCCTAGAGGAAGTAAGGTCATATTGAACGGAGCCCTGGAGTATATAAGTTAAATTAAAAAGTGTCCTACAGAAAACAAGGTAAACTTATACAGAGCCGTCCTGTAAATACGGTAAAATGAAACAGTACGTACAGTAAACAAAGTAGAATTAAACGGTGTCCTGCTGAAGCAAGATATAATTAAACATTGCTCTACAGTAAAGAAGATAACAGAATCAGCCCACGGTGAACACGGTAAAATAATCAGTGCACTAGAATAAACAAGGCCAAATTAAACAGAGCCCTACAGTAAAGATATAAAAATGAAACAGAGCCCGACAGTAAACAAGGAAAAATTATACGGAGCAATACAGTAAAGAAGGTAAAATTAAACAGAACACTACAGTAGACAAGGGCAAATTAAACAGAGCCCTACTCGAAACAAGGTCAAATTCAACAGTGCCCTACAGTAATCAAGATAAAATTAAAGAGTGCTCTACAGTTAACATGGTAAAAAAATAAACAGTGCTCTGCACTAAATAAGGTAAAATTAAACAGTGCACTACTTAAACAAGCTAAAATTAAAATTTCCCCGACAGTAAAGAGGGTAAAATTAGTCAGTGACCGACAGTAAAAGAGATAAAGAAACATCCCAACACTGAAAACGGTAAAATAATCAGTGTCGTATAGTAAACAAGGTGAAATTAAACAGAGCCCTACAACAAATAAAGTAAAATAATTAAACAGGGTCCTCCAGGAAACAGTGTAAAATCGAACAGAGCCCTCCCGGAATCAAGGTCAAAACTAACAGTGCACTATAGTAAACATGGTAAAATAAAACAGGGACCTATATTTAAATAAGGTAGAATTAAACAGAGCCCTACAATAAATATGGTAAAATGAAACTGTGCCCTACAGTGAACAAGGTAAAATTAAACGGAGCGCAACACTAAACAACGTAAAATTATAGTGCCCTACTGTGGCCTCGGTACAATTAAACAGAGCCCTATAGCAATCAAGGTGAAATTAAAAATGACCTTCCAGTGAACAAAGACAAATTAAACACAGCCCGACTGTAAACAACATCAAATTTTAACAGTGACCTGCAGTAACCAAGGTCAATTTAAACAGTGACCTGCAGTGATAGGTTTGAAGTGTGCCTACTTCAATGCCAGGAGTATACGAAATAAGGTGGGCGAACTGGCAGCATGGGTTGGTACCTGGGACTTCGATGTTGTGGCCATTTCAGAGACATGGATAGAGCAGGGACAGGAATGGATGTTGCAGGTTCCGGGGTTTAGGTGTTTTAGTAAGCTCAGAGAAGGAGGCAAAAGAGGGGGAGGTGTGGCGCTGCTAGTCAAGAGCAGTATCACGGTGGCGGAGAGGATGCTAGATGGGGACTCATCTTCCGAGGTAGTATGGGCTGAGGTTAGAAACATGAAAGGAGAGGTCACACTGTTGGGAGTCTTCTATAGGCCTCCAAATAGTTCTAGGGATGTAGAGGAAAGGATGGCGAGGATGATCCTGGATAAGAGCGAAAGTAACAGGGTAGTTATTATGGGAGACTTTAACTTTCCAAATATTGACTGGAAAAGATATAGTTCGAGTACATTAGATGGGTCGTTTTTTGTACAGTGTGTGCAGGAGGGTTTCCTGACACAGTTTGTTGACAGGCCAACAAGAGGCGAGGCCACATTGGATTTGGTTTTGGGTAATGAACCAGGCCAGCTGTTGGATTTGGAGGTACTTTGAGCACTTTGGGGACAGTGACCACAATTCGGTGACGTTTACGTTAAGGATGGAAAGGGATAAGTATACACCGCAGGGCAAGAGATATAGCTGGGGGAAGGGAAATTATGATGCCATTAGACGTGACTTGGGGGGGATAAGGTGGAGAAGTAGGCTGCAAGTGTTGGACACACTGGATAAGTGGAGCTTGTTCAAGGATCAGCTACTGCGGGTTCTTGATAAGTATGTACCGGTCAGGCAGGGAGGAAGGTGCCGAGCGAGGGAACCGTGGTTTACCAAAGAAGTGGAATCTCTTGTTAAGAGGAAGAAGGAGGCCTATGTGAAGATGAGGTGTGAAGTTTCAGTTGGGGCGATGGATAGTTACAAGGTAGCGAAGAAGGATCTAAAGAGAGAGCTAAGACGAGCAAGGAGGGGACATGAGAAGTATTTGGCAGGAAGGATCAAGGAAAACCCAAAAGCTTTCTATAGGAATGTCAGGAATAAGCGAATGACTAGGGAAAGAGTAGGACCAGTCAAGGACAGGGATGGGAAGTTGTGTGTAGAGTCTGAAGAGATAGGCGAGATACTAAATGAATATTTTTCGTCAGTATTCACTCAGGAAAAAGATAATGTTGTGGAGGAGAATGCTGAGCTCCAGGTAAATAGATTAGATGGCATTGAGGTACGTAGGGAAGAGGTGTTGGCAATTCTGGACAGGCTGAAAATAGATAAGTCCCCGGGACCTGATGGGATTTATCCTAGGATTCTCTGGGAGGCCAGGGAAGAGATTGCTGGACCATTGGCTTTGATTTTTATGTCATCATTGGCGACAGGAATAGTGCCAGAGGACTGGAGGATAGAAAATGTGGTCCCTTTGTTCAAAAAGGGGAGCAGAGACAACCCCGGCAACTATAGACCGGTGAGCCTCACGTCTGTAGTGGGTAAAGTCTTGGAGGGGATTATAAGAGACAAGATTTATAATCATCTAGATAGGAATAATATGATCAGGGATAGTCAGCATGGCTTTGTGAAGGGTAGGTCATGCCTCACAAACCTTATCGAGTTCTTTGAGAAGGTGACTGAACAGGTAGACGAGGGTAGAGCAGTTGATGTGGTGTATATGGATTTCAGCAAAGCGTTTGATAAGGTTCCCCACGGTAGGCTATTGCAGAAAATACGGATGCTGGGGATTGAGGGTGATTTAGAGATGTGGATCAGAAATTGGGTAGCTGAAAGAAGACAGAGGGTGGTGGTTGATGGGAAATGTTCAGAATGGAGTTCAGTCACAAGTGGAGTACCACAAGGATCTGTTCTGGGGCCGTTGCTGTTTGTCATTTTTATCAATGACCTAGAGGAAGGCGCAGAAGGGTGGGTGAGTAACTTGGCAGACGATACTAAAGTCGGTGGTGTTGTCGATATTGTGGAAGGAAGTAGCAGGTTACAGAGGGATATAGATAAGCTGCAGAGCTGGGCTGAGAAGTGGCAAATGGAGTTTAATGTAGAGAAGTGTGAGGTGATTCACTTTGGAAGGAATAACAGGAATGTGGAATATTTGGCTAATGGAAAAGTTCTTGAAAGTGTGGATGAGCAGAGGGATCTAGGTGTCCATGTACATAGATCCCTGAAAGTTGCCACCCAGGTTGATAGGGTTGTGAAGAAGGCCTATGGAGTGTTGGCCTTTATTGGTAGAGGGATTGAGTTCCGGAGTCAGGAGGTCATGTTGCAGCTGTACAGAACTCTGGTACGGCCGCATTTGGAGTATTGCGTACAGTTCTGGTCACCACATTATAGGAAGGACGTGGAGGCTATGGAGCGGGTGCAGAGGAGATTTACCAGGATGTTGCCTGGTATGGAGGGAAAATCTTATGAGGAAAGGCTGATGGACTTGAGGTTGTTTTCGTTGGAGAAAATAAGGTTAAGTGGAGACTTAATAGATGCATACAAAATGATCAGGGGGTTGGATAGGGTGGACAGTGAGAGCCTTCTCCCGCAGATGGAAATGGCTGGCACGAGGGGACATAACTTTAAACTGAGGGGTAATAGATATAGGACAGAGGTCAGAGGTAGGTTCTTTACGCAAAGAGTAGTGAGGCCGTGGAATGCCCTACCTGCTACAGTGGTGAACTCGCCAACATTGAGGGCATTTAAAAGTTTATTGGATAAACATATGGATGATAATGGTATAGTGTAGGTTAGATGGCTTTTGTTTCGGTGCAACATCGTTGGCCGAAGGGCCTGTACTGCGCTGTATTGTTCTATGTTCTATGTAACCAAGATCAAATGAAATAGTGACCTACAGTAAACAATGTGAAATTTAAAAGAGCCCGACGGTAAACAAGGTCAAATTAAACAAAGCACTACAACAGTGAATACGGTGAAATGAAACAAGGTGCCACAATAAAAAAAATAAAAGTAAACAGCCCTGCAATAAACACAGTAAAATTAAACAGTCCCTTTCAATAAAGAAGGTTAAATTAAACTGTGTACTACAGTACTACAGTAAATAAGGTCAAATTAAACGGAGCTCTGCAGTGAACAAGTTCAAATTAAACAGAGCACTTCTATAAAAAAGTTCAAATTATCAGCCTCCAGTAAAAAAAGTCAAATTAAACGGAGCCGTACAGTAAACAAGGCCAAATTATACAGAGCGCTTCAATAAACAAGGTCGAATTAAACAGTGTCCTACAGGAAACAAGGTAAAATTAAACAGACCCCGACAGTAAACATGGTAAAATTAAACAGAGCCCGACATTAAATACGGTACAATGAAACAATGCCCTCCAGTGAACAAAGTAAAATGAAACAGGGCCCTACAGTAAACAAGGTCAAATTAAGCAGAGCCCTTCAATAAACACGGTCGAAATAAACAGTGTCCTACAGGAAACAAGGTAAAATTTAACAGAACCCAACAGTAATCATGGTAAAAATGATCCTTACAGTATACCAGGTCAAATTAACAGTGACCTACAGTAAACAAGGTCAAAATAAGCAGTATTCTACAGTAAATAAGGTAAAATTAAAAAGGACACTACAGTGAAGAAGGTGAAATTCAACAGAGCCCTAAAGTAAACAACGTCAGATTTTCAGCCTACAGTTATCAAGGGAAACGTAAACAGTTCCCTTCAGCAAAGACCGTAAAATTGCACAATGCCTTACAGTAAGCAACAATGAAACAAATCAGATCCCTGCAGTAAATGAGGTCTATTGAACAAAGCCCTGGAGTAAATAAGTTAAATTAAACAGTGTCCCACAGTAAACAAGGTAAACTTATACTGAGCCGTACTGTAAATGCGGTAGACTGAAACAGTGCCATACAGTAAACAAGGTAGAATTAAACGATGTCCTGATGTATGAAAGATATAATTAAACACTGCCCTACAGCAACAAGATAAAATAATCAGTCCACAGTGAACACGGTAAAATAATCAGTGCCTTACAATAAACAAGGTCAAAGGAAACAGAGCACTACAGTTAAGACCGAAAAATTAAACAGAGCCCGGCAGTAAACACGATAAAATCGAACAGTGCCCTACCGGAAGAAAGGTCAAATTAAACAGTGCCCTACAGTAAACTAGGTAGAATTAAACAGAGCCCTACAATAAATATGGTAAAATTAAACAGTGCCCTACAGTGAACAAGGTCGAATTTCACCGTGTCCGCCAGTAAACGAAGTCAAATTAACCAGTGCCCTTCAGTAAACAAGGTAAATTAAACAGTGCCCAACAGTGAAGAAGGTAATATTAAACAGAGCACAAGAGTAAGCAAGGTAAAATTATAGTGTGCCCTAGTGTGACCAAGATAAAAGAAAACAGTGCCCTAAAGGAATCAAGGTGAAATTAAAAATGAGCCCTACCGGAAACCTGGTCAAATTAGCAGTGACCAACAGTAAACAAGGTAAAATTAAACGGAGCGCAAGTGTAAATAAGGTAAGATTATAGAGTGCGCTATTGTGAAAAATGCAAAATTATACAGAGCCCTACAGTAAACAAGGGGAAATTAAACGGAGTCCGACATTAAATACGGTACAATGAAACAGTGCCCTACAGTGAACAAGGTAAAATTAAACAGAGCCCGGCATTAAATACAGTACAATGAGACAGTGCGCTACAGTGAACAATGTAAAATTAAACAGAGCCCGACATTAAATACGGTACAATGAAACAGTGCCCTACAGTGAACAAGGTAAAATTGAACGGTGCGCAACAGTAAACAAGGTAAAATGATAAAGTTCCCTACTGTGACCAAGGTAAAAATAAACACGGCCCTAAAGTAATCAAGGTCAAATTAAAAATGAGCCCGACAGTGAACCAGAACAAATGAAACAGAGCCCTACTGTAAACAAAGTCCAATCAAACTGTGATCTGCAGTAACCAATTAAACAGTGACCTAGAGTAAACAAGGTCAAAGCACTACAGTAAATACGGTAAAATGAAAAATTACGCCACAGTAAACAAGGTAAAATGAAACAGCCCTACAATAAACAAGGTAAAATTAAAAAGTGCCATTCAGTAAAGAAGATAAAATTTACACTGTGTACTATAGTAAATAAAGGCAAATTTAACGGAGCTTTGCAGTGAACAAGTTCAAATTAAACATTTCTGTGAAAAATGTCAAATTATCAGAATACAGTAAACAAGATAAAATGAAACAGAACCCTACAGTGAACACTGTGAAATTCAACAGAGCCCAACAGTAAACAAGGTGAAATTAAACAGTGTCCTACTGTAAACAAGGTAAAGTTAAACAGTACCTTACAGAAACAAGGTAACATTAAAAAGGACCCTACAGTTAAGAAGGTCAAATTAAACAGAGCACAACAGTAATCAAGGTAACATTATCAGCCTACAGTAAACAGGGGAATAGTAAACAGTGCCCTACAGCAAACACCGTAAAATTGGACAGTGCCTCAGAGTAAACAAGAATGAAACAAAACAGATCCCTGCAGTAAATATGGTCACATTGTACAAAACCCTGGAGTAAGCAAGTTAAATTAAACAGTGTCCTACAGTAAACAAGGTCAACATATACAGAGCCGTGCAGTAAATACGGTAAAATGAAACAGTGCTGTACAGTAAACAAGGTAGAATTAAAAAATGTCCTGCTGTAAGCAAATATAATTAAAGTTTGCCCGGCAGTCAACAAGATAAAAGAATCAGCCCACAGTGAACACGGTAAAATGATCTGTTCCCTACAGTAAACAAGGTCAAATTAAACAGAGCCCTACAATAAGGATAGAAAAATTAAATAGTGCCCGGCAGTAAACAAGGTAAAATTATGTGGAGCAATACAGTAAACAAGGTAAAATTACACTGAGAACTACAATAAACAAGGTCAAATTAAACACTGCCTTACAGTGAACAAGGTAAAATTGAACAGAGCGCTACAGTAAACAAGGTTAAAATAAACTGTGCCCTACAGTATACAATTCAAATTAAACAGTGTCCTACAATAAACAAGCTAAATTTCAAATGTACCCCACAGTTAACAAGCAATGGTTAACAGCGTCCTACGGTGAATGACGTAAAATTAAAGAGTGCCCTATAGTAACCAAGATAAAATAAAAGTGTGCTCTGTAGGAAACACGGTAAAAAATCAACAGTGCTCTACACTGAATAAGGTAAAACTAAACAGTGCACTACATCAACAAGCCGACATTAAAAAGTGTCGCACAGTAATGAAGGTAAAATTGGTGAGTGCCGCACAGTAAACGAGGTAAAGAAACAACGTTGCACTGAACACGGTAAAATAATCGGTGCCCTATAATAAACAAGGTCAAATTAAACAGGGCCCTCCAGTAAATAAGGTAAAATAATTAAACAGAGTCCTACTGGAAACACTGTAAAATCTAACAGAGCCCTACCGGAAGCAAGGTCAAATTTAACAGTGCCCGACAGTAAACAAGGTCGAATTTAACCGTGTCGTAAACGAGGTCAGATTAATCGTTGGACTGTAGTAAACAATGTAAAATGAAACAGTGAGCTAAAGTGAACAAGGTAAAATTAAACCGAGCGCAACAGTGAACAAGGTATAATTAATCAGAGCCCGACAATAAGCATGGTCAAATTAAACAAAGTCCTACAGTGAAAAAGGTAAAATTAATCGGAGCCCGACAGTAAATAATGTAAAATTAAACAGTGCCCTGAAGAAAACAAGGTAAAATTAAACAGTGCCCTACATTGAACAAGGTTAAATTGAACAGAGCCCTACAGTAAATAAGGTGAAATAATAAAACAGATTCCTGTAGGAAACAGTATAAAATCGAAGAGAGCCCACCAGGAGCAAGGTCAAATTTTACAGTTCCCAGCAGTAAACATGGTAAAACAAAACAGAGCCCTGCAGTAAGTACGGTAAAAATAGACAGAGCCCTACAGTAAACAAGGCCAAATTGAACACTGGTCTACAGTAAACATGGTAAAATTGATCAGAGACCTACAGTTAAACAAGGTATAATTAATCGGAGTCCAACATTCAATGTGGTAAATTGAAGCAGTGCCCTCTAGAAAACGAGGTCAAATTAAACAATGGCCTGCAGTCAACAAGGTAAAATAAAACAGAGCCCGACAGACAACAGGGTAAAATTAAATGGAGCCCGACATCAAATACGGTACAATGAAACAGTGCCCTACAGTCAACAAGGTAAAATTAAACGGTGCGCAACAGTAAACAAGGTAAAATTAAACGGTGCGCAACAGTAAACAAGGTAAAATTAAACGGTGCGCAACAGTAAACAAGGTAAAATTATCGAGTGCCCTACGGTGACCAAGAGAAAATTAAACATAGCCCTACATAATACAATGCCAAATTAAACAGTGACCTGCAATAAACAAGCTAAACAGAGCCCACAGTAAACAAGGTCAAATTAAACGATGCACGACAGTAATTACGGTAAAATGAAACAAGGCGCCACAGTAAA
This sequence comes from Scyliorhinus torazame, assembly GCF_047496885.1. NCBI lineage: Eukaryota > Metazoa > Chordata > Chondrichthyes > Carcharhiniformes > Scyliorhinidae > Scyliorhinus > Scyliorhinus torazame. Next base: position 49,492,410 of record NC_092711.1, on the reverse strand, counting down.
CAAGGTAAAATTAAACAGCCCGACAATAAACAAGGTAAAATTAAACAGTGCCCTTCAGTAAAGAAGTTAAAATTACACTGTTTACTACAGTAAATAAAGTATTCAAGGGCAAATTAAAAATGAGCCCAACAGTAAACAAGGACACATTAAACAGAGACCTTCACTAAACATAGAGCCCGGCAGTAAACAAGGTAAAATTAAACGGAGCAATATAGTAAACTGGTTAAAATTAAACAGAGCACTACAGTAAACAAGGGCAAATTAAACAGAGCCATACTCTAAAAAGGTCATATTATATAGCGCCCCACAGTGTACACGGTTAAATTTGACAGACGCTACAATAAACCAGGTAAAATTAAACAAAGCAGTACAGTAAATAAGGTAAAATGAAACAAGGCGACACAGTGAACAAGTTAAAAGTAAACAGCCGTACAATCAACAAGCGCCCTTAAGTAAAGGAGGTAACATTACACTGTTTACTACAGTAAATAAGGCCAAATTAAACGGAGCTCTACAGTGAACACGTTCAAATTAAACTGAGCACTTCTATAAAAAAGGTCAAATTATCAGCCTTCAGTAAACAATGTGAAATTCAACAGAGCCCAACAGTAACCAAGGTAAAATTAAAAAGGACCCTAGAGTAAAGAAGGTCAAATTAACCAGAGCCCTACAGTAAACAAGGTCACATTATCAGTCTACAGTAAAGAAGGGAAAAGTAAACAGTGCCCGACAGTAAAGGTCGTAAAATTGGACAGTGCCTTAGAGAAACAATACTGATACAAAACAGATCCGTACAGTAATTAAGGTCATATTGAACAAAGCCCTGGAGTAAACAAGTTAAATGATAGCATGATATATTTAAACATTGCCCGACAGTAAACAAGATAACAGAATCAGCCCACAGGGAACATGGTAAAATTACCAGTGCTCTACAATAAACAAGGTCAAATTAAACAGAGCCCGACAGTAAAGAGAGAATAATTAAACAGAACCCGGCAGTAAATAAGGTAAAATTAAACAGAGCACTACAGTAAACAAGGGCAAATTAAACAGAGCCCGACTACACAAAGTCATATTAAACAGTGCCCTACAGTGAACAAGGTAAAATTGAACAGAGTGCTACAGTAAACAAGGTTAAATAAACTGTGCCCTACATATACAATTAAAATTAAACAGTGTCCTACAATAAACACGCTAAATTTCAAATGTACCCCACATTTAACAAGCAATGTTTAACAGTGTCCTATAGTGAATAACGTAAAATTAAAGAGTGCCCGATAGTAATCAAGATAAAAATAAAGAGTGCTCTGTAGGAAACACGGTAAAAAAATCAACAGTGCTCTACACTGAATAAGGTAAAACTAAACAGTGGACTACTTCAACAAGCCGACATTAAAAACGTGTCGCACAGTAATGACGGTAAAATTGGTGAGTGCCGCACAGTTAACGAGGTAAAGAAACAGCCTTGCTCTAAACATGGTAAAATAATCGGTGCCCTACAATAAACAAGGTCAAATTAAACAGGGCCCTACAGTAAATAAGGCAAAATAATTAAACAGAGTCCTAGGAAACACTGTAAAATCTAACAGAGCCCTACCAGAAGCAAGGTCAAATTTAACAGTGCCCGACAGTAAACAAGGTCGAATTTAACCGTGCCGCAAACGAGGTCAGAGTAACCATTGGACTGCAGTAAACAAGGTCAAATGTAACAGAGGCCTACCGGAAGCAAGGTCAAATTTAACAGTGCCCGACAGTAATCAAGGTAAAATAATTAAACAGAGTCCTACAGGAAACACTGTAAAATCTAACAGAGCCCTACCGGAAGCAAGGTCAAATTTAACAGTGCCCGACAGTAAACAAGGTAAAATAATTAAACTGTGCCCTAAAGAAAACAAGGTACAATTAAACAATGCCCTACATTGAACAAGGTTAAATTGAACAGAGCCCTACAGTAAATAAGGTTAAATAATAAAACAGAGTCCTGTAGGAAACACTGTAAAATCAAAGACGGCCCACCGGGAGTAAGGAGAAATTTAACAGTGCCCTGCAGTAAACATGGTTAAATAAAACAGAGCCCTGCAGTAAGTACGGAAAAAATATACACAGCCCTACAGTAAACAAGGCCAAATTGAACACTGGTCTACTGTAAACATGGTAAAATTGATCAGAGACCTACAGTTAAACAACGTATAATTAATCGGAGTCCTACATTCAATGTGGTAATTTGAAGCAGTGCCCTATAGTAAACGAGGTCAAATTAAACAATGGCCTGCAGTCAACAAGGTAAAATAAACCAGAGCCCGACAGTCAACAAGGTCAAATTAAACGGAGCCCGACATCAAATACGGTACAATGAAACAGTGCCCTACAGTCAACAAGGTAAAATTAAATGGTGCGCAACAGTAAACAAGGTAAAATTATCGAGTGCATTACTGTGACCAAGAGAAAATTAAACATAGCCCAATAGAATACAACGCCAATTAAACAGTGACCTGCAATAAACGAGCTAAAATTAAACAGAGCCCACAGTAAACAAGGCCAAATTAAACGAAGCACGACAGTAATTACGGTGAAATAAAACAAGGTGCCACAGTCAACAAGGTAAAATTAAACAGCCCGACAATAAACGTGGTAAAATTAAACAGTGCCCTTCAGTAAAGAAGTTAAAATTACGCTGTTTACTACAGTAAATAAAGTATTCAAGGGCAAATTAAAAATGAGCCCAACAGTAAACAAGGACACATTAAACAGAGACCTTCACCAAACATAGAGCCCGGCAGTAAACAAGGTAAAATTAAACGGAGCAATACAGTAAACAGGTTAAAATTAAACAGAGCACTACAGTAAACAAGGGCAAATTAAACAGAGCCCTACTCTAAAGAAGGTCATATTATATAGCGCCCCACAGTGTACACGGTTATATTGGACAGACGCTACAATAAACCAGGTAAAATTAAACAAAGCAGTACAGTAAATAAGGTAAAATGAAACAAGGCGACACAGTGAACAAGTTAAAAGTAAACAGCCGTACAATCAACAAGGTAAGATTAAAAAGCGCCCTTAAGTAAAGGAGGTAACATTACACTGTGTACTACAGTAAATAAGGCCAAATTAAACGGAGCTCTACAGTGAACACGTTCAAATTAAACTGAGCACTTCTATAAAAAAGTTCAAATTATCAGCCTTCAGTAAACAATGTGAAATTCAACAGAGCCCAACAGTAACCAAGGTAAAATTAAAAAGGACCCTAGAGTAAAGAAGGTCAAATTAACCAGAGCCCTACAGTAAACAAGGTCACATTATCAGTCTACAGTAAAGAAGGGAAAAGTAAACAGTGCCCGACAGTAAAGGTCGTAAAATTGGACAGTGCCTTCGAGAAACAAGACTGATACAAAACAGATCCGTACAGTAAGTAAGGTCATATTGAACAAAGCCCTGGAATAAACAAGTTAAATGATAGCATGATATATTTAAACATTGCCCGGCAGTAAACAAGATAACAGAATCAGCCCACAGGGAACACGATAAAATTACTAGGGCTCTACAATAAACAAGGTCAAATTAAACAGAGCCCGACAGTAAAGAGAGAATAAATAAACAGAACCCGGCAGTAAACAAGGTAAAATTAAACAGAGCACTACAGTAAACAAGGGCAAATTAAGCAGAGCCCTACTATAAACAAAGTCATATTAAACAGTGCCCTACAGTGAACAAGGTAAAATTGAACAGAGTACTACAGTAAACACGCTAAATTTCAAATGTACCCCACATTTAACAAGCAATGGTTAACAGTGTCCTACAGTGAATAACGTAAAATTAAAGAGTGCCCTATAGTAACCAAGATAAAATTAAAGAGTGCTCTGTAGGAAACGCTGTAAAAAAAAATCAACAGTGCTCTGCACTGAATAAGGTAAAACTAAACAGTGCACTCCTTCAACAAGCCGACATTAAAAAAGTGTCGAACAGTAATGACGGTAAAATTGGTGAGTGCCGCACAGTTAACGAGGTAAAGAAACAGCCTTGCACTAAACATGGTAAAATAATCGGTGCCCTACAATAAACAAGGTTAAATTAAACACGGCCCTACAGTAAATAAGGCAAAATAATTAAACAGAATCCTACAGGAATCACTGTAAAATCTAACAGAGCCCTACCGGAAGCAAGGTCAAATTTAACAGTGCCCGACAGTAAACAAGGTCGAATTTAACCGTGCCGGAAACGAGGTCAGAGTAACCACTGGACTGCAGTAAACAAGGTCAAATGTAACAGAGCCCTACCGGAAGCAAGGTCAAATTTACCAGTGACGGCAGTAAACAAGGTCGAATTTAACCGTGTCGTAAACGAGGTCAGATTAATCATTGGACTGTAGTAAACAATGTAAAATGAAACAGTGACCTAAAGTGAACAAGGTAAAATTAAACCGAGCGCAACAGTGAACAAGGTATAATTATAGAGTACGCTACTGTGAATAAGGTAAAATTAAGCAGAGCCCGACGGTAAACAAGGTAATTAATCAGAGCCCGACAATAAGCATGGTCAAATTAAACAATGTCCTACAGTGAAAAAGGAAAAATTAATCGGCGCCCGACAATAAGCATGGTCAAATTAAACAAAGTCCTGAAGTGAGCAAGGTAAAATTAATCGGCGCCCGAAAGTAAATAATGTAAAATTAAACAGTGCCCTAAAGAAAACAAGGTACAATTAAACAATGCCCTACATTGAACAAGGTTAAATTGAACAGAGCCCTATAGTAAATAAGGTGAAATAATAAAACAGTGTCCTGTAGGAAACATGGTAAAATAAAACAGAGCCCTGCAGTAAGTACGGAAAAAGTAGACAGCCCTACAGTAAACAAGGCCGAATTGAAAACTGGTCAACAGTAAACATGGTAAAATTAATCAGAGACCTACAGTTAAACAAGGTATAATTAATCGGAGACCTACATTCAATGTGGTAAATTGAAGCAGTGCCCTATAGTAAACGAGGTCAAATTAAACAATGGCCTGCAGTCAACAAGGTAAAATAAAAGAGAGCCCGACAGTCAACAGGGTCAAATTAAACGAAGCACGACAGTAATTACGGTAAAATGAAACAAGGTGCCACAGTACACAAGGTAAAATTAAACAGCCCGACAATAAACAAGGTAAAATTAAACAGTGCCCTTCAGTAAAGAAGTTAAAATTACACTGTTTACTACAGTAAATAAAGTATTCAAGGGCAAATTAAAAATGAGCCCAACAGTAAACAAGGGCACATGAAACAGAGACCTTCACTAAACATAGAGACCGGCAGTAAACAAGGTAAAATTAAACGGAGCAATACAGTAAACTGGTTAAAATTAAACAGAGCACTACAGTAAACAAGGGCAAATTAAACAGAGCCCTACTCTAAAGAAGGTCATATTATATAGCGCCCCACAGTGTACACGGTTAAATTGGACAGACGCTACAATAAACCAGGTAAAATTAAACAAAGCAGTACAGTAAATAAGGTAAAATGAAACAAGGCGACACAGTGAACAAGTTAAAAGTAAACAGCCGTACAATCAACAAGGTAAGATTAAAAAGCGCCCTTAAGTAAAGGAGGTAACATTACACTGTGTACTACAGTAAATAAGGCCAAATTAAACGGAGCTCTACAGTGAACACGTTCAAATTAAACTGAGCACTTCTATAAAAAAGGTCAAATTATCAGCCTTCAGTAAACAATGTGAAATTCAACAGAGCCCAACAGTAACCAAGGTAAAATTAAAAAGGACCCTAGAGTAAAGAAGGTCAAATTAACCAGAGCCCTACAGTAAACAAGGTCACATTATCAGTCTACAGTAAAGAAGGGAAAAGTAAACAGTGCCCGACAGTAAAGGTCGTAAAATTGGACAGTGCCTTAGAGAAAAAATACTGATACAAAACAGATCCGTACAGTAATTAAGGTCATATTGAACAAAGCCCTGGAGTAAACAAGTTAAATGATAGCATGATATATTTAAACATTGCCCGACAGTAAACAAGATAACAGAATCAGCCCACAGGGAACATGGTAAAATTACCAGTGCTCTACAATAAACAAGGTCAAATTAAACAGAGCCCGACAGTAAAGAGAGAATAATTAAACAGAATACGGCAGTAAACAAGGTAAAATTAAACAGAGCACTACAGTAAACAAGGGCAAATTAAACAGAGCCCGACTACACAAAGTCATATTAAACAGTGCCCTACAGTGAACAAGGTAAAATTGAACAGAGTGCTACAGTAAACAAGGTTAAATAAACTGTGCCCTACATATACAATTAAAATTAAACAGTGTCCTACAATAAACACGCTAAATTTCAAATGTACCCCACATTTAACAAGCAATGGTTAACAGTGTCCTACAGTGAATAACGTAAAATTAAAGAGTGCCCGATAGTAATCAAGATAAAAATAAAGAGTGCTCTGTAGGAAACACGGTAAAAAAATCAACAGTGCTCTACACTGAATAAGGTAAAACTAAACAGTGGACTACTTCAACAAGCCGACATTAAAAACGTGTCGCACAGTAATGACGGTAAAATTGGTGAGTGCCGCACAGTTAACGAGGTAAAGAAACAGCCTTGCTCTAAACATGGTAAAATAATCAGTGCCCTACAATAAACAAGGTCAAATTAAAAAGGGCCATACAGTAAATAAGGCAAAATAATTAAACAGAGTCCTAGGAAACACTGTAAAATCTAACAGAGCCCTACCAGAAGCAAGGTCAAATTTAACAGTGCCCGACAGTAAACAAGGTCGAATTTAACCGTGCCGCAAACGAGGTCAGAGTAACCATTGGACTGCAGTAAACAAGGTCAAATGTAACAGAGGCCTACCGGAAGCAAGGTCAAATTTAACAGTGCCCGACAGTAATCAAGGTAAAATAATTAAACAGAGTCCTACAGGAAACACTGTAAAATCTAACAGAGCCCTACCGGAAGCAAGGTCAAATTTAACAGTGCCCGACAGTAAACAAGGTAAAATAATTAAACTGTGCCCTAAAGAAAACAAGGTACAATTAAACAATGCCCTACATTGAACAAGGTTAAATTGAACAGAGCCCTACAGTAAATAAGGTGAAATAATAAAACAGAGTCCTGTAGGAAACACTGTAAAATCAAAGACGGCCCACCGGGAGTAAGGAGAAATTTAACAGTGCCCTGCAGTAAACATGGTTAAATAAAACAGAGCCCTGCAGTAAGTACGGAAAAAATATACACAGCCCTACAGTAAACAAGGCCAAATTGAACACTGGTCTACTGTAAACATGGTAAAATTGATCAGAGACCTACAGTTAAACAACGTATAATTAATCGGAGTCCTACATTCAATGTGGTAATTTGAAGCAGTGCCCTATAGTAAACGAGGTCAAATTAAACAATGGCCTGCAGTCAACAAGGTAAAATAAACCAGAGCCCGACAGTCAACAAGGTCAAATTAAACGGAGCCCGACATCAAATACGGTACAATGAAACAGTGCCCTACAGTCAACAAGGTAAAATTAAACGGTGCGCAACAGTAAACAAGGTAAAATTATCGAGTGCATTACTGTGACCAAGAGAAAATTAAACATAGCCCAATAGTATACAACGCCAAATTAAACAGTGACCTGCAATAAACGAGCTAAAATTAAACAGAGCCCACAGTAAACAAGGTCAAATTAAACGAAGCACGACAGTAATTACGGTGAAATAAAACAAGGCGCCACAGTAAACAAGGTAAAATTAAACAGCCCGACAATAAACGTGGTAAAATTACACAGTGCCCTTCAGTAAAGAAGTTTAAATTACACTGTTTACTACAGTAAATAAAGTATTCAAGGGCAAATTAAAAATGAGCCCAACAGTAAACAAGGACACATTAAACAGAGACCTTCACCAAACATAGAGCCCGGAAGTAAACAAGGTAAAATTAAACGGAGCAATACAGTAAACAGGTTAAAATTAAACAGAGCACTACAGTAAACAAGGGCAAATTAAACAGAGCCCTACTCTAAAGAAGGTCATATTATATAGCGCCCCACAGTGTACACGGTTATTTTGGACAGACGCTACAATAAACCAGGTAAAATTAAACAAAGCAGTACAGTAAATAAGGTAAAATGAAACAAGGCGACACAGTGAACAAGTTAAAAGTAAACAGCCGTACAATCAACAAGGTAAGATTAAAAAGCGCCCTTAAGTAAAGGAGGTAACATTACACTGTGTACTGCAGTAAATAAGGCCAAATTAAACGGAGCTCTACAGTGAACACGTTCAAATTAAACTGAGCACTTCTATAAAAAAGGTCAAATTATCAGCCTTCAGTAAACAATGTGAAATTCAACAGAGCCCAACAGTAACCAAGGTAAAATTAAAAAGGACCCTAGAGTAAAGAAGGTCAAATTAACCAGAGCCCTACAGTAAACAAGGTCACATTATCAGTCTACAGTAAAGATGGGAAAAGTAAACAGTGCCCGACAGTAAAGGTCGTAAAATTGGACAGTGCCTTCGAGAAACAAGACTGTTACAAAACAGATCCGTACAGTAAGTAAGGTCATATTGAACAAAGCCCCGGAATAAACAAGTTAAATGATAGCATGATATATTTAAACATTGCCCGGCAGTAAACAAGATAACAGAATCAGCCCACAGGGAACACGATAAAATTACTAGGGCTCTACAATAAACAAGGTCAAATTAAACAGAGCCCGACAGTAAAGAGAGAATAAATAAACAGAACCCGGCAGTAAACAAGGTAAAATTAAACAGAGCACTACAGTAAACAAGGGCAAATTAAGCAGAGCCCTACTATAAACAAAGTCATATTAAACAGTGCCCTACAGTGAACAAGGTAAAATTGAACAGAGTACTACAGTAAACACGCTAAATTTCAAATGTACCCCACATTTAACAAGCAATGGTTAACAGTGTCCTACAGTGAATAACGTAAAATTAAAGAGTGCCCTATAGTAACCAAGATAAAATTAAAGAGTGCTCTGTAGGAAACGCGGTAAAAAAATCAACAGTGCTCTGCACTGAATAAGGTAAAACTAAACAGTGCACTACTTCAACAAGCCGACATTAAAAAAGTGTCGCACAGTAATGACGGTAAAATTGGTGAGTGCCGCACAGTTAACGAGGTAAAGAAACAGCCTTGCACTAAACATGGTAAAATAATCGGTGCCCTACAATAAACAAGGTTAAATTAAACACGGCCCTACAGTAAATAAGGCAAAATAATTAAACAGAATCCTACAGGAAGCACTGTAAAATCTAACAGAGCCCTACCGGAAGCAAGGTCAAATTTAACAGTGCCCGACAGAAAACAAGGTCGAATTTAACCGTGCCGGAAACGAGGTCAGAGTAACCACTGGACTGCAGTAAACAAGGTCAAATGTAACAGAGCCCTACCGGAAGCAAGGTCAAATTTACCAGTGACGGCAGTAAACAAGGTCGAATTTAACCGTGTCGTAAACGAGGTCAGATTAATCATTGGACTGTAGTAAACAATGTAAAATGAAACAGTGACCTAAAGTGAACAAGGTAAAATTAAACCGAGCGCAACAGTGAACAAGGTATAATTATAGAGTACCCTACTGTGAATAAGGTAAAATTAAGCAGAGCCCGACGGTAAACAAGGTAATTAATCAGAGCCCGACAATAAGCATGGTCAAATTAAACAATGTCCTACAGTGAAAAAGGAAAAATTAATCGGCGCCCGACAATAAGCATGGTCAAATTAAACAAAGTCCTGAAGTGAGCAAGGTAAAATTAATCGGCGCCCGACAGTAAATAATGTAAAATTAAACAGTGCCCTAAAGAAAACAAGGTACAATTAAACAATGCCCTACATTGAACAAGGTTAAATTGAACAGAGCCCTATAGTAAATAAGGTGAAATAATAAAACAGTGTCCTGTAGGAAACATGGTAAAATAAAACAGAGCCCTGCAGTAAGTACGGAAAAAGTAGACAGCCCTACAGTAAACAAGGCCGAATTGAAAACTGGTCTACAGTAAACATGGCAAAATTAATCAGAGACCTACAGTTAAACAAGGTATAATTAATCGGAGACCTACATTCAATGTGGTAAATTGAAGCAGTGCCCTATAGTAAACGAGGTCAAATTAAACAATGGCCTGCAGTCAACAAGGTAAAATAAAAGAGAGCCCGACAGTCAACAGGGTCAAATTAAACGAAGCACGACAGTAATTACGGTAAAATGAAACAAGGTGCCACAGTACACAAGGTAAAATTAAACAGCCCGACAATAAACAAGGTAAAATTAAACAGTGCCCTTCAGTAAAGAAGTTAAAATTACACTGTTTACTACAGTAAATAAAGTATTCAAGGGCAAATTAAAAATGAGCCCAACAGTAAACAAGGACACATTAAACAGAGACCTTCACTAAACATAGAGACCGGCAGTAAACAAGGTAAAATTAAACGGAGCAATACAGTAAACTGGTTAAAATTAAACAGAGCACTACAGTAAACAAGGGCAAATTAAACAGAGCCCTACTCTAAAGAAGGTCAAATTATATAGTGCCCTACACTGTACAAGGTTATATTGGACAAACGCTACAATAAACAAGGTAAAATTAAACAAAGCAGTACAGTAAATAAGGTAAAATGAAACAAGGCGACACAGTGAACAAGTTAAAAGTAAACAGCCGTACAATCAACAAGGTAAAATTAAAAAGTGCCCTTAAGTAAAGGAGGTAACATTACACTGTGTACTACAGTAAATAAGGCCAAATTAAACGGAGCTCTACAGTGAGCACATTCAAATTAAACTGAGCACTTCTATAAAAAAAGGTCAACTTATCAGCCTCCAGTAAACAATGTGAAATTCAACAGAGCCCAACAGTAACCAAGGTAAAATTAAAAAGGACCCTAGAGTAAAGAAGGTCAAATTAACCAGAGCCCTACAGTAAACAAGGTCACATTATCAGTCTACAGTAAAGAAGGGAAAAGTCAACATTGCCCGACAGTAAAGATCGTAAAATTGGACAGTGCCTTACAGTAAACAAGAATGAAACAAAACAGATCCGTACAGTAAGTAAGGTCATATTGAACAAAGCCCTGGATTAAACAAGTTAAATGATAACATGATATATTTAAACGTTGCCCGACAGTAAACAAGATAACAGAACCAGCCCACAGGGAACAAGGTAAAATAACCCGTGCTCTACAATAAACAAGGTCAAATTAAACAGAGACCGACAGTAAAGAGAGAATAATTAAACAGAACCCGGCAGTAAACAAGGTAAAATTAAACAGAGCACTACAGTAAACAAGGGCAAATTAAACAGAGCCCGACTATAAACAAAGTCAGATAAAACAGTGCCCTACAGTGAACAAGGTAAGATTGAACAGAGCGCTACAGTAAACAAGGTGAAATAAACTGTGCCATACAGTATACAATTAAAATTAAACAGTGTCCTACAATAAACAAGCTAAATTTCAAATGTACCCCACAGTTAACAAGCAATGGTTAACAGTGTCCTACAGTGAATGACGTAAAATTAAAGAGTGCCCGATAGTAACCAAGATAAAATAAAAGTGTGCTCTGTAGGAAACACGGTAAAAAAATCAACAGTGCTCTACACTGAATAAGGTAAAACTAAACAGTGCACTACTTCAACAAGCCGACATTAACAAGGGTCACACAGTAAAGACGGTAAAATTGGTGAGTGCTGCACAGTTAACGAGGTAAAGAAACAGCCTTACACTGAACACGGTAAAATAATCCGTGCCCTACAATAAACAAGGTCAAATTAAACAGGGCCCTACAGTAAATAAGGTAAAATAATTAAACAGAGTCCTACAGGAAACACTGTAAAATCTAACAGAGCCCTACCGAAGCAAGGACAAATTTAACAGTGCCCGACAGTAAACAAGGTCGAATTTAACCGTGCCGGAAACGAGGTCAGATTAACCATTGGACTGCAGTAAACAAGGTCAAATGTAATAGAGCCCTACCGGAAGCAAGGTCAAATTTAACAGTGTCTTTTAGTAAACAAGGTCGAATTTTAACAGTGTCGTAAACGAGGTCAGATTAACCATTGGACTGCAGCATACAATGTAAAATGAAACAGTGACCTAAAGTGAACAAGGTAAAATTAAACCGAGCGCAACAGTGAACAAGGTGTAATTATAGAGTACGCTATTGTGAATAAGGTAAAATTAAGCAGAGCCCGACGGTAAACAAGGTAATTAATCAGAGCCCGACAATAAGCATGGTCAAATTAAACAATGTCCTACAGTGAAAAAGGTAAAATTAATCGGAGCCCGACAGTAAATAATGTAAAATTAAACAGTGCCCTAAAGAAAACAAGGTAAACTTAAACAGTGTCCTACATTGAACAAGGTTAAATTGAACAGAGCCCTACAGTAAATAAGGTGAAATAATAAAACAGAGTCCTGTAGGAAATAGTGTAAAATCGAAGAGAGCCCACCGGGAGCAAGGTGAAATTTAACAGTGCCCTGCAGTAAATATGGTAAAATAAAACAGAGCACTGCAGTAAGGACTGAAAAAATAAATAGACAAAGCCCTTCAGTAAACAAGGACAAATTGAACACTGGTCTACTGTAAACATGGTAAAATTAATCAGAGACCTACATTTAAACAAGTTAAAATTAATCGGAGCCCTACATTCAATGAGGAAAATTGAAACAGTGCCCTCTAGTAAACGAGGTCAAATTAAACAATGGCCTGCAGTCAACAAGGTAAAATAAAACAGAGCCCGACAGTCAACAGGGTAAAATTAAACGGAGTCCGACATCAAATACGGTACAATGAAACAGTGCCCTACAGTCAACAAGGTAAAATTAAACGGTGCGCCTCAGTAAACAAGGTAAATTTATCGAGTGCCCTACTGTGACCAAGATAAAATTAAACATAGCCCTACAGAATACAACGGCAAATTAAACAGTGACCTGAAATAAACAAGCTGAAATTAAACAGAGCCCACAGTAACAAATTAAAAATGAGCCCAACAGTAAACAAGGACACATTAAACAGAGACCTCCACTAAACATAGAGCCCGGCAGTAAACAAGGTAAAATTAAACGGAGCAATACAGTAAACTGGTTAAAATTAAACAGAGCACTACAGTAAACAAGGGCAAATTAAACAGAGCCCTACTCTAAAGAAGGTCAAATTATATAGTGCCCTACAGTGTACAAGATTATATTGGACAATCGCTACAATAAACAAGTTCAAATTAAACAAAGCAGTACAGTAAATAAGGTAAAATGAAACAAGGCGACACAGTGAACAAGTTAAAAGTAAACAGCCGTACAATCAACAAGTTATAATTAAAAAGTGCTTTAAGTAAAGGAGGTAACATTACACTGTGTACTACAGTAAATAAGGTCAAATTAAACGGAGCTCTACAGTGAACAATTTCAAATTAAACAGAGCACTTCTATAAAAAAAGGTCAAATTATCAGCCTGCAGTAAACAATGCGAAATTCAACAGAGCCCAACAGTAACCAAGGTAAAATTAAAATGGACCCTCGAGTAAAGAAGGTCAAATTAACCAGAGCCCTACAGTAAACAAGGTCACATTATCAGTCTACAGTAAAGAAGGGGAAGTTAAACAGTGCCTGACAGTAAAGATCGTAAAATTGGACAGTGCCTTAGAGAAACAATACTGAATCAAAACAGATCCGTACAGTAAGTAAGGTCATACTGAACAAAGCCCTGGAGTAAACAAGTTAAATGATAGCATTATATGTTTAAACATTGCCCGACAGTAAACAAGATAACAGAATCAGCCCACAGGGAACACGGTAAAATTACCAGTGCTCTACAATAAACAAGGTCAAATTGAACAGAGCCCGACAGTAAAGAGAGAATAAATAAACAGAACCCGGCAGTAAACAAGGTAAAATTAAACAGAGCACTACAGTAAACAAGGGCAAATTAAGCAGAGCCCTACTATAAACAAAGTCATATTAAACAGTGCCCTACAGTGAACAAGGTAAAATTGAACAGTGCTACAGTAAACACGCTAAATTTCAAATGTACCCCACATTTAACAAGCAATGGTTAACAGTGTCCTACAGTGAATAACGTAAAATTAAAGAGTGCCCTATAGTAACCAAGATAAAATTAAAGAGTGCTCTGTAGGAAACGCGTTAAAAAAATCAACAGTGCTCTACACTGAATAAGGTAAAACTAAACAGTGCACTACTTCAACAAGCCGACATTAAAAAAGTGTCGCACAGTAATGACGGTAAAATTGGTGAGTGCCGCACAGTTAACGAGGTAAAGAAACAGCCTTGCACTAAACATGGTAAAATAATCGGTGCCCTACAATAAACAAGGTCAAATTAAAAACGGCCCTACAGTAAATAAGGCAAAATAATTAAACAGAATCCTACAGGAAGCACTGTAAAATCTAACAGAGCCCTACCGGAAGCAAGGTCAAATTTAACAGTGCCCGACAGTAAACAAGGTCGAATTTAACCGTGCCGGAAACGAGGTCAGAGTAACCATTGGACTGCAGTAAACAAGGTCAAATGTAACAGAGCCCTACCGGAAGCAAGGTCAAATTTACCAGTGACGGCAGTAAACAAGGTCGAATTTAACCGTGTCGTAAACGAGGTCAGATTAATCGTTGGACTGTAGTAAACAATGTAAAATGAAACAGTGACCTAAAGTGAACAAGGTAAATTTAAACCGAGCGCAACAGTGAACAAGGTATAATTATAGAGTACGCTATTGTGAATAAGGTAAAATTAAGCAGAGCCCGACGGTAAACAAGGTAATTAATCAGAGCCCGACAATAAGCATGGTCAAATTAAACAATGTCCTACAGTGAAAAAGGTAAAAGTAATCGGCGCCCGACAATAAGCATGGTCAAATTAAACAAAGTCCTGAAGTGAGCAAGGTAAAATTAATCGGCGCCCGACAGTAAATAATGTAAAATTAAACAGTGCCCTAAAGAAAACAAGGTACAATTAAACAATGCCCTACATTGAACAAGGTTAAATTGAACAGAGCCCTATAGTAAATAAGGTGAAATAATAAAACAGTGTTCTGTAGGAAACATGGTAAAATAAAACAGAGCCCTGCAGTAAGTACGGAAAAAATAGACAGCCCTACAGTAAACAAGGCCGAATTGAAAACTGGTCTACAGTAAACATGGTAAAATTAATCAGAGACCTACAGTTAAACAAGGTATAATTAATCGGAGTCCTACATTCAATGTGGTAAATTGAAGCAGTGCCCTATAGTAAACGAGGTCAAATTAAACAATGGCCTGCAGTCAACAAGGTAAAATAAAACAGAGCCCGACAGTCAACAGGGTCAAATTAAACGAAGCACGACAGTAATTACGGTAAAATGAAACAAGGTGCCACAGTACACAAGGTAAAATTAAACAGCCCGACAATAAACAAGGTAAAATTAAACAGTGCCCTTCAGTAAAGAAGTTAAAATTACACTGTTTACTACAGTAAATAAAGTATTCAAGGGCAAATTAAAAATGAGCCCAACAGTAAACAAGGACACATTAAACAGAGACCTTCACTAAACATAGAGACCGGCAGTAAACAAGGTAAAATTAAACGGAGCAATACAGTAAACTGGTTAAAATTAAACAGAGCACTACAGTAAACAAGGGCAAATTAAACAGAGCCCTACTCTAAAGAAGGTCAAATTATATAGTGCCCTACACTGTACAAGGTTATATTGGACAAACGCTACAATAAACAAGGTAAAATTAAACAAAGCAGTACAGTAAATAAGGTAAAATGAAACAAGGCGACACAGTGAACAAGTTAAAAGTAAACAGCCGTACAATCAACAAGGTAAAATTAAAAAGTGCCCTTAAGTAAAGGAGGTAACATTACACTGTGTACTACAGTAAATAAGGCCAAATTAAACGGAGCTCTACAGTGAGCACATTCAAATTAAACTGAGCACTTCTATAAAAAAAGGTCAACTTATCAGCCTCCAGTAAACAATGTGAAATTCAACAGAGCCCAACAGTAACCAAGGTAAAATTAAAAAGGACCCTAGAGTAAAGAAGGTCAAATTAACCAGAGCCCTACAGTAAACAAGGTCACATTATCAGTCTACAGTAAAGAAGGGAAAAGTCAACATTGCCCGACAGTAAAGATCGTAAAATTGGACAGTGCCTTACAGTAAACAAGAATGAAACAAAACAGATCCGTACAGTAAGTAAGGTCATATTGAACAAAGCCCTGGATTAAACAAGTTAAATGATAACATGATATATTTAAACGTTGCCCGACAGTAAACAAGATAACAGAACCAGCCCACAGGGAACAAGGTAAAATAACCCGTGCTCTACAATAAACAAGGTCAAATTAAACAGAGACCGACAGTAAAGAGAGAATAATTAAACAGAACCCGGCAGTAAACAAGGTAAAATTAAACAGAGCACTACAGTAAACAAGGGCAAATTAAACAGAGCCCGACTATAAACAAAGTCAGATTAAACAGTGCCCTACAGTGAACAAGGTAAGATTGAACAGAGCGCTACAGTAAACAAGGTGAAATAAACTGTGCCATACAGTATACAATTAAAATTAAACAGTGTCCTACAATAAACAAGCTAAATTTCAAATGTACCCCACAGTTAACAAGCAATGGTTAACAGTGTCCTACAGTGAATGACGTAAAATTAAAGAGTGCCCGATAGTAACCAAGATAAAATAAAAGTGTGCTCTGTAGGAAACACGGTAAAAAAATCAACAGTGCTCTACACTGAATAAGGTAAAACTAAACAGTGCACTACTTCAACAAGCCGACATTAACAAGGGTCACACAGTAAAGACGGTAAAATTGGTGAGTGCTGCACAGTTAACGAGGTAAAGAAACAGCCTTACACTGAACACGGTAAAATAATCCGTGCCCTACAATAAACAAGGTCAAATTAAACAGGGCCCTACAGTAAATAAGGTAAAATAATTAAACAGAGTCCTACAGGAAACACTGTAAAATCTAACAGAGCCCTACCGAAGCAAGGACAAATTTAACAGTGCCCGACAGTAAACAAGGTCGAATTTAACCGTGCCGGAAACGAGGTCAGATTAACCATTGGACTGCAGTAAACAAGGTCAAATGTAATAGAGCCCTACCGGAAGCAAGGTCAAATTTAACAGTGTCTTTTAGTAAACAAGGTCGAATTTTAACAGTGTCGTAAACGAGGTCAGATTAACCATTGGACTGCAGCATACAATGTAAAATGAAACAGTGACCTAAAGTGAACAAGGTAAAATTAAACCGAGCGCAACAGTGAACAAGGTGTAATTATAGAGTACGCTATTGTGAATAAGGTAAAATTAAGCAGAGCCCGACGGTAAACAAGGTAATTAATCAGAGCCCGACAATAAGCATGGTCAAATTAAACAATGTCCTACAGTGAAAAAGGTAAAATTAATCGGAGCCCGACAGTAAATAATGTAAAATTAAACAGTGCCCTAAAGAAAACAAGGTAAACTTAAACAGTGTCCTACATTGAACAAGGTTAAATTGAACAGAGCCCTACAGTAAATAAGGTGAAATAATAAAACAGAGTCCTGTAGGAAATAGTGTAAAATCGAAGAGAGCCCACCGGGAGCAAGGTGAAATTTAACAGTGCCCTGCAGTAAATATGGTAAAATAAAACAGAGCACTGCAGTAAGGACTGAAAAAATAAATAGACAAAGCCCTTCAGTAAACAAGGACAAATTGAACACTGGTCTACTGTAAACATGGTAAAATTAATCAGAGACCTACATTTAAACAAGTTAAAATTAATCGGAGCCCTACATTCAATGAGGAAAATTGAAACAGTGCCCTCTAGTAAACGAGGTCAAATTAAACAATGGCCTGCAGTCAACAAGGTAAAATAAAACAGAGCCCGACAGTCAACAGGGTAAAATTAAACGGAGTCCGACATCAAATACGGTACAATGAAACAGTGCCCTACAGTCAACAAGGTAAAATTAAACGGTGCGCCTCAGTAAACAAGGTAAATTTATCGAGTGCCCTACTGTGACCAAGATAAAATTAAACATAGCCCTACAGAATACAACGGCAAATTAAACAGTGACCTGAAATAAACAAGCTGAAATTAAACAGAGCCCACAGTAACAAATTAAAAATGAGCCCAACAGTAAACAAGGACACATTAAACAGAGACCTCCACTAAACATAGAGCCCGGCAGTAAACAAGGTAAAATTAAACGGAGCAATACAGTAAACTGGTTAAAATTAAACAGAGCACTACAGTAAACAAGGGCAAATTAAACAGAGCCCTACTCTAAAGAAGGTCAAATTATATAGTGCCCTACAGTGTACAAGATTATATTGGACAATCGCTACAATAAACAAGTTCAAATTAAACAAAGCAGTACAGTAAATAAGGTAAAATGAAACAAGGCGACACAGTGAACAAGTTAAAAGTAAACAGCCGTACAATCAACAAGTTATAATTAAAAAGTGCTTTAAGTAAAGGAGGTAACATTACACTGTGTACTACAGTAAATAAGGTCAAATTAAACGGAGCTCTACAGTGAACAATTTCAAATTAAACAGAGCACTTCTATAAAAAAAGGTCAAATTATCAGCCTGCAGTAAACAATGCGAAATTCAACAGAGCCCAACAGTAACCAAGGTAAAATTAAAATGGACCCTCGAGTAAAGAAGGTCAAATTAACCAGAGCCCTACAGTAAACAAGGTCACATTATCAGTCTACAGTAAAGAAGGGGAAGTTAAACAGTGCCTGACAGTAAAGATCGTAAAATTGGACAGTGCCTTAGAGAAACAATACTGAATCAAAACAGATCCGTACAGTAAGTAAGGTCATACTGAACAAAGCCCTGGAGTAAACAAGTTAAATGATAGCATTATATGTTTAAACATTGCCCGACAGTAAACAAGATAACAGAATCAGCCCACAGGGAACACGGTAAAATTACCAGTGCTCTACAATAAACAAGGTCAAATTGAACAGAGCCCGACAGTAAAGAGAGAATAAATAAACAGAACCCGGCAGTAAACAAGGTAAAATTAAACAGAGCACTACAGTAAACAAGGGCAAATTAAGCAGAGCCCTACTATAAACAAAGTCATATTAAACAGTGCCCTACAGTGAACAAGGTAAAATTGAACAGTGCTACAGTAAACACGCTAAATTTCAAATGTACCCCACATTTAACAAGCAATGGTTAACAGTGTCCTACAGTGAATAACGTAAAATTAAAGAGTGCCCTATAGTAACCAAGATAAAATTAAAGAGTGCTCTGTAGGAAACGCGTTAAAAAAATCAACAGTGCTCTACACTGAATAAGGTAAAACTAAACAGTGCACTACTTCAACAAGCCGACATTAAAAAAGTGTCGCACAGTAATGACGGTAAAA
The DNA here is from genome assembly GCF_047496885.1 of Scyliorhinus torazame. Lineage (NCBI taxonomy): Eukaryota > Metazoa > Chordata > Chondrichthyes > Carcharhiniformes > Scyliorhinidae > Scyliorhinus > Scyliorhinus torazame. Next base: position 49,473,035 of record NC_092711.1, on the reverse strand, counting down.
TTGGTGAGTGCCGCACAGTTAACGAGGTAAAGAAACAGCCTTGCACTAAACATGGTAAAATAATCGGTGCCCTACAATAAACAAGGTCAAATTAAAAACGGCCCTACAGTAAATAAGGCAAAATAATTAAACAGAATCCTACAGGAAGCACTGTAAAATCTAACAGAGCCCTACCGGAAGCAAGGTCAAATTTAACAGTGCCCGACAGTAAACAAGGTCGAATTTAACCGTGCCGGAAACGAGGTCAGAGTAACCATTGGACTGCAGTAAACAAGGTCAAATGTAACAGAGCCCTACCGGAAGCAAGGTCAAATTTACCAGTGACGGCAGTAAACAAGGTCGAATTTAACCGTGTCGTAAACGAGGTCAGATTAATCGTTGGACTGTAGTAAACAATGTAAAATGAAACAGTGACCTAAAGTGAACAAGGTAAATTTAAACCGAGCGCAACAGTGAACAAGGTATAATTATAGAGTACGCTATTGTGAATAAGGTAAAATTAAGCAGAGCCCGACGGTAAACAAGGTAATTAATCAGAGCCCGACAATAAGCATGGTCAAATTAAACAATGTCCTACAGTGAAAAAGGTAAAAGTAATCGGCGCCCGACAATAAGCATGGTCAAATTAAACAAAGTCCTGAAGTGAGCAAGGTAAAATTAATCGGCGCCCGACAGTAAATAATGTAAAATTAAACAGTGCCCTAAAGAAAACAAGGTACAATTAAACAATGCCCTACATTGAACAAGGTTAAATTGAACAGAGCCCTATAGTAAATAAGGTGAAATAATAAAACAGTGTTCTGTAGGAAACATGGTAAAATAAAACAGAGCCCTGCAGTAAGTACGGAAAAAATAGACAGCCCTACAGTAAACAAGGCCGAATTGAAAACTGGTCTACAGTAAACATGGTAAAATTAATCAGAGACCTACAGTTAAACAAGGTATAATTAATCGGAGTCCTACATTCAATGTGGTAAATTGAAGCAGTGCCCTATAGTAAACGAGGTCAAATTAAACAATGGCCTGCAGTCAACAAGGTAAAATAAAACAGAGCCCGACAGTCAACAGGGTCAAATTAAACGAAGCACGACAGTAATTACGGTAAAATGAAACAAGGTGCCACAGTACACAAGGTAAAATTAAACAGCCCGACAATAAACAAGGTAAAATTACACAGTGCCCTTCAGTAAAGAAGTTTAAATTACACTGTTTACTACAGTAAATAAAGTATTCAAGGGCAAATTAAAAATGAGCCCAACAGTAAACAAGGGCACATGAAACAGAGACCTTCACTAAACATAGAGACCGGCAGTAAACAAGGTAAAATTAAACGGAGCAATACAGTAAACTGGTTAAAATTAAACAGAGCACTACAGTAAACAAGGGCAAATTAAACAGAGCCCTACTCTAAAGAAGGTCAAATTATATAGTGCCCTACACTGTACAAAGTTATATTGGACAAACGCTACAATAAACAAGGTAAAATTAAACAAAGCAGTACAGTAAATAAGGTAAAATGAAACAAGGCAACACAGTGAACAAGTTAAAAGTAAACAGCCGTACAATCAACAAGGTAAAATTAAAAAGTGCCCTTAAGTAAAGGAGGTAACATTACACTGTGTACTACAGTAAATAAGGCCAAATTAAACGGAGCTCTACAGTGAACACATTCAAATTAAACTGAGCACTTCTATAAAAAAAGGTCAACTTATCAGCCTACAGTAAACAATGTGAAATTCAACAGAGCCCAACAGTAACCAAGGTAAAATTAAAAAGGACCCTAGAGTAAAGAAGGTCAAATTAACCAGAGCGCTACAGTAAACAAGGTCACATTATCAGTCTACAGTAAAGAAGGGAAAAGTCAACATTGCCCGACAGTAAAGATCGTAAAATTGGACAGTGCCTTACAGTAAACAAGAATGAAACAAAACAGATCCGTACAGTAAGTAAGGTCATATTGAACAAAGCCCTGGATTAAATAAGTTAAATGATAACATGATATATTTAAACGTTGCCCGACAGTAAACAAGATAACAGAACCAGCCCACAGGGAACACGGTAAAATAACCCGTGCTCTACAATAAACAAGGTCAAATTAAACAGAGCCCGACAGTAAACAAGGTAAAATTAAACAGAGCACTACAGTAAACAAGGGCAAATTAAACAGAGCCCGACTATAAACAAAGTCAGATTAAACAGTGCCCTACAGTGAACAAGGTAAAATTGAACAGAACGCTACAGTAAACAAGGTGAAATAAACTGTGCCATACAGTATACAATTAAAATTAAACAGTGTCCTACAATAAACAAGCTAAATTTCAAATGCACCCCACAGTTAACAAGCAATGGTTAACAGCGTCCTACAGTGAATAACGTAGGTGAATAACGATAGTATCCAAGATAAAATAAAAGTGTGCTCTGTAGGAAACACGGTAAAAAATCAACAGTGCTCTACACTGAATAAGGTAAAACTAAACAGTGCACTACTTCAACAAGCCGACATTAACAAGGGTCACACAGTAAAGACGGTAAAATTGGTGAGTGCTGCACAGTTAACGAGATAAAGAAACAGCCTTACACTGAACACGGTTAAATAATCCGTGCCCTACAATAAACAAGGTCAAATTAAACAGGGCCCTACAGTAAATAAGGTAAAATAATTAAACAGTGTCCTACCGGAAGCAAGGACAAATTTAACAGTGCCCGACAGTAAACAAGGTCGAATTTAACCGTGCCGGAAACGAGGTCAGATTAACCATTGGACTGCAGTAAACAAGGCCAAATGTAATAGAGCCCTACCGGAAGCAAGGTCAAATTTAACAGTGCCCTATAGTAAACAAGGTCGAATTTTAACAGTGTCGTAAACGAGTTCAGATTAACCATTGGACTGCAGCATACAATGTAAAATGAAACTGTGACCTAAAGTGAACAAGGTAAAATTAAACCGAGCGCAACAGTGAACAAGGTATAATTATAGAGTACGCTACTGTGAATAAGGTAAAATTAAGCAGAGCCCGACGGTAAACAAGGTAATTAATCAGAGCCCGACAATAAGCATGGTCAAATTAAACAATGTCCTACAGTGAAAAAGGTAAAATTAATCGGAACCCGACAGTAAATAATGTAAAATTAAACAGGGCCCTAAAGAAAACAAGGTAAACTTAAACAGTGTCCTACATTGAACAAGGTTAAATTGAACAGAGCCCTACAGTAAATAAGGTGAAATAATAAAACAGAGTCCTGTAGGAAATAGTGTAAAACCGAAGAGAGCCACCGGGAGCAAGGTGAAATTTAACAGTGCCCTGCAGTAAATATGGTAAAATAAAACAGAGCACTGCAGTAAGGACTGAAAAAATAAATAGACAAAGCCCTTCAGTAAACAAGGACAAATTGAACACTGGTCTACTGTAAACATGGTAAAATTAATCAGAGACCTACATTTAAACAAGTTAAAATTAATCGGAGCCCTACATTCAATGAGGAAAATTTAAACAGTGCCCTCTAGTAAACGAGGTCAAATTAAACAATGGCCTGCAGTCAACAAGGTAAAATAAAACAGAGCCCGACAGTCAACAGGGTAAAATTAAACGGAGTCCGACATCAAATACGGTACAATGAAACAGTGCCCTACAGTCAACAAGGTAAAATTAAACGGTGCGCCTCAGTAAACAAGGTAAATTTATCGAGTGCCCTACTGTGGCCAAGATAAAATTAAACATAGCCCTACAGAATACAACGGCAAATTAAACAGTGACCTGAAATAAACAAGCTGAAATTAAACAGAGCCCACAGTAACAAATTAAAAATGAGCCCAACAGTAAACAAGGACACATTAAACAGAGACCTCCACTAAACATAGAGCCCGGCAGTAAACAAGGTAAAATTAAACGGAGCAATACAGTAAACTGGTTAAAATTAAACAGAGCACTACAGTAAACAAGGGCAAATTAAACAGAGCCCTACTCTAAAGAAGGTCAAATTATATAGTGCCCTACAGTGTACAAGATTATATTGGACAATCGCTACAATAAACAAGTTCAAATTAAACAAAGCAGTACAGTAAATAAGGTAAAATGAAACAAGGCGACACAGTGAACAAGTTAAAAGTAAACAGCCGTACAATCAACAAGTTATAATTAAAAAGTGCTTTAAGTAAAGGAGGTAACATTACACTGTGTACTACAGTAAATAAGGTCAAATTAAACGGAGCTCTACAGTGAACAATTTCAAATTAAACAGAGCACTTCTATAAAAAAAGGTCAAATTATCAGCCTGCAGTAAACAATGCGAAATTCAACAGAGCCCAACAGTAACCAAGGTAAAATTAAAATGGACCCTCGAGTAAAGAAGGTCAAATTAACCAGAGCCCTACAGTAAACAAGGTCACATTATCAGTCTACAGTAAAGAAGGGGAAGTTAAACAGTGCCTGACAGTAAAGATCGTAAAATTGGACAGTGCCTTAGAGAAACAATACTGAATCAAAACAGATCCGTACAGTAAGTAAGGTCATACTGAACAAAGCCCTGGAGTAAACAAGTTAAATGATAGCATGATATGTTTAAACATTGCCCGACAGTAAACAAGATAACAGAATCAGCCCACAGGGAACACGGTAAAATTACCAGTGCTCTACAATAAACAAGGTCAAATTGAACAGAGCCCGACAGTAAAGAGAGAATAAATAAACAGAACCCGGCAGTAAACAAGGTAAAATTAAACAGAGCACTACAGTAAACAAGGGCAAATTAAGCAGAGCCCTACTATAAACAAAGTCATATTAAACAGTGCCCTACAGTGAACAAGGTAAAATTGAACAGTGCTACAGTAAACACGCTAAATTTCAAATGTACCCCACATTTAACAAGCAATGGTTAACAGTGTCCTACAGTGAATAACGTAAAATTAAAGAGTGCCCTATAGTAACCAAGATAAAATTAAAGAGTGCTCTGTAGGAAACGCGTTAAAAAAATCAACAGTGCTCTACACTGAATAAGGTAAAACTAAACAGTGCACTACTTCAACAAGCCGACATTAAAAAAGTGTCGCACAGTAATGACGGTAAAATTGGTGAGTGCCGCACAGTTAACGAGGTAAAGAAACAGCCTTGCACTAAACATGGTAAAATAATCGGTGCCCTACAATAAACAAGGTCAAATTAAAAACGGCCCTACAGTAAATAAGGCAAAATAATTAAACAGAATCCTACAGGAAGCACTGTAAAATCTAACAGAGCCCTACCGGAAGCAAGGTCAAATTTAACAGTGCCCGACAGTAAACAAGGTCGAATTTAACCGTGCCGGAAACGAGGTCAGAGTAACCATTGGACTGCAGTAAACAAGGTCAAATGTAACAGAGCCCTACCGGAAGCAAGGTCAAATTTACCAGTGACGGCAGTAAACAAGGTCGAATTTAACCGTGTCGTAAACGAGGTCAGATTAATCGTTGGACTGTAGTAAACAATGTAAAATGAAACAGTGACCTAAAGTGAACAAGGTAAATTTAAACCGAGCGCAACAGTGAACAAGGTATAATTATAGAGTACGCTATTGTGAATAAGGTAAAATTAAGCAGAGCCCGACGGTAAACAAGGTAATTAATCAGAGCCCGACAATAAGCATGGTCAAATTAAACAATGTCCTACAGTGAAAAAGGTAAAAGTAATCGGCGCCCGACAATAAGCATGGTCAAATTAAACAAAGTCCTGAAGTGAGCAAGGTAAAATTAATCGGCGCCCGACAGTAAATAATGTAAAATTAAACAGTGCCCTAAAGAAAACAAGGTACAATTAAACAATGCCCTACATTGAACAAGGTTAAATTGAACAGAGCCCTATAGTAAATAAGGTGAAATAATAAAACAGTGTTCTGTAGGAAACATGGTAAAATAAAACAGAGCCCTGCAGTAAGTACGGAAAAAATAGACAGCCCTACAGTAAACAAGGCCGAATTGAAAACTGGTCCACAGTAAACATGGTAAAATTAATCAGAGACCTACAGTTAAACAAGGTATAATTAATCGGAGTCCTACATTCAATGTGGTAAATTGAAGCAGTGCCCTATAGTAAACGAGGTCAAATTAAACAATGGCCTGCAGTCAACAAGGTAAAATAAAACAGAGCCCGACAGTCAACAGGGTCAAATTAAACGAAGCACGACAGTAATTACGGTAAAATGAAACAAGGTGCCACAGTACACAAGGTAAAATTAAACAGCCCGACAATAAACAAGGTAAAATTACACAGTGCCCTTCAGTAAAGAAGTTTAAATTACACTGTTTACTACAGTAAATAAAGTATTCAAGGGCAAATTAAAAATGAGCCCAACAGTAAACAAGGGCACATGAAACAGAGACCTTCACTAAACATAGAGACCGGCAGTAAACAAGGTAAAATTAAACGGAGCAATACAGTAAACTGGTTAAAATTAAACAGAGCACTACAGTAAACAAGGGCAAATTAAACAGAGCCCTACTCTAAAGAAGGTCAAATTATATAGTGCCCTACACTGTACAAAGTTATATTGGACAAACGCTACAATAAACAAGGTAAAATTAAACAAAGCAGTACAGTAAATAAGGTAAAATGAAACAAGGCAACACAGTGAACAAGTTAAAAGTAAACAGCCGTACAATCAACAAGGTAAAATTAAAAAGTGCCCTTAAGTAAAGGAGGTAACATTACACTGTGTACTACAGTAAATAAGGCCAAATTAAACGGAGCTCTACAGTGAACACATTCAAATTAAACTGAGCACTTCTATAAAAAAAGGTCAACTTATCAGCCTACAGTAAACAATGTGAAATTCAACAGAGCCCAACAGTAACCAAGGTAAAATTAAAAAGGACCCTAGAGTAAAGAAGGTCAAATTAACCAGAGCGCTACAGTAAACAAGGTCACATTATCAGTCTACAGTAAAGAAGGGAAAAGTCAACATTGCCCGACAGTAAAGATCGTAAAATTGGACAGTGCCTTACAGTAAACAAGAATGAAACAAAACAGATCCGTACAGTAAGTAAGGTCATATTGAACAAAGCCCTGGATTAAATAAGTTAAATGATAACATGATATATTTAAACGTTGCCCGACAGTAAACAAGATAACAGAACCAGCCCACAGGGAACACGGTAAAATAACCCGTGCTCTACAATAAACAAGGTCAAATTAAACAGAGCCCGACAGTAAACAAGGTAAAATTAAACAGAGCACTACAGTAAACAAGGGCAAATTAAACAGAGCCCGACTATAAACAAAGTCAGATTAAACAGTGCCCTACAGTGAACAAGGTAAAATTGAACAGAACGCTACAGTAAACAAGGTGAAATAAACTGTGCCATACAGTATACAATTAAAATTAAACAGTGTCCTACAATAAACAAGCTAAATTTCAAATGCACCCCACAGTTAACAAGCAATGGTTAACAGCGTCCTACAGTGAATAACGTAAAATTAAAGAGTGCCCGATAGTATCCAAGATAAAATAAAAGTGTGCTCTGTAGGAAACACGGTAAAAAATCAACAGTGCTCTACACTGAATAAGGTAAAACTAAACAGTGCACTACTTCAACAAGCCGACATTAACAAGGGTCACACAGTAAAGACGGTAAAATTGGTGAGTGCTGCACAGTTAACGAGATAAAGAAACAGCCTTACACTGAACACGGTTAAATAATCCGTGCCCTACAATAAACAAGGTCAAATTAAACAGGGCCCTACAGTAAATAAGGTAAAATAATTAAACAGTGTCCTACCGGAAGCAAGGACAAATTTAACAGTGCCCGACAGTAAACAAGGTCGAATTTAACCGTGCCGGAAACGAGGTCAGATTAACCATTGGACTGCAGTAAACAAGGCCAAATGTAATAGAGCCCTACCGGAAGCAAGGTCAAATTTAACAGTGCCCTATAGTAAACAAGGTCGAATTTTAACAGTGTCGTAAACGAGGTCAGATTAACCATTGGACTGCAGCATACAATGTAAAATGAAACTGTGACCTAAAGTGAACAAGGTAAAATTAAACCGAGCGCAACAGTGAACAAGGTATAATTATAGAGTACGCTACTGTGAATAAGGTAAAATTAAGCAGAGCCCGACGGTAAACAAGGTAATTAATCAGAGCCCGACAATAAGCATGGTCAAATTAAACAATGTCCTACAGTGAAAAAGGTAAAATTAATCGGAACCCGACAGTAAATAATGTAAAATTAAACAGGGCCCTAAAGAAAACAAGGTAAACTTAAACAGTGTCCTACATTGAACAAGGTTAAATTGAACAGAGCCCTACAGTAAATAAGGTGAAATAATAAAACAGAGTCCTGTAGGAAATAGTGTAAAACCGAAGAGAGCCACCGGGAGCAAGGTGAAATTTAACAGTGCCCTGCAGTAAATATGGTAAAATAAAACAGAGCACTGCAGTAAGGACTGAAAAAATAAATAGACAAAGCCCTTCAGTAAACAAGGACAAATTGAACACTGGTCTACTGTAAACATGGTAAAATTAATCAGAGACCTACATTTAAACAAGTTAAAATTAATCGGAGCCCTACATTCAATGAGGAAAATTTAAACAGTGCCCTCTAGTAAACGAGGTCAAATTAAACAATGGCCTGCAGTCAACAAGGTAAAATAAAACAGAGCCCGACAGTCAACAGGGTAAAATTAAACGGAGTCCGACATCAAATACGGTACAATGAAACAGTGCCCTACAGTCAACAAGGTAAAATTAAACGGTGCGCCTCAGGAAACAAGGTAAATTTATCGAGTGCCCTACTGTGGCCAAGATAAAATTAAACATAGCCCTACAGAATACAACGGCAAATTAAACAGTGACCTGAAATAAACAAGCTGAAATTAAACAGAGCCCACAGTAACAAATTAAAAATGAGCCCAACAGTAAACAAGGACACATTAAACAGAGACCTCCACTAAACATAGAGCCCGGCAGTAAACAAGGTAAAATTAAACGGAGCAATACAGTAAACAGGTTAAAATTAAACAGAGTACTACAGTAAACAAGGGCAAATTAAACAGAGCCCTACTCTAAAGAAGGTCAAATTATATAGTGCCCTACAGTGTACAAGATTATATTGGACAATCGCTACAATAAACCAGGTAAAATTAAACAAAGCAGTACAGAAAATAAGGTAAGATGAAACAAGGCAACACAGTGAACAAGTTAAAAGTAAACAGCCGTACAATCAACAAGGTAAAATTAAAAAGTGCTTTAAGTAAAGGAGGTAACATTACACTGTGTACTACAGTAAACAAGGTCAAATTAAACGGAGCTCTACAGTGAACAATTTCAAATTAAACAGAGCACTTCTATAAAAAAAGGTCAAATTATCAGCCTGCAGTAAACAATGCGAAATTCAACAGAGCCCAACAGTAACCAAGGTAAAATTAAAATGGACCCTCGAGTAAAGAAGGTCAAATTAACCAGAGCCCTACAGTAAACAAGGTCACATTATCAGTCTACAGTAAAGAAGGGGAAGTTAAACAGTGCCTGACAGTAAAGATCGTAAAATTGGACAGTGCCTTATAGAAACAATACTGATACAAAACAGATCCGTACAGTAAGTAAGGTCATATTGAACAAAGCCCTGGAGTAATCAAGTTAAATGATAGCATGATATGTTTAAACATTGCCCGACAGTAAACAAGATAACAGAATCAGCCCACAGGGAACACGGTAAAATTACCAGTGCTCTACAATAAACAAGGTCAAATTGAACAGAGCCCGACAGTAAAGAGAGAATAAATAAACAGAACCCGGCAGTAAACAAGGTAAAATTAAACAGAGCACTACAGTAAACAAGGGCAAATTAAGCAGAGCCCTACTATAAACAAAGTCATATTAAACAGTGCCCTACAGTGAACAAGGTAAAATTGAACAGTGCTACAGTAAACACGCTAAATTTCAAATGTACCCCACATTTAACAAGCAATGGTTAACAGTGTCCTACAGTGAATAACGTAAAATTAAAGAGTGCCCGATAGTAACCAAGATAAAATTAAAGAGTGCTCTGTAGGAAACGCGTTAAAAAAATCAACAGTGCTCTACACTGAATAAGGTAAAACTAAACAGTGCACTACTTCAACAAGCCGACATTAAAAAAGTGTCGCACAGTAATGACGGTAAAATTGGTGAGTGCCGCACAGTTAACGAGGTAAAGAAACAGCCTTGCACTAAACATGGTAAAATAATCGGTGCCCTACAATAAACAAGGTCAAATTAAAAACGGCCCTACAGTAAATAAGGCAAAATAATTAAACAGAATCCTACAGGAAGCACTGTAAAATCTAACAGAGCCCTACCGGAAGCAAGGTCAAATTAAACAGTGCCCGACAGTAAACAAGGTCGAATTTAACCGTGCCGGAAACGAGGTCAGAGTAACCATTGGACTGCAGTAAACAAGGTCAAATGTAACAGAGCCCTACCGGAAGCAAGGTCAAATTTACCAGTGACGGCAGTAAACAAGGTCGAATTTAACCGTGTCGTAAACGAGGTCAGATTAATCGTTGGACTGTAGAAAACAATGTAAAATGAAACAGTGACCTAAAGTGAACAAGGTAAATTTAAACCGAGCGCAACAGTGAACAAGGTATAATTATAGAGTACGCTATTGTGAATAAGGTAAAATTAAGCAGAGCCCGACGGTAAACAAGGTAATTAATCAGAGCCCGACAATAAGCATGGTCAAATTAAACAATGTCCTACAGTGAAAAAGGTAAAAGTAATCGGCGCCCGACAATAAGCATGGTCAAATTAAACAAAGTCCTGAAGTGAGCAAGGTAAAATTAATCGGCGCCCGACAGTAAATAATGTAAAATTAAACAGCCCTAAAGAAAACAAGGTACAATTAAACAATGCCCTACATTGAACAAGGTTAAATTGAACAGAGCCCTATAGTAAATAAGGTGAAATAATAAAACAGTGTTCTGTAGGAAACATGGTAAAATAAAACAGAGCCCTGCAGTAAGTACGGAAAAAGTAGACAGCCCTACAGTAAACAAGGCCGAATTGAAAACTGGTCTACAGTAAACATGGTAAAATTAATCAGAGACCTACAGTTAAACAAGGTATAATTAATCGGAGTCCTACATTCAATGTGGTAAATTGAAGCAGTGCCCTATAGTAAACGAGGTCAAATTAAACAATGGCCTGCAGTCAACAAGGTAAAATAAAACAGAGCCCGACAGTCAACAGGGTCAAATTAAACGAAGCACGACAGTAATTACGGTAAAATGAAACAAGGTGCCACAGTACACAAGGTAAAATTAAACAGCCCGACAATAAACAAGGTAAAATTAAACAGTGCCCTTCAGTAAAGAAGTTTAAATTACACTGTTTACTACAGTAAATAAAGTATTCAAGGGCAAATTAAAAATGAGCCCAACAGTAAACAAGGGCACATGAAACAGAGACCTTCACTAAACATAGAGACCGGCAGTAAACAAGGTAAAATTAAACGGAGCAATACAGTAAACTGGTTAAAATTAAACAGAGCACTACAGTAAACAAGGGCAAATTAAACAGAGCCCTACTCTAAAGAAGGTCAAATTATATAGTGCCCTACACTGTACAAAGTTATATTGGACAAACGCTACAATAAACAAGGTAAAATTAAACAAAGCAGTACAGTACATAAGGTAAAATGAAACAAGGCAACACAGTGAACAAGTTAAAAGTAAACAGCCGTACAATCAACAAGGTAAAATTAAAAAGTGCCCTTAAGTAAAGGAGGTAACATTACACTGTGTACTACAGTAAATAAGGTCAAATTAAACGGAGCTCTAGAGTGAACACATTCAAATTAAACTGAGCACTTCTATAAAAAAAGGTCAACTTATCAGCCTACAGTAAACAATGTGAAATTCAACAGAGCCCAACAGTAACCAAGGTAAAATTAAAAAGGACCCTCGAGTAAAGAAGGTCAAATTAACCAGAGCCCTACAGTAAACAAGGTCACATTATCAGTCTACAGTAAAGAAGGGAAAAGTCAACATTGCCCGACAGTAATGATCGTAAAATTGGACAGTGCCTTACAGTAAACAAGAATGAAACAAAACAGATCCGTACAGTAAGTAAGGTCATATTGAACAAAGCCCTGGATTAAATAAGTTAAATGATAACATGATATATTTAAACGTTGCCCGACAGTAAACAAGATAAAACAACCAGCCCACAGGGAACACGGTAAAATAACCCGTGCTCTACAATAAACAAGGTCAAATTAAACAGAGCCCGACAGTAAACAAGGTAAAATTAAACAGAGCACTACAGTAAACAAGGGCAAATTAAACAGAGCCCGACTATAAACAAAGTCAGATTAAACAGTGCCCTACAGTGAACAAGGTAAAATTGAACAGAACGCTACAGTAAACAAGGTTAAAATAAACTTTGCTCTACAGTATACAATTAAAATTAAACAGTGTCCTACAATAAACAAGCTAAATTTCAAATGCACCCCACAGTTAACAAGCAATGGTTAACAGTGTCCTACAGTGAATAACGTAAAATTAAAGAGTGCCCGATAGTATCCAAGATAAAATAAAAGTGTGCTCTGTAGGAAACACGGTAAAAAATCAACAGTGCTCTACACTGAATAAGGTAAAACTAAACAGTGCACTACTTCAACAAGCCGACATTAACAAGGGTCACACAGTAAAGACGGTAAATTTGGTGAGTGCTGCACAGTTAACGAGATAAAGAAACAGCCTTACACTGAACACGGTTAAATAATCTGTGCCCTACAATAAACAAGGTCAAATTAAACAGGGCCCTACAGTAAATAAGGTAAAATAATTAAACAGTGTCCTACCGGAAGCAAGGACAAATTTAACAGTGCCCGACAGTAAACAAGGTCGAATTTAACCGTGCCGGAAACGAGGTCAGATTAACCATTGGACTGCAGTAAACAAGGCCAAATGTAATAGAGCCCTACCGGAAGCAAGGTCAAATTTAACAGTGCCCTATAGTAAACAAGGTCGAATTTTAACAGTGTCGTAAACGAGGTCAGATTAACCATTGGACTGCAGCATACAATGTAAAATGAAACAGTGACCTAAAGTGAACAAGGTAAAATTAAACCGAGCGCAACAGTGAACAAGGTATAATTATAGAGTACGCTACTGTGAATAAGGTAAAATTAAGTAGAGCCCGACGGCAAACAAGGTAAATTAATCAGAGCCCGACAATAAGCATGGTCAAATTAAACAATGTCCTACAGTGAAAAAGGTAAAATTAATCGGAACCCGACAGTAAATAATGTAAAATTAAACAGTGCCCTAAAGAAAATAAGGTAAACTTAAACAGTGTCCTACATTGAACAAGGTTAAATTGAACAGAGCCCTACAGTAAATAAGGTGAAATAATAAAACAGAGTCCTGTAGGAAACAGTGTAAAATCAAAGAGAGCCCACCGGGAGCAAGGTGAAATTTAACAGTGCCCTGCAGTAAATATGGTAAAATAAAACAGAGCACTGCAGTAAGGACTGAAAAAATAAATAGACAAAGCCCTTCAGTAAACAAGGACAAATTGAACACTGGTCTACTGTAAACATGGTAAAATTAATCAGAGACCTACATTTAAACAAGTTAAAATTAATCGGAGCCCTACATTCAATGAGGTAAATTGAAACAGTGCCCTCTAGTAAACGAGGTCAAATTAAACAATGGCCTGCAGTCAACAAGGTAAAATGAAACAGTGCCCTACAGTCAACAAGGTAAAATTAAACGGTGCGCCTCAGTAAACAAGGTAAATTTTTCGAGTGCCCTACTGTGGCCAAGATAAAATTAAACATAGCCCTACAGAATACAACGGCAAATTAAACAGTGACCTGCAATAAACAAGCTGAAATTAAACAGAGCCCACAGTGACAAATTAAAAATGAGCCCAACAGTAAACAAGGACACATTAAACAGAGACCTACACTAAACATAGAGCCCGGCAGTAAACAAGGTAAAATTAAACGGAGCAATACAGTAAACAGGTTAAAATTAAACAGAGTACTACAGTAAACAAGGACAAATTAAACAGAGCCCTACTCTAAAGAAGGTCAAATTATATAGTGCCCTACAGTGTACAAGATTATATTGGACAATCGCTACAATAAACAAGGTAAAATTAAACAAAGCAGTACAGAAAATAAGGTAAAATGAAACAAGGCAACACAGTGAACAAGTTAAAAGTAATCAGCCGTACAATCAACAAGTTATAATTAAAAAGTGTCCTTAAGTAAAGGAGGTAACATTACACTGTGTACTACAGTAAATAAGGCCAAATTAAACGGAGCTCTACAGTGAACAATTTCAAATTAAACAGAGCACTTCTATAAAAAAAGGTCAACTTATCAGCCTACAGTAAACAATGTGAAATTCAACAGAGCCCAACAGTAACCAAGGTAAAATTAAAAAGGACCCTAGAGTAAAGAAGGTCAAATTAACCAGAGCGCTACAGTAAACAAGGTCACATTATCAGTCTACAGTAAAGAAGGGAAAAGTCAACATTGCCCGACAGTAAAGATCGTAAAATTGGACAGTGCCTTCGAGAAACAAGACTGATACAAAACAGATCCGTACAGTAAGTAAGGTCATATTGAACAAAGCCCTGGATTAAATAAGTTAAATGATAGCATGATATATTTAAACGTTGCCCGACAGTAAACAAGATAACAGAACCAGCCCACAGGGAACACGGTAAAATAACCCGTGCTCTACAATAAACAAGGTCAAATTAAACAGAGCCCGACAGCAAAGAGAGAATAATTAAACAGAACCCGGCAGTAAACAAGGTAAAATTAAACAGAGCACTACAGTAAACAAGGGCAAATTAAACAGAGCCCGACTATAAACAAAATCAGATTAAACAGTGCCCTACAGTGAACAAGGTAAAATTGAACAGAACGCTACAGTAAACAAGGTGAAATAAACTGTGCCATACAGTATACAATTAAAATTAAACAGTGTCCTACAATAAACAAGCTAAATTTCAAATGCACCCCACAGTTAACAAGCAATGGTTAACAGCGTCCTACGGTGAATGACGTAAAATTAAAGAGTGCCCTATAGTAACCAAGATAAAATAAAAGTGTGCTCTGTAGGAAACACGGTAAAAAATCAACAGTGCTCTACACTGAATAAGGTAAAACTAAGCAGTGCACTACTTCAACAAGCCGACATTAACAAGGGTCACACAGTAAAGACGGTAAAATTGGTGAGTGCTGCACAGTTAACGAGATAAAGAAACAGCCTTACACTGAACACGGTTAAATAATCCGTGCCCTACAATAAACAAGGTCAAATTAAACAGGGCCCTACAGTAAATAAGGTAAAATAATTAAACAGTGTCCTACCGGAAGCAAGGACAAATTTAACAGTGCCCGACAGTAAACAAGGTCGAATTTAACCGTGCCGGAAACGAAGTCAGATTAACCATTGGACTGCAGTAAACAAGGCCAAATGTAATAGAGCCCTACCGGAAGCAAGGTCAAATTTAACAGTGCCCTATAGTAAACAAGGTCGAATTTTAACAGTGTCGTAAACGAGGTCAGATTAACCATTGGACTGCAGCATACAATGTAAAATGAAACAGTGACCTAAAGTGAACAAGGTAAAATTAAACCGATCGCAACAGTGAATAAGGTATAATTATAGAGTACGCTACTGTGAATAAGGTAAAATTAAGCAGAGCCCGACGGTAAACAAGGTAAATTAATCAGAGCCCGACAATAAGCATGGTCAAATTAAACAATGTCCTACAGTGAAAAAGGTAAAATTAATCGGAACCCGACAGTAAATAATGTAAAATTAAACAGTGCCCTAAAGAAAACAAGGTAAACTTAAACAGTGTCCTACATTGAACAAGGTTAAATTGAACAGAGCCCTACAGTAAATAAGGTGAAATAATAAAACAGAGTCCTGTAGGAAACAGTGTAAAATCAAAGAGAGCCCACCGGGAGCAAGGTGAAATTTAACAGTGCCCTGCAGTAAATATGGTAAAATAAAACAGAGCACTGCAGTAAGGACTGAAAAAATAAATAGACAAAGCCCTTCAGTAAACAAGGACAAATTGAACACTGGTCTACTGTAAACATGGTAAAATTAATCAGAGACCTACATTTAAACAAGGTAAAATTAATCGGAGCCCTACATTCAATGAGGTAAATTGAAACAGTGCCCTCTAGTAAACGAGGTCAAATTAAACAATGGCCTGCAGTCAACAAGGTAAAATGAAACAGTGCCCTACAGTCAACAAGGTAAAATTAAACGGTGCGCCTCAGTAAACAAGGTAAATTTTTCGAGTGCCCTACTGTGGCCAAGATAAAA